>NC_135500.1:122526936-122827686 GCF_052857255.1 Amblyomma americanum
TAGTATCCACACCTAACTTCCTCATAGATAATCCTGTTTATTTTTTGCTTTTGGCTTTTGAATCCTCTGAGGGTTTCACTTGGTGCTAAGAGCAATATTGCAGCTTTATGGCAGTGAGATATATATTGATAGGCGTTTTACTTGGTGCGGATAAAACACGTCAGGTCATTGAAAGGGAACGGATTGCATATTAACGCGATAGCGTTAAGGATCTCGTGTAGCCGGTGTCGTCGGCGTCTTTGGCCGTGAGCGAAAAATGCCGCATCTCGATGGACACCTAAACCGCGCATTAAGGAAAGGGATTCTCCTCTTACGGCGCGGTAAGGGTGTCCAGTGAGAATTGTAATACAGACGTAATTTCCTTTCCTTACAATAAATTTTCATTTCAATTTCCTGCCCTTACGGCCGGTTCCGGTGTCCAGAGAGATATTTGACACAGGCGTCCATTCCTTTCGTTATTTTTTGGATTGGAAAACGTTTATTAACGGCTTGAGTTATAAATGGGTTTGTTGATCTTGTTAGGCGGCCATCAGTGGAGACTGGCGGCGACCTCTTCGGCTCTCGTCACCACCTGTACTTGAGTTTCCAGGTCGGAGCTGAGCAACAAGGTCTCCCACGAGTCAGGGAGCGCGAGCCTCTTGAGCGATATTGGTAGGGATCTCTCGGACAGTTCCAGAAGATGTGGTCTACGGTGGCTTTGCCGCTGCATTTGCTGCACTCCGGCTTAAATCCATCCGAGTACACATGGCTTAGGGCAGCTTGATTATGGAGAGCACCTCCCTAAGTACCTCCACAGTACCTCCTGTTCTTTGTTTAGGGTTTTATGGGGAGCAGGGATGGTTAGCCTTTATAGCCTGTTATTGTGAGTAATATCACGGTAGGTATTAAGGCCGTCTCTCGTCATTTCGTCGTCCGCGTTAGCGTCCACAGCTCGGCTGATAGACCCTCGAGCTTTATCGTGGGCTGTCTCATTCCCCGTGTTTGACGAGTGAGCCGGTACCCAAACCCATTCCACGTCTGTCCGGGTAAATCCTGAGAATTCTCAAAGAGATGGCAGATTTCTGCCCTTGGCGAAATTGCCAATGGCTGCTTTTGAATCGCTGACAATCACTTCTGCTCGCGGGTTTGTCAACGCCAAGGCGATTGCCTCTTCTTCGGATATTTCTGAAGAGTTGGTGCGAACTGTCGCGTTTGCAATGAGTTGGCCTTCCATGGTCACCGCGGCTATCGTGAATGCTTTCTCGGGTGTTGGGTAAGCTGCCGCGTCTACGTAGACTACGTCCTGTCCGCCCTCAAGTTTCTTAGCTAGAGCTTTTGTTCTGGCCTTGCGTCTTCCTACGTGATGGACGGGGTGCATATTTTTCGGTAATAGTTTTACCGTGATTGTCCTTCGGAGATTGGACGGGATTTTCGAGTATCCGCGTTGAGCGGTTCCGTGTTTATTCCGAGCCTTTCTAAGATTGCTCTGCCTTCATTGGTTCTAGTGAGCCGAGCACTTGTATTCTACGATGGGCCTCACTCAATTCGTCTAGCGTGTTGTGTAGGCCGATTTGCAGTAACTTCTCAGTGGAGGTGTTGACTGGAAGACATAGGGCTGCCTTGTAGGCCTTCCTGATGATTCCTTCAATTTTGAGTTTCTCAGCGTTGTTTAACTGTAGCTAGGGGAGGGCGTAATTCATCCTGCTGATGACAAAGGCTTGCACCAACCGACATAGATCTTTTTCCTTAACTCCTGTTTTTCTGTTTCGCTATCCGTGTTATGCATACATGAGATGTAAGTCCCTAACAGTTTCTGTGCAAAAAAAATCTATCAACGTGCCAACTACAAATGTTAGTGTTTGGTTCCTTTAAGCCCATGTATTACGCGAATAAAGCCTTGACTAATACGTGCACGTTTGTGTACGTACAAACGTCGGCGTAGGCGCCCATCCTTTCACCGCTACCCTGATATTTTTTGTGTGTGCGGACTATGGCCTTAACACCAGCAGTTGATGATACCTTTGGAGGGGAAGACGGCCGCTTTTGCGCGTTTCACCGGCGGAGCTCACTTGAGAGTGGGAGATGAAAATGATAAGTATTGGGTTTTTAGGAAACGAAATGGCGCAGTATCAGTCTCATATATCCGCGGACACCTGAACCACGCCGTAAGGGAAGAGATAAAGGAGATAGCGAAAAAAGAAAGGTAGAAAGAGGTGCCGTAGTGGAAGGCTGCGGAATAATTACGGCCACCTGGTGATCTTTAACATGCACTGACATCGCACAGCACACGAGCGCCTTAGCGTTTTGTCTCCATAAAACGCAGCCGCTGCGATCGAGTTCGAACCCGGGAACTCCGGATCAGTAACCGAGCGCCTTAACCACTGAGCCACCGCGGTGGGTATGAAAGTAATCGAAAATTGGTTTTGGGGGAAAGGAAATGTCGCAGAATGTCTCACATATCGGCGGACACTTTAACCGCGCCGCAAATAATGGAAGGGATACAGGAGGAACTGAGAGAAAAAAAGGTAAAAAAGAGGTGCTGTAGTGGAAGACTCTTGAATAATTTGGACCACCTGGGCATATTTAATGCGCATGGGTACAGTGCATGGGTAGTCTGTGTATTCCTGCTGTGGCACTCATAATTAATGCTCTTCCTGTTATTGCTCGCGTCGCAGGTTCCCTTGCCTTCACATCGGCCTCGTTGGACTCCGCCCCGACGTGAGGTACTTAGTGGCCCTGGACTTCGTGGAAGTGAAGAGCCTTGATGGATCATCTTCCTACGAATTTACCGGTATATCAAGTGTAACTATCAATTCAATTCAAGATGACAAGACAGGCCCCTCATAGCCGTAGGGAAATGAAACTTGGTTGTCAGGAAAGAAAATGGCGCAGCAACTGTCTCACGTATCTCGGTGAACACCCGAACCGCGCTGTAAGGGAAGGGATAAAGGAAGCAGTGAAAGCAGAAAAGAAGAAAGAAGTGCCGTAGTGAAGGTCCGCGGCAAAAGTTCGACCACTTGGGGATTTTTAACGTGCACTTGATGTCGACTACTTGGTGGGCGCTGCTGCGCGTGCGCGGAAACCTCGCGGCCGCTTTGAGCGTGCGCGCTTTGTTTATTTTGTATATATGCCATTCGCATTACTGCGATGATATAATCAATGTGCAATAAGTTCGAAGCAAGCATATATACTAGCTGCGCATGCACCCATCAGAGCGAGGGTAAGTTTACGATGTCAAGTAGAGTTATCGCGATGGGTCCTTGGCGAGGGCTTCAATTATGTTAAATAAAAATAGCGGACGCTTTAGCATGTCTAAGCGTGTAATATCGTGCAGTAGCACTAGTTACTGTGGGCACTTAAGGTCGTTAAGTGCAAATTGCCTTTGACCTAAGGACCTCTACAATAAAGGCCTTTCCTCGTAAGGTATTTACTATAAAGTCGTTCACCCTAAAGTGTTTTACCTTAAAGGCCTCCACACTGCCGGATGTACACACCTGGAAGGTTAACCACAACCCGGTGGGCTGCAGGTTGGCCGCTTGCGACAAGCAGGCTTCTGAAACGGGTGTATGCTTGAAATCGGAAAATAAAAAAATATAATTAGTTGGCTCCATTACCGCTTATTACCCCCCTCCCCCCTTTCCCCAGAATTTTTACTCTTGTTGGGCCCTGCCGTGGTGGCTCAGAGGCCCAGGGACGCGGGTTGGAATTGAGTTGAGTAACCGGTAGCCAGCTTTCTTTCTTGCTTGTTTTCCTGTATGAAAAACTTCATGATGGGTTTATGTTCTCTTCACAATTATATCATCACACAAAATTATTGCGTTGCAGCACAGGGGTTTCTTTTTGAGAGAGCCCCAAGTAAGAAAAGTGTTTTTTCGGTATACCCGTTAGGGTCGGTATCTGACGTCAAAACAAACATCCTGACGTCAAAGCAGGAGGATCTGACCTCAAAACAAACGTTTTTCGGTAATTGTGCCATTTATGCTAGGCAATATTTTATGAGGAGCAGGATTTTATAATTGCGTTGACACGTTGCTGTAAAGTTCCAGTAATTACTGGTTATTAGTAGACCTGCGAAGTGCGCTCCTGGCACTGTTCTGTAGTAACAGACTCGGTGCACTTCAGAAGTCACGATGTAGATTCAAATGCTTTACGTGACAGCGTATGCAGCTCGCGCAGTCGAAAAGCCCTCAGTGTCGTAGTAGTAGTTCTCGGCACCACTCGTCGGAAATATTCTAGGGCTGCGTAAAAATCAGAGGGCACGCACGCTCTATGAATAAAAGGTCGAGGTCTTGTTCGGGAATAAGCCAAGGCCTTTGGCGTTCGTGACAGGGAGGCTTCCACTCCGCCACGACGGCTCCATCTTTTAACACGAATATAGGCGCGTCTAGTGAATGCATGGGTTTCTTAGACGCTTACCTTCGAGGTCTGTACTGAGGCATAGATGAATAAATACTGGAGTAATTATGGATTAATTTTATTGGAGTAAATATCAGCATGTCGGAATTCAGCGAGTACCATGCGTGTCCGCTGAATTTCCTCCGTGCTTGGCGTGCAGCCGTAGCGCCATCGTTTGGCACACACTGAAATCGCCCTTTATCATGCATGACACTGGCCCGGCAGATGGCGCCAGCGTCGTAGTAGTGACGTTCTTTTCTGAACATGTGTAATAGAACCACAGCCGTCTGCGAGTGCTAACGTGAAGCAGTGTCTGTTATTTTCAGAGGCCTGCTAGAGACACTCAGCGATTTGTCCAACGCGCAAGGCGATGGCTTTCCGTGGACTCCCTGGCAGCTCTGCAACACGCCGTCGCATTCCACTCTTAAAGGCGAAGCTTAAGCTACCTCTAATTTTTGAACTATTGCTTACTTTGTAATAGAAAAAGTACACAAATCGTTCGTGAATATGTTCGCAAGCTTGCGTCAGCGCATGCAGTTAACATTCATGAGTGCCGGAGAAATTTAATTCGGGCGAGCTGTTTGGGTCCGCCGCGTTAGAAGCCACGGATGCACTTATTAGCAACCTTGATTTTATCCTTTCCCCCAGAGTTACTGTGTACTTTGCCATGAGGAACAGAACGGAAGGTAAAGCTTCTTGTTTACTGCGTGTTGTTTTTCTGAGCTGTGACGTTGACGATCGTGCGCCCGACGCGTCGCAACTTTTCGCAGAGCCGTATTTCATGCCGCGGCCGAACAACCAGTCGGGGATGCAGTGGATGGACGGCGTGCTATGCTTCAACCTGAACTCCATCGCCAACGGAGGACTGCGAGAGAGCGGTGTACGTATACTGACCCCTCTGCTGCACCCTTTCCGAACATCTACGCGTGAAATTTCTCTGCAGCTTTCTCGTGGAAGCTGCCGGGCTACGAATGACGCCAACGTTTAGGGTTTCCCGGCGGCAACTGGCTACACTTATCCTTCCAAAGTTGGCTGCGGTATTTAAGAGCTGTCAGAGACGAGTTGTTCGTGAACACTTGCTTAAGGCTTCGCGGTAGTGGCGGATGCGTGTGAAGGCTGGCCTACGCTTTGCTACACGATGTTGAGATGCAACAGTCCGGTGATTAAATTTTGTTTTCCACTTGGCACTAAAGCCTTCACCATCGCAAAGGATTTTTGGGAAGAACCCTCGGGTCTAAACCCGTCGGGAGCATGAAACTGTGGACAACCGGTGTATTGGGAGGAGGAGGAGGAGGAGGAGGAGGGACCACTTTATTTTTAGAAAATGTATTTTAAGAAAAGAGCAAAAGGTGTACAAAGGTGGGCTCCTCTTTGTTCAAGAGTGCACGGGCTTCGACTTAACCGAGAGCACTGTCCACTAGCCATGTTGGCCAGTTGGCTGCGTAGCACGCAGCGCGGCCTGTCATGAAGAGGGGTACCGGTTGGGTGTTCGGGGAACTGCCATGATTTGGTAGCATTCCCACTGGCACTGCATGAGGGTGGCCTCCGATGCCTCACATGTTGAGCAGAGTCGGAGGGTCAAGGCAGGGTAGCAGCCATGAAGAAGGTGAGGTGAGATGTAGCAGTTCGTCTGCAGTTGCCGCCAGACCGCACTATATTAAAGCGAAAGCCTTTTTTGGCTCATGAGTGGCGTGGACGGATGTTGTAGACGGAAGCTGTAGACGGAAGTTATCCGCAAGAACTGTCAGTCATAAGTTGTGTGGTAAATACCACAAAAATGTAAAAGTTGATTTAGCAGCAATTCTTTAGCAACGTATATGCAATGAAATAAACCAAAAATAAACAAATAAAATCAGAAAGTAAAAAGTGTTAAAGATAGAAAAACCCAAAGAAGCAAGAACAAAACAAAATTTAAAAAGAATGAAAAATAAAACCAAAAGAATGGAGGACGCTTAAGGTTCGTCTTAAGAGTGGGACGCGACAGTGTGTTGCAGCGTTGTCAAGGGGTCCATGCAACACCATCGCCGTTCGGCGCGACGCGCTGCCCGTTGGACAATTTAAGGAAAGGACGCATGACTTACATGTCTCGGTGGACACCCGAACAGGGCCTTGAGGGAAGCAACATGAAATAAAAAAAAATTAATTTGGATTAGCTGACCTAGTCCAGGATGTACAAATCGAGATATCGGCGTTCACTGTGTTCATTGGCGTTGGCGTTGATGTTTTACACGGCGATGGCCTTGAGGAAAGGGAGGGCGCATAACTGGCTCCGCGGATATGCGGTCGCCTCATTCTTCATTTGATACATGTGGCGGGGGTGATAGAGAGATGTGGGCTGAATGCATAAGCACTGACAGCGTTGTGGCTGACATGCGCCACTCTAGCGTTCATTTGGCGATCAATCTCTCGCGATCAACCATAACTGCATGCCACCGCCCAGGGTGTCAGGGAGGGCGCGCTGCCTATCCTTTGTGCGGGACGCAATCAAAGCAGGCTTTTGCAGTTGGACACCAACGCCACGTATATGAAATCGAGATTAAGGTTTCCACTGACCCGCGGAGCGGGTTCTGCGCCTTTCTTTTCGTGAAAATGAACGGCCTTTGCAAAGTTGTACACGCCAAAGAACTCTATGAACGCCGTTGTCTCACTTGTTTCTTTGGTTACTGAGGAAAGTGAATGGTACAGTAACCGTATCACATATCTCGGTGGACACCACGGAGCGAGAGAGAGAGAGAGAGAGAAAGAGAGATACACGCCGTTTAGCGAGACGTGGCTGTCGTACTTCTGACGTTTCAGACTCAGCTTTGCTGCGTCGTTTAGCGAGACGTTCTTCTCGTTCGGGTGTCTCGGACGCTCGTTGAGCTTCGATCCTTTCATTTCTTCGCTCCTTTTCAGCCAACTCTCGTGGTAGCACATCTGTATCGGTAGTATATCACGGCTATTCTCTGCCAAGCGGTTATAGATTCGGCCTCCGCAATAAAAACGCGCTTGCGGCGAACGTAAAACGATGACGCATAACGCGCGGCAGCGGCCACCTGTGCCACGCGTGGCATGACGCGCGGCAGCGGCGAGAGGTCAGTCGACGGAGTCTTCCGACGTATAGTCCTCCGGCATATCCTCCGACTTAACCTCCGACATACGCCGGCTCGCGCGAAGCGCAGTGCTGACTTACGTAGTGAAGCTTTTTGCTTCAAAATTGGTTTTAAGGGAAGAAAATGAAGCCTGTCTCACATATCTCGGTGGACACCCCGGACCGCGCCGTAAGGGAAGAAAAATTAATGTGGGTTAGCTCAGCTAATCCAGGATATACAAAACGAAAGTTGTTGGCATTCACTGTCGTCATTGGCGTTGGCGTTGACAATGTTCTTCACGGCGATGGCTCTAAGGGAAAGAAGGGCGCATAACTGGCTCTCTGGATATGTGGACGCCTCATTCGTGCTTTCGATACATGTGGCGGTGGTGAGAGAGAGATATGGCCTATATGCATTAGCGCTGACAGCGTTGTGGCTGACATGCGGCACTGCAGCAATAGCTAGACCGCAGCCTTGATTTTTTTATCTATCTCTCGCAATCAGCCATTACACAACATGCCACATCCCAGGGTGATGGTGGTGGTGAAAACATTTATTTATCATAGAAAGAGTTATTGGGGGTCGTGACATGAAGGGTCAGGTCCTTACAACGACTTGGTGGGACGCCTAGTCAGGCATCACATTGGCGATCGCCGCAGCCCGGGCGCGCTGTATTAAGGCCCTTTGGGCCTCGAAGGTGCAGCAGCCGGATAGGGTCGCCTTTAAGTCCTCTCGGGTGGGGTTTGGGAAAGGGGTAGGGATGGGCTCTGCTGCCAGGCTCACAACATGTGGTAGGTGTCGGACACCTCCCAAGAGTGTGAGCACCGCCAATATAATTGAGGATCGAAATGCTTTAGAGTTGCCGGGCGCAGCATCGTGTTAGTGAGCAGCCGCATGAGTAACCGGCGTTGGCCTTCCACAGCCCATCGCACGGGGTGGGAAGAGTCTGGAGCGCGGATTTGAAATAATTGCATATTTTCTTAAAAGTGTAAACCTAATTGAATTCGGAGTCCTGGTCAGCTATGGGCCCAGTGGGAAATGCCCGGAGCGAGAGCGCGCGGGCGGCGGCATCGGCTGCTTCGTTTCCGCTAAGGCCTTGCTGGCCTGGAGCCCAAACGAGAGATCGGTGCGCAGGATCCGAATCTCGGCTACAATTTTTATAGATGCGATAAGCCAGGGGAGCAGCCCACCCTTGCTCGACCTTTCGACAAGTCCCTCGCGAGCCGGTGATTTTGTATTTGGAGGAGGAGTCGGAGGCTGCCAGGGCGATGGCAACCTCTTCAGCGTGAATTGCTGACTGGGCCTTGAAAGTAAGGCCGTCTACTGTTTTGCTCTCGTGGACGACCGCGGCCGTGTACCATCCCCTGGAGTCCGGGCCGGAGGCGCCCACGTAGAGGCCTGGTTTGCTCCCGAAATGGCGGTGCAAGGCTCCCGCCCGCGCCAGACGCCTGCCATTATATTTCTCTTTGGACATGTTGGTGGGGAGAGGCCGCACGTGGAGGGCGCGAGCCCAGTGTACGGGAAGGCTGCCACTCTCCTCTGTGAAATGGGTGTGCTGGATGTGAAGACGGGCTAAAAGTCTGCGGCTCGAACCTGTCTTTATGACACGAGTGTGTTGGCTGTTGAGGTGGGTCTCTTGAAGATCCCTGAAAGTGTTCACCATCCCCAGTGCCATGAGGTGTATGGTAGAGGTAGAGAACGGGAAGTCCAGCGCTCGTTTCATGATTTTGCAGATGATGACCTCAAGGACATATTCTTCCTGTTTCTTCAGGCGGAGGTAGGGAGTCGAATACAAGAGTCGACTGGTCACGAAGATGTTCGCCAGCCGCAGGGCTTCTTTGCATCGTAACCCACTGCGCTTATTGGTGTCGCCACTTCGCGCACTTTTGCGTGCACTCCCACACGCCCTTAGAGCATGTGGGGGTAGCGGTCTCGGTCACAAAGGAGATGCCCTCGACTCAGCGTGGCAAGCTCAGCCGGAGACCAGCTACCAAGTGACAAAGGGGTTGGTCGTTTGGTGCCCACCTTTCGCCGGTCGCAAGCCAGAGAATGGGTCGGAGCCAAAGGTTCACAAAACAAAACAAAGTTTATACAGAGAAGAGACGATACAAAGGATTTCACTATCACTCGTAGGAACAGATACAAAGTGATTCACAAATGCAAAGCAACTCGTGCAAAGTAACAACCGAGAGAGATTACCATTCTACAAAGTCTTTGCACCTACAGTGCAGTAACGTAGAGAGAGACAAATAAAACAAAATTTGTTCACCGGGCACTGCGACACTCCGACGACCTGAGGAGCACGACGGGGCCGATCCGCAGGTTTGCGCACGTTGCCTCGCTGGTCCGTCCGTGGCTGGGCGAGTAGTGTTCTCCCGGGAGTCGAGTGGGCGCGCTTCTCGGAAGCTTAAACGGCGGCTCGTGCTAACCGACAGCGGTTGAAGCCCCTCATTTATAGGCGCAGACCGCGTCTGTTTGTTCTGCGCGCCAAGGCTGGCGCGCACATACACGCAGTATCAACTGTACAAGCTCCTTCTTCTCGCGCCGGGCGCCCGACCCCATTGGTCGAGCGCGGAAATCACCGTCCTGAAAAATCTAGGTCATTCTCGGCACGCGGAGTCAACGGCGCAGGAGCGAAGGGGGGAGGGTACCACTTTAGCGCGGACAAGATTACCCCCTTTCCATCGACAGCGAGCAGAAACTTCGATATTCTAGAGAAATCGACGCCGCGCGCGCCATGCCTCCCTCGGCGCCACGCCGGCGAGCTGAGTTGCGGCAGTACGCGCAAAGGTACGCTCTCTCCGGGTGTACTTCCCCCCAGTTTTTATGCGTTGCATATTGCAATCACTCAGTTCAGCCCTTGGGCGCGGTCGGGCAGCCACCATTGACCTTTAGCGCAACCACGTGACGTGACGTCACGACAGCCGGAGGAAAAGCTGGTCCCCAACTCGCGCGGTCGCGCGCGGCCGCAACCACCACCTGACTCCCGCTCCTCCCGCTAGGGGCGCTGCGCCGGCGCGTGACGTCACGGAGGAAAAGCTGGGCCCCAACTGACGCGGTCGCGCGCGGCCGCAGCCACCACCTGACTCCCGCTCCTCCCGCTAGGGACGCTGCGCTATGATTGACGTCACGGCATATGTGTAAAAAAGCTGCGCTCCTTCGCCGGGACCGTCTTATACCCCTGTCACACGGGCATTTCGAGGGCCCTCGAACCGATAGTCTATCGACTCAAAGGCGATCGAGCGCTGCTACACGGGCAGTTTCAATGGCGATCGAGTCAATAGCCTATCGAGTCAACGGAGCAGCACGGAACTCCATCGAGATTTCGAGGGCCTTCGAGCGCTGCCCAAGGTCGCTAGCGTTGCTTCGAGCGGCGCCAAGCGCACTTTTGTACACGACACATTCACGGTACAAAAACATGAACATACATTTTCGCATAAAATTTAATGCAAGCAGTCTGTAAAATTATTCTAAAATTATATTAGACTGGTTTTAAGCGCATTAACTTTGCGTTGCAGTCTTTGCGTTGCTTGCGTACTTAACGTTGACAACATGACGGCGCCCTGCCCGCCCGCTTCACAGCGATAACAGCTTAGACCGCGCAATATGCAACGCATTCTTGGCTTAACCAAGCTAAGCCTGGCCATTTTTTTTATTTTACAGCGCTCGGGCGCGATTGCTTATGCGCTGCGACGTTTTTTTTTTCGAAGATTCGCCGAATTTTGTGACGCTGCCCCTTCCTTTAAGAATATTGTGCAATTATATTCACAAAACACAAAATTCGTGCGCACATGCTTGCGCTCACAAACTCAATGGCGAATGCCAAAAAAAACACAAATGACTACAACGATGTCTCCACGTACATGACACTTGCAACTTTCAAGATTCACTTCATGCCGCAACTGGGAAACACATTAGTACAACACAAAGAGGAAGCACACAAATTCAAGGTATTCCTGCGCCTATATTTCCACATTCGGCGTATGGAGTCGGTTCGGGATAAAGTTGCCCCGCTCGAGATTTCGGAAGCGTTTGTGGCTCGCTTTCTAACGCGACTCTGGGTTTTCTTCCTGTCGCGCGTTCTGCTCGTCTTCCTCTTTCTACAGAGGTTCCTCTTCCGAACGCGTTCTGGCTCTGCTTCCTACTCGTACCCCTGTGAGTGTTTCTCCTCAGACTTCGAGCTCTTCCTTTTTTCCGGTGGCTAGCGGGTCTGTTGCGAAACGATTTTACGCCAGTGCGCTCATGACGGCTCCATTTCTCGTGTGTTTCGTCTTCCCGGCGTTCGCTCTTCTGTTTGCGCTTCTGCTTCCACACTGAGTCCTTTCTGAAAGTTGAGACTGGTTTGTCTGAGCTTCTTTCTCACTTTGCTGCGATGTTCGTGCAGCTCTCTTGCACCCGACTGAGCTGTCTTCAGCTTGGTTCTCTTTCGTCCTACTTCTTTCCTCATTCTTCTGGGCAAGCCCGTTTCCTTTTGATTTGCATCATTGGAGATTAGTTCTCGCAATGAAACCAGTGGTTCAGTCCCCTTTCGTTCTTCGAGGACTGAACTTTCTTCTCTGCCAGATGTTTTCTTTGTGGTCCTCATTTTGACCTTGTCTCGTGTAGCGCGATGAGCGCACGGCTCACGAAAGGTTGGTGACACATTCTCCTCACTTGCACTCAATTCTTCTTCAATTCCTTTCTTCAGAGGGTCACTTTCGGTGCAATCACAAAAAGGCTTTCCTTCTACTGCACATTTGGCTTCTCCACAGGAAGAATTTACCTCGCTTCCCTCGTCGTGAAAACCCTCCTCGATGCTCGAAGGTTCCTGTGTAACAGGCTCCGGTTTTTCACTTATAGCGCTCTCCGCAGCTACAGTGACGACAATGCCTTCGCGCTCTTCGTCATTTGACCGCTCTTTCTCACACCCACTGCTGAAACAATCAAGCGCAGAACACCGACTTCTCTGTGAAGCTCCTGCTTTCTTCTTCAACTTCAGGCGACTGCCCTAAGGTGCCCTCTGACTGATGCGCCAGGCTGACTTACTTGCGCAACGCACACGGCGCTGTCGGTTCGCTCTCACGTCGCGAGGAGTGCGCGTGCGCTGCTAATGCTGCAAAACAGAGGCTTCTTCGCCCCACGCGATGGCTTCGATCATCACGGAGACGACGCAACAGGAGCAAAAAACATTTTATGCTTAGAAAACTGCGGAACTCGGCAGAAGTTAAGCCAACAGCTACTAGCACTCGCTGCCGTTTAGCACTCCTCCGATTTGTCTGATGGTCATGCCGGGTTTGTGATAAAAGTGGTGCCCATTACCTCTCACCCAGATGACCGCATAAATATAATAGCTACGGGATTCCTCACCTTATTTAACGGCTTCTCGTGCGATGTATGTTTGCAAGTTATCCGACACGTGCGCTGCCTATGAGGAAAAGCTGCCAGGCATCGGTGTTCAGGCGACCACCGACTGCGCACCCAAGTTCATTTGGTTGGTAATCTGGATATACAACTACGGTTGGTAACAGTTATTTCCGATATTTGAGCCATCCGCGCGACTCGTTTTGAGACATTGGTTACACAGGGGTATGGCAAGCAGACGTCGATAGAGGGAAGCACAATAACATTGACGCCTTTCAAGGAAACATTTACTGTGGGGATAGCATATTATCAAATATTATCAAAGCATATTTCAGCAGAGGGATTTTTTTAATTAATTCCAGCTTCTGCACGGAGTAAGCGCGTCTATTATCCGGAGCTAGTAGCATCGCTGTCTCCAGTGGGTCCGCTGTGCAGCGTTGCGTGTGGCGCCAAACAGCGTTCACCATGGCCAGTGGAACCTGGCAGTAAGTCCCGTGAAGGCATTGGAGGGGCGATGTCGTCCGGTTTGAGCCCCCCCTCTCTCCTCATAATCGCTATCTATCTCCTCTGAGCGAGCGAAAGCCGGGAATTGGTCGGGTAGTGCGTGTTGATGTCAGGATAGTGTCAGAAGAGCTCAATTGAGGCACTTCTCCTCAGATTTAATAACGCTCCACGCGCTTGAACACTCTAAATTTTAATTTCTGGGTGTCCGCACTCTTGGCTCTGATCTGCTGCAATGGTGACGGGCTTGTACCCTCTTTGCCAAAAGTAACCGAGCTGCAGGCTTTTGCTTCTCAACCGTATCAGGGAGCCTTTAGGGTACCCCTAATTACTGAAAGGTGTCAGAACATAAGAACAAGGGTTCACCATACTTTACACAGACTCAGAGCTTGAGAGTTGTCATAAGTGCTTCGCTATGAGGCTAAGAAACAAGCCACAGTTGCCATGCTACCTTTGGCAACGATGGTACATATTCACATCTGTCTCTTGTTTGATTTGATTTGAATTATTTGTTTCTTTCTGATGCCGAAAGAGGAGCAAGAGCAAAAGCCGAAACGCCTGACTATGGCTCCAATCGTCACCCACCATACCTTGTCATGTTTCTTATTGCAGAGTAGCAAGCCAGGCAATCGTAACTCAACTCTTCCTTGAAAAAAAAATAGCAGTGGCTTAACTTGCCTAACCCCGGAATTCAGGGGAAGCCAAGCATGCTTGATAAGCGTCTGAGGCTCGTCCAGGGCAGCCCCACTACACGCTCGCGACCGCCGTTCTACATATACCCACTCGGCCACGTGGCTATTTGACGTGTATCACATGGTCTTTCTACACCCCCTTCGGATGTTATCACGCGGCTCTGACCTGGTATCACATGATCTTACGACACTCCTGTCGGATGTCATCACGTGGCATCACATCACCACATCGGGTGTTCTTACTGTCCGAGGTTAATATGAAGGTCACCCAATTTCAGTCGTCAGAAGTGAGAGGTCAAAGGTCAACTGACGGTCATGGGTCAAGGGCAGGGATCAAGGGGTCGACACCATAACTGTACCACATATGGT
Organism: Amblyomma americanum; assembly: GCF_052857255.1. Taxonomy (NCBI): domain Eukaryota; kingdom Metazoa; phylum Arthropoda; class Arachnida; order Ixodida; family Ixodidae; genus Amblyomma; species Amblyomma americanum. The sequence continues at coordinate 122,541,284 of NC_135500.1, forward strand.
CATACACGAATAACGTGGTTGGGCTGAAGGTCGTTCAAGGTTATTCTCCGGCCCACGCGACGACTGCTTTACCTAGCGCAATGAAGCTTTTCGCTTTAAAGAAATCTATCTTCCTGCGCTTTTTCATTCCGACAGGCCGCGCTGAAGGTTGGCAGCGAGTACGAGCCCACGCTGCGTCTGCTGGAGCTGAGTGACGACCCGAAGCCCTCAGGCGGTCCGGCCATGCGCTTCCCGCTGCGGGGCACCGCTTTCCTCGTCGTCTCACTGAACAGCGAGGTACCTGAGTGATGGGCACCTTTGGTACCTTCTTGCCTGCAATTGCATTGTACTAGAGGCGTTCCTCTTTTAATATGCTGAAGTGGACAAATGGTCGCTGCTTGGTACAGGTAGCTCAGTTCGTTACAAAAAACAGCCTGAAAAATACGAGGACCAAAATATAGGAAAACACTACGAGCACAGTGAACGTGCAGTTCACTGCACTGGTTTCTGGTAGGAGGATTGTTAGTTGCAGGGGACTAGTGAGTGAATTGAACAAGGGTGGTTATTAAGTGCTGCAGAGTTAATTACTGGGCTCTGAAAGTTCCACGCTGAGTGGCGCCAGATGAATCATGGCGGATGTAAAGCATGTCACTGCAATTACCTAGGATAGTTACTGGCCGGCGCAGGCTTGGCAGTCGGGTTGGGCAACGTTTGTTACTGAGTGCAGTGTGTTTAGAGGGCTGCGCTATCTAGGCAGCGACGGTGTACAAAACTGTGGTAAGAGAACGTTCCGAGCCATGCTACTGCCCAGCAGACACCTGTCCATGAGCTCCAATATAATTTCTAGAGCGATGACTGTAACTTGAGATATTGCCTAGCGCACATGGTTTCGTACGTCAATTAAAACTTCACGTTGCCGCGCTGTTTAGAAGACAGTGTGGAGCGGGGGGACTTCAGCCATTAGGGAACATGTTTTGAAACCACGTTCTGCAGATAGGCTCGATGTTGCTTGTGTTGCCTTCGTCCGCACGGCGCTACTGAATGTGTGGGAATTTAATGGTCACTTTCTTGTTGCTGACTTGACCCGCATCACCAGCTCGCCTGAGGTTATTTGAGGATTTTGCTCTGATGCTTCAATGTTCTGTGTACCCCAGGCAGGTCTTGTCCGTAGCGTGAAAACTAGTGTCAGTAAAGCTCACACGTGGTAATGTTACTGAACTGACGTCAATCGTTATATCGCTTTGTTAAGAAGCCGTTTCATTTAGTGTTCATGCCGCCCACGTGCCTCCATAAGTTCACATGACACAAACTGTTTCACCTCAGACTTCGTCGCCGCCGCGGTGGCTCAGTGGCACTACCGCTCGGCTGCTGACCCGAAAGAAGCGGGTTCGATCCCGACCACGGCAGTCGAATTTCGATGAAGGCCAAATTCTAGAGGCCCGTGTACTGGCGATGTCAGGGCTCTCTAAAGAACCCTAGGTGGTCGAAATTTTCGGAACCTTTCATTACGGCGTCCCTTATAGCCTGAATCACTTTGGGACGTTTAACACCCATAAACCAAGCCATCATTTTGCATAATTTTTAAAAACAGGTTTTTTGAGTTAGAACGTTTTTTTTCGCCACAAAGTTGTCAGCGCTGTAGTACACCAGTAAACAGCTAAGATGTGCAAACTAGCAGGATGGTTAACTAACGTTGAATAGCTAACTTTTTATCTATTACTGTTAGCTTGCAAGCTTGGAAGAATAGCAACCTCTCCAGTCCCCGGAACCCGTTGAAATAGCCAAGATTTTTTGGGCCCCAGCAGCGAGGGTAACTGTGCTTTATAATTAGTAAAAACTTAAATAGGTAGTAATTAAAGGGGGCTACACGCCTTTCAGTAATTAAGGAGCGTAACAGTAATAAAGCTAGCTGTTTACTAATAGTTATCTAGTTTGCTACTTAGCACGTCGTAACTGAATTTTTATGCACTACACCGCTGACAATGCACTGCTGAAAAAGCTTTCTTGTAGTTCTAAAAGCCTATTTAAAAAAATTGTGTAAGGTCTTTGAACACCCTGTTGAGAGAAGTGAAGAACACAAAATTAAGGTCGAAGGAAGCAGAGCGCACCAGCAGTGTAGCATTTTCGTTCAACCATCAGCATTTTCATGGTTGCTAACAGCCGATTCCGTGTGAGATATGCCTAATGTCACATCTGAAGCTAATATGCGGCAACAGTGAGCAGTTGTGGGGCAAGGACGAATTGAGCGGAGTGCTGTTTGTGTGTCTTACTGTAGCAATGTGAAATCGCGTAAGCCGTTCACCGCACAATTGTACATCCGTTTTGATTGGGCGGCTTTGTCAGCACTTACTCCTTCTCGGGCTTGCAAAAAGTTTCCCGTGGCTATCGTTATCGGGATTGCGTGAGCGGAACTGCTTGGAAAAAATATCGTGACCCTGCCTTGGAGAGACCAAACACGAGCCATGGCACTCTTTGCTTAAGCTACTATTGGTGCGGTAAATATTAAACCATCATCGCAAAGAGAACAGGACAAAACATGGCGGCGCGGCACCCTCGTTGTGAGTTTGTCATGCCCATCCGGTCATTTTCTATCGCTATCTGATCATTCAGTAAAGATTTGGAAGACGTACCTTATGTGTGGCAGCCATTTGCACAGACAATATTTGCAAGACATTAGTTGTATTCCTTTGCGTATATATTTATGCGTGGAGTAATGTGATTTTTGCACAGCGCGCCCAAGGTGTGCCGAATCTGGTGGTATCGCGATGACTACATAGTTTTTTTTTTTAACACAACGTCCGACTGCTTGTGTCCCTTCTCGCAAGGATACTGACCCGCCTGCTGCCAGCAGCAGCCTCACACTCCTCTCTCTTCCTAATTGTCCGCAGGTTCGAACGAACAGCACCGCATCCGCCAGCGAGATATTGCTCGTGCGCAGATCGGAAATGTCCAGACCCGAAAGGTGAGCCCCCGTGCCCAATTTTCGTGCATGCAAGTGCCAATCACACCACAAAAAAAGCGATGCAGATGGCGCTAATAGATTTAGTAGAGCACCTGCCGGTTAGATGGAGCCACTTATTCTGTCTGTGTGCGCGCCCTTTATTTCCCACTAAATTAAACTGCGACTCAGTCCGCTCGTGTCTCATTGTGTCTTCGGCTAAGCCGCACTGCCTCCGTGCAAGTGCTTAGCAAGTGACGTCAAATACTACACGAGAGGCATGCCCCCTTCCACCTCAGCCGAACGTGCGAAAACATTCGCAATGTGCCGTTGCTCCTTCTGCCCTCTTTTCACTGTGGCCTCCGATACCCTCGTCCCCTCTGAGGCCATTCTTACGAGCGCCCGACGCCAACGACTGCAGTCAGCAAGTTGTACAGTTAGCAACAACCTCTTCACTAACATCCCGCAGGACCGGCGTTCATTGTAACGGTGGGAAATACGGGAACCACAAGCATGCTCATCAAATACTGCTATTGTACTTGTGCAGGTTTGCAAGACACAACACCACGGTGTTATGCTTGCCGGCTTCGATGCATATGCTTTTGAGTAGCTAGAGTAACTACTGAAAATATCCGACATTGGTCAGCGCGCGCTGTACGACGGGATTGCACCGCACTCCACTAGCTCCATCGTCGGTCTCCCCGGTGGCGCGGTGGCGCGCACTCGTGTCGTGCTCGTCCCAGCCGAACGTACGGCACTACACGAGTGACATCCAGCCGAACGTCTGGCACCGCACGAGTGTGTGGAAAACTCCAGGAGTGCCGTCAGCCGAAGACAGCGTAACATTTCTCATCATCTGCTTTTTGGATCCCGTCATCACACTTAGCAGACCAGTTCTGAGGCATTAAATCGAATAAATAAACTAATTGGTTTCAGAAGGAGATGCAGAGACCCGTTTCGGAAAGGAAGGTGTTCAGGTCTGCGAAAAAAGACCATTGGTACTTTGCGCTACCCACCGCGGTGGCTCAGTGCTTAGGGCGCTCGTCTACTCAGCCGAAAATTGCGGGTTCGAACCCTGGTGCGGCGGCCGGGTTTCGATGGAGGCGAAACGCTAAAGATGCCCGTATGTTGTGCGATGTCAGCGCATGTTAAAGTTCACCAGGTGGTCGAAATTATTCTGGAGGCATCCACTGTGGCACCTTTTTCTTCCTTCATTTTTTTCACTCCCTCGCCTTGTGGCACGGTTGGGTCAGATCATCATATGCTTTGTTAACGGTCATTGCAAGACAAAAGTCTCTCCCATATCACTCCACCTAATCCTCTTCTGTGGCTGCCTTATTCAAGCAGACGATATTGGCATCAGCCTAGCGGCTCTCGCCGCCCATTGCTGCGCTTGCTTACTCTTGAGATTGGCTATGTTACCGTGTAGGACCATCGGCTAGCTTGCCCTGACATCAAATGCCCTGCGTATGGCCATTCTTTCCTGTTTTTAACAAGGACATCATTCCTTCGCGTTTTCTCCCAGATCCACTCTGCCTTCTTTCTTGTCTTTTAACGTCGCCCCTATTATTTTCCTTACCATAGCTCTCACCGAAAAACAGCGCGCTTACACGGGACAAAGAAGACAAGCACAGACACAGTGCGTCTCTTCTTTCTTTGTCCGGTGTAAGCGCGCTGTTTTTCGATGACATCTTGTACCAACTGTCCCGGCAACTCTCCTTAATACAATAGCTCGCTGTGCTCTCCTGAATTTATGTTCAACTTTTTCCGTTGTCCTCCAAGCTTCTGCCCGATAATGAGTAGTGGCAAGGTACAACTCTTACACTTGTCTCTTGGGGGAAACTGGTAAGCTACTACTCATGACCTGCCAAACGCGCGCCACCCAGTTTTAATGGGGAATACAATGTGCCGTCGGAAACAATATTCGATGGTTGGCTGGATGCAAGTGGTGTTACCAGACCGAAGCATTTCCATTGGCAGCAGAATTGACATTACCATGTAGGAAGCCACGTCACTCCCAGGAAAGACATTGATAATGCTAGTTCATTCCCCACACGGAATGGAACTAAGTGTCCCTGTGAATTTTTTATTCTCCATTACTTCCCTCTTCGGGCTATGATCTGCGGTCGGTACCTGCCATAAGTAGATATACTGTACATGGCTACCATTTCTAATCATTCTCTGACTATCGGAAGTTGTTGTTTCCTTCTGGGACACTGTTTCCTTGTGAAACATTACGCGACATTTCTATGTGTTAATTCCAAACCTATTTTTCTCCTTTGCCTGTCTAGGAACTCAATTACGCCCCGAAATTAGTCTCTCGCATTACTTAGCAAAGCAATGTCATCAGCAGTTCGAAGATTACTAAGGCATTTTGCGTAAACGCTTATCCTCTTCTTCCCTGCTTTATCTCCTGACCTGAAAATATGTGATTATTGGTTTTGTGTAGATATTGTCCCTCTGCCTGATATCATTTCAGGTTGGGATTTTATCACTTCGTCTATGGAAGCCATGCTCGCTTTGCAGCTGTTATGCATACTTAATAGTACCTTTACCAAGGTTCTTCTCCAGGTTCTTTACAAAATGCCTGCATGACGGTTGAGCTTTGGGCTGAGTGAAATGCTTTGACGTGACCTATGACAGCTATGCGTAGGGGTTGGTTATAACTAGGGATTCCTAGAAATGATCTGTGTAGTGAGCTCTCCCGCGAGAATCATAATCGGGTTTCAGCGATGCACTGGTTCAGCCAATCATTGTTTGACGAGTGCCTTCTGATCAGGAAGTCCATCGACCAGTTCTACCTCTCATTCATGCAAGCCGCAGAATGTCGTCGATCTTCTGCCGCGCATCCCATCTCTTCATTTCCCCGGACCATGCCATTCGTAAAATACAGACAAACACGCTGCGTATTACACAAGCAATGCTTTGTTTATAGCACTTCCGCTCTGACCTCACCTGCGCATGCGCCCTGAACTCAAGGCCGATCTTGCTCATGTCCCTTAATCCTACTGTCCTGCCACTCTTTAGGCCACTTCCTACCCCGTCACTTAACCCCAGTCCTCAGATAGCATGCCTCGTCGGCTCCTCGTAAAGCGGAACAGCTCGGCCTCACATCGCGGGCGAAGCGCAATTTAAGCACATAATTTGGGTTTTGAAATAACGTGTTTTACGACTGTTACTACTACTGAATACTGGGCGTTTCTTTGCCCCCTTATTGTTGGTGCGAAAATGGTGTATACTTGAGTAGCCTTTTCGAATGCCAGCCCGGTTCTAAGGACTAACTTATAACTTTGATCTTAGTAACTATGTTATAAGCAACGAGCAGTAAGCTGGTCGGTCTTGAATATTTAAATATTCGATCACGTTGCTTTCCGTATCAATTGGACAATATCTGCATCCTTCCAAGATTCCGGTACGCGAGCATTGGGATTACGGGGTGGAAAAGATTTCTAGCAGATTGCCCCCACCTCCTTCAATAAAAGTGTAGTTACCTGATCCTCACCAGCGCCGTTTCTCGTTTGAATCGCGTGTACGGCCTTTTTTACCTTCTAATTCTCTACGGTAAGGATTTCCAATTCCTCCCCATTTCTGTCCCCGTCACTGGAATCAATACTGTTGAGTCTACTCTACAGATATGTTTACAATTCCTTCCTCGGCACTTAAATTTTCTTATCGATATTCGGAATCCCATTGCCCTCCCTATGTCTAAGGGTGTACATCTGATTTCCCTCATGCATAGCTTTCTCTTGACCGCATTTAGGGTAACTCCGTTCTTTGGACCATGCTCAATCCTCGCCAAAGTATCCTTATGACGTTCGTCGTGCGCTAATAATTAGGTTTGAGAGTTCTGCTAGTCCAATTCTATCTACGTGGTTAGAGCCTATCATGCTTTGGCGCTTCTTCATCAGAGTTTTTGTCTTCTGAGAAATCTTGCACGTATTTAATCTAGTTATCTTACCGCACACTTATATTGCATACTCTGTAATTATAGTTCTAAAATTACATTTTCTTGCTCGAACACGAAGGTCGGCGTCGGTGATTAAAGCGAAATATCTGTTTTTGAGAGATCTCCTGAACTCATCTATTATATCTGTTACGGCTAACTCATTTATATGGTCCTTTTACACCACCTTCCCCTATTTCCTTCTGAAGCGTAATCGAATTGTAATCCTACACTTCCTGTGGTCATTGCATCTCATCTTTCCTTGCACCTTCACATCCTCAATGATGCCTGGATAAACGCACAATATGAAGTCGGTTTCGTTTTTAGTTTCGCCATTCGAGCCTTCCTATGTGCGCCAACAGTTCTCCCATTTGCAGGAGAAGGTATTGAAGATTTCGCGAACTATTGCGTTCTGAGAACTGTGCTCATAGCTATAGCTTCTTACAGTCCGTGCAGACTTATACCCCTGTCACACGGGCATTTCAAAGGCCCTCGAACCGATAGTCTATCGACACAAAGGCGATCGAGCGCTGTTACACGGGCAGTTTCAATGGCCATCGAATCAATAGTCTATTGAGTCAACGGAGCAGCGCGCAACTACATCGAGATTTTGAGGGCCTTCGAGTGCTGCCCAAGGTTGCTAGCGTTGCTTCGAGCGGCGCCAAGCGCACTTTCGTACAGGATACATTCACGGCACAAAAGCAAGAACAAAGATTATTCGCCTAAACTTTAGCGCTAGCAGCCTGTACAAGAATTATAAAATTGTATCAGACTGATTTTAGGCGCATTACGCGCATTAGTTTTGCTTTGCGGTCTATGCGTTGCTTGCGTACAAAGCGTTGACAACATGGCGGCGCCCTGCCTGCCCGCTTTACAGCGATACCAGCTTCGTCGCTAATTCCTCAAAGCAATATCCTGTTTTAAACTATTGTATTCGCCTTCGATTTGCCCATTCTTACCCTCGAATAAAGTTTCAAGAGACAAATAGCACTTGTTTTACAGATATCAAGAAGATTTCACAGGGGTTAAGCCTGACGAAGCAGCGCTCCGACGGAGTTGGATTGGCTTGGTTTTTTGGCTCCTCTTCTATTAGAGTGTCTACACCAGTGTCTGCATGTGTCTGTCGCGTACGTGCAATTAAAGGGTTTTTAACGACATGCTCGTATACGTGTATTTAAGCATTTAGTACACATTTATCAAATATTTTTGTTAATTTTGAAAAATCGAAAGTAGCGATTGTGGCGCCACACTAGCTTGGCGTGAGACACGAGAACCATTTCAATGGCCATTCAGAGTTGCCGTGTAGCAGCGCCGCAACTCCTTCGAGTTCGATGGCGATTGAGAATCTCGAAGGCCCTCGACTCGAGGGGCATTGAAACTGGCCGTGTGACAGGGGTATTATATTCTTCTGCTTGTCTGTGCTGTATAACTTTTGCGACCGTATCTTTTGCCTGCGCGAATTTTTTGGCTACTTTTCCTGGAGGTGACTTTAAGATGCAGGTGTGTGGAAACCCCCCGGCGGTTTCAGTAGCGATGTTCCCTGAATTCTGCTTCTTGGGTGATCTGCTTCTCTTCTTACTATTTCAGCATTTTTAGTGGCTTTTTTTCATTGCACATGTGTCACCTTTTCTGACTAACACGGTGGTACACTGTAAGCAGTGAGTAGCAAATAGGGATTGAGCTGTACTCTAGCGCACTCCCTCTATTAAAAAGAAGTGCGCTAGAAGACAGCTTACTCCCTTTCAACTCCCATTTAGGCGTATTGCTGTTTAGAGTGTAGGTTCTTGTCGCCAGAGTTTCTTCAAGTCAGCATGGTATGTCTGGGTAGGGCCGTTACGCCTCAGAGTAGCTGACTGTATAGCACGTTGAGTTTGTCGATTTGCTTTCGGGTTAAGATTTCGGCGCACAACGATGTGTGTGTCGGGTGCGTGTGCGGTTTTTGCGAGTGCTATTATTCTGGTGCAAGCTCCTCCCCTTCGTTTACAATTCTTTTCAAGAGTTTGAGTCCTTCGCGTGCTTCTCGTAGCCACTTGGCATTTCCTTTACTACAAAAATATACTCCAAAAAATTTGAGACTCCTGCCATCGGGCGCTTTGATGGCTATTATTTATTATGAGGTGAAATTTCTTCTTTCTCAGTCTCCTCCTACGATGGCCAGCATCTTACTTTTTTTTTGGTTGATACGCTCATGCCTTTCGAGTCCAGGGCTTCTTCTAGCCATAGTCGCGCCATTCGCGCTGCACTGCTCGCGATATCCTTGGCGGCCAGGTATAGAAGCTCCACTCAAAGCTTGACGTGGTCTACGCGCAGTCATTGCTCGTCGGCGGCCGGACACCTCGGGTAACCAAGCATATTATAGCTGGCAATTCCTTTCTGTTTCTAGAAAAGGTTCTGTATTTTGGTTCTCGTCTACACTTTATCAGTCCTGTTCTCCAAAAATTACCTATAAAGTTTTTCATTTTGAGATCCAGAGGAGCTCAGGAGATCCAGGAAGGAGCAAAATACCCGCCGTGGTCTAATCAGAACTCAAAATCTGAATCTAAATCTCTGATTAAAGCACGTTTTTCGGTTTAGCGGAGCATGAAAACTTGCTCCGCATCGCCGATTGGAATTTCGGAATGGATAGATGGATAGATGGCTAGAAGGCAGGGGCGTCCCCTTTGAAACAGGGTGGTAGAAATTGCCACCATGCCCAGCTTTTTCTCCTTATTTTTGTTTATCTGCGTTCTTAATCGATATTAAAATTCACCATTTTCTTTAAACACGTTTTCCTACATGGATTACTTTAAGTAACCTCTCAGCTTTCGAGGCTCCAATCTTCCAATTGATTTTTGTTAAATTCCACCGCAGATTTATCTACATGACCATTGTTATATCAAAACCCTAAGGCCTCAGAAGAGTGACTGTGCCTGCATCGACATCTGTTAAGATACCATCATATTAGAGTATGAGGTATTCAGTGTGTTCAATTTTGTACACATTTACCACCCAGCACATGCGTCATCTTCTTCGTCAAGCTTACTTTTGTAGCTGCGCGTTCAAAGGCACCCTGACCTAGCTTCAAACAGTAGGGCACTGCCTCCTGAGAGATCACAGAACAATTCTTTGCTGATCTGCCTTTTCCAGTATCGACATAGCTCTACACTATCTATAAAATAACATTGCAGTGCTGTTTCGCACCGACCGTAGCCCTGGTCGGAAGAACGAATCTTCTCGCGATAATAGCGCCCCCCTTACGCTGAGCTGCGTGGCGAGTCATGGTTTCCATTTCTGAGCCTTAGTTCTGGGCAGGATTTGAACGAGCTGTCGTCTTTGACGCAGTAACGTCATGACGTCAAGCAGCAGCACGTGAGTGTTATGTCACCAGAAATTACGCCAGATGCTGGGGAAAGCAGGCAGAACGCCTTATCACGTGCGATAACAACCATAGCCTTCCTTGCACATTTAACATCTGTGCCGCTGCCGACATTATGGGCGCAGGCGGAACTTTGAATAAGGAAATGAATGCGGTGATGTCTCTCCTGTTCTGTCGAGGGTTCATCGGGACGAATAATGTTATATGCGCTCGGCACTCAGGTGGGCCGTCTTGGGCGGCGAATTTCTATCGGCGGCGCCGCAGCTCTGATAAGGAATGTGCTGTGCAAATCGCCTAATTTGAGTTCGGCAATTCCGAGATTCCGTTTGTCGATATTTAAACATTCAAACTTTTCGTTCTTTTTCTTCTGCTCCTGAAGCACGAATATTTATCCGACTTAGCAACCAATATTCGAGTAAATAGGTTGTTTATACCGGTCAGCACATTGTGGTGGCACCATTGAGCTACGCTCTAAATTTCATAAGTCATGGCTAGGTGGCTTCACCCACCGCCAGATTTAAAGGGTTCAGCCGCATTCATCCCTCCATCCACCCTATGCGACTGGCGCGATACTTCCGTTTCTCCACTTTATTCGGGTTTTGGTTCGCGATGAGCAGTTCCACTAAATGCCGCAGGGGCATGACAATCTGTTAACCACTGCGTCTTATCTGCTGGGAATAACATCGCCGGTCCTGTTGTCTTCTTTCTTTGGCCCTGTTCTCAGCGCTGTTATTCCCAGCATTATGTGCCAACTAGCTCAACTCTCCGTTTTTTTGGGGTCTTGTCTGACGAGAGTAACAGGACTCGAATATAATTCGTATGGTGTGGCATGCAAGAAAAAAAACAGGAGCTAGCGATCATGAGAAGCCCCACAATTGAGCAGTGGGAGGGGATGGTGACCAGTTCACGCCTGGCGGACCAGAAAGCACCGGTGAAACGGGCGAAACAGGGCCATCTCCGAAGGAGTCCTGGACTAAGGAATTCATTCAGTATTTTTTTGCTCATAGAGTTTTATTCATTCATTCAATAGCGATTTCAGCAACTGGCACGAAAAAAGAACTCTGGGAAATGGTAAGTTCTGCGTTCGCCCTTTGGCCAGTGCTAATATCGTCCGAGTGAGTTTTGTTATGCAGTGAGCTTAATCTAAAATTATCCTGTGGAAAATTTTGTCCACATAGTGCCAACAGGCATCAGCTTTCGAGAAGCTTGAAGGCAAAGCAAACGGCGTAACGCGTCGATATACACAATTTGTTGGGGCGCAACGCCGAGGGTAACTGCGGTAAAAATTTAACTATTCGATGTTAGTTAACCTGCCTGCTAGTAAAACGTCTTACCTGTATTCTAATGTAGTATAGCGCGGACATTAGTACACTGAAGAGAGCGCTCTTCTAAATCAAAAGCCTATCTTTAAAAAAAATGTGTTAAGTCCTAGGTGAAACACCTGCACACTGTATGTCTCTGCATATTTATGATAATGTCTCGAAAATAGTTATCAGGAATCATTTTTTTGCCTTTTGGATTTCTCGAATTTACAGTATCTCAGCTTACACCGAAAGGTGATGTGGGGCGTGTACCATCAGAAGATGGAAGCCGTGAGTTGAAGGCCTTCACTTTGCAAGCGGATGCAGTCCGAAAACTGTCTGTGATAGTCGAGGCCAACATCTTTGTAGAGTGGGACCTTCTGCTTGTGCATTTGGTGTTCTGCTGCTGGGCAAGTACTCAAAAATACGATCCTGCGGTTGGGCAGCACTTTGAAGCTGCCCAAAATCGTAGGTGCTCTGAGTTATCAGTGTACATTAAACCGCAAGTGGCAGCAGTCTTCTCTGTGTTCTGCAATAGTTGCGCACGTTAAAGATGAGAATTGGCTTTGGCGCAAAAGCACGGAACATTACCTGTGAAACCGGAGTGCATCTATTCGGACCATGGCCTGCCGTACCGTGCTAAGTGCCTTACATATACAAGCTTGTTTTCCTTCCGTAGGTCACAGATAACTAGAGCCGGGAACATAATGCATTCACCCTTATAAAAATAGTGCGCACACTTTTGTGGACTTTATTAACTTTCTATAGATATTTCTTTTCATCTATTCATAGTCTATAGACTCTCTATAGACAAAGTACTAAACGTGTATGCCCATGAATCTATAGATTGTCTACAGGCAGTCAATAGGATTTGTATTCACTGTAGACTATCCATTAAGACTTGTTTATAAGAAGTCTATAGACTTTATAGAGAGAATTCGATGGAGAGTCTATAAACTGTCTAACATTTTTTTTTGGTAGGGGTACCTAAAAAGTCTATGAATGTATAACGGAAATTTTGGGCTTGCCTGCCTTTTTGTCATTTTGCTTTTTCTATCTCAGCAGACTCTTTGCCTATGAACACCTAAATCCGGAATTTTGGTATTTGGTAGCTTTTATGTTTTGCGAAATCTTTCTAGGTTGAAAGGCGCGCGCTGATGAACCCCCAAAAGGCGCGGGTCTCGCCAAGCGTTTTTCTCAAGTGTTGCCGACACCCGAACCCGCACCGTAAACGGGGCACCGTGTACCTTAAAAGGATACTCTCACCAAGATCAGCGATTAAATTGAGGACCACTACATTTGGGTGTCGGTCGACGAAACCACAGACGCTAGCGGACTGCATGTGGCCAACTTCATCGTCGGAACAATGAGCGCAGAGAAAGCCGGACGAGCAATCCATGCTCAGTGCAGATGTTCTTGAGAGGGTGAGCCATTCGACAGCACCGCGTTTATTTTTTTACTTCAACTCTAGAGCTTCGATGGCCAGGAACTATTGAATATGAGAAGGTACTTTTGTCTGTCTCCGATGGGGCATCCTACATTTCCAAGGCATGAAAGGGACCAGCGCTTATATGGTTCAGCCAACCGGCATTGTTCATGCAATGCATCGTGTCGCCGAATGTGTCCGGCCCTCTTTTCACCAAGTGGATGCGTCAGTGCTGAACGGAAACCAGGTGTTGCTTAAATGCCCGTCAACAATTGCTGCCATCCGTGCCACACAATAGGACATTTATCTGCTGTCAAAGCCTGTTTTATCTTAATGGGGAACATGAATTAACGCAGCAATATACTATGCACGGCGCTCTGAAGGTGACAAACCTGACTGAGAAAACTAAAAATGACGCTGCGTGTGGGATCAAAGCGAAAGCCATTTCAAAGACACGAGCATGGAAAGAGAGCTGGCATACACCAGTGAAAATTTCTCAACATTGATGGAAAGGAGGACAAAACTGGAAAACGTTTGACTCTAAATAGATGAATCGTTGGAGACAGCCGAAGAGGTACAAGCAGCATTTCGTAGTCTGGAAGGAAAGGGTGCTACTCCGTCTACTAAGATAGAACATCCGGTAGAAAAAAATAGAGTCCTTGAAACTCTATCTCAGATCAGAGATCTATGCGGAGACAATACGGCCACATCACCTGCAAGCCTGAGCCGCTATGAACTCTATTTTGCAGGCTCGCGCTACTAACATCGTGAAATGTACAAAGAAGATTTTAAAAATACAAAGCTATACTTACCTAAAACAGAAGCCTCAACTTTGACAACTTGAGAATGTGCTTCATTGTTGTGCGCTTCAAGGAATATGTAAGCTCCGTGCTTGATTCACCAATTTTTGTGCGGTTTTTTTGCGCTAACTGCCTGAACAGGTCGAACGCATCGTTTTTAAAAAAATCTAATTTCAGTTATTGGACAGAAAGTATCAATAAATCCAGATGCGTTGGTAATAAAAGAGAGTTCTAAAAAAATGCCAATTTTTTGCTTACAGCGCCTAGTTTAATATTTTTAGAGCCTAAATGCCTGCCAATGTCGAGGTTGTATAGTGCCTAAATTTCCGGGCCCTCTGAGCAACTTGATTGTAGAAAGACTGAGTGCGCTATTCTATTTGCTGTCTCTAGGGGCCGCTTCGACGGGGCGTCTGCCACCAGGACCCGCTGCAGTACGCAAGAGGCTCCTCAGCAGCCGCACGCGGAACAGCAGGGTTGCCCGCAGCAGAGGTGCTTCACCGGCAGCGGTGCCGCATACCGCAGCAGCTCCGCCGAGGCCATGTCGGCCTCGCTGCTGTCCGACCGACGGCGGCTACTGGAGCAGCGCGTGGTGGGTGAACTGTCATAGACTCGCGCATTACAGCCAGCAGCTGAGTGCTTCCACGGAGAAGGGCTGAAGGAAAGGGCGTGCGCCTTGTCCAGTCACCAACTATTTGGCGGCATGACCCAGTTACGACTGCTACAGCCCTGTAGCCTTTCCTTAATTGCCAAGAAAATCGGTCACCGTGGAGGAGGAGAAAACTTTGTTCTATTCTGCGGTTTTGGGGCACCTTCAGATGTTTTCTCCTTGGTTGTATTCCGAGGAGTCTTCTCTCTCTACCTCGTGAAAATTTAATCAATGGTTAATTGTCCTCAGTCCAGGGTCCCGCTGGCCGCTGCCGCCCATTGAGCTCGCTGTACGAGATCTTGTTGGACTTTACAGCGATCGCGGAACAGCAGTCTCTCCCACTGCTGAGCGTACGGGTTTTGAATTTTGGGGACCACGTCAGTGTTTTGGCAGGCCCATGTGATGTGATATAGTGTGGGTTTTTCGTCGCATCAGGGACATTTGTCCACGTATATCATAGGGTGCATTTTTTGCAATATGTCTAGGTTTGAGTAAGAATCTGTCTGTAGTTGTCTCCATGTGACAGCTTCCTCTCTGCTGACAGTTTTGTGCGGCGGGGGATATCAGATTATTCTGCCTCTGTAGTTTTGTAGTATGACCGAGTATTCCTTGGGTGCTGGCACGAATTCTGCGGACTCATCGGATTCTCGGAAAGTATTGTACCCTCGAGCTATCCCGTCAGCCTCTTAGTTCCCTACCACCCCCGTGTGTCGCTGTACCCACGCAATTTTGTGTGTGTTCTTATCGGTTTCTTCTAGATTTTAATTCTGTCGCTCGCTGCCAGGATTATAAGGAGCGCTTGACGACCTATCCTACCACTCATCTAATTTCGGCAGGCTGCTTGAGAGTCCGTTAGTATTGATAGCCACCACCCTTTACTATAGCCCGCTGCCACCGCTAGATCAACGGATTCTTCCTCGGCCTCTACTACCGTTCGGTCTCGTATAGACGCGTTGGATATTTCGCGCAGTGTCGAATCGACCACTGTGGCCCCTGCAATTTGGTGCCTCCCTTTCTTGAGGACTCATTGCATACACGGTCGTGTCGTGAGGAGCGTATATTTTCTGGATCAATTCGCCCTCGCTTTTCTTCTCTCGCTGGAGGTCGAGGTCCATGTTTCTTGGTATTGGCGCTACCATGAGGCACTTGCGACAATAGTATTGTCGCACTTAGCTAGTGAAAAGAGCTACGGGTAGAATATCGCATTTTTAAAACTTTTTATCTTAGGAAAGCCCTGCTTTCTGTGAAACTGCCGTTTCTGTCATCGTAACACACTAATCACATGGCTCTCGCCAACTTGACTTCGTGCTGAGTGCCTTCTACGGAGAAGGCCCCTAAGAGAAACGGAGTGGAGAGCACTGCTCCGAATACTAACCTTTGCTTCCCTGCATGGTTTTATGCTAAGATGATTTAGAAAAGAGCGGTCGAGAGCTCCCATTTCGACCTTAACGCGGATCATGTAGTAGATATTGCTCGTTGCAAATTTCTGCAGATCCTATAAATACGCAAGCGCAACATTGTAGGACTTTGTTCGTTTCTTAGATATATCATTGCATTCTTGCTGCGGTTATACTGTCTCAACTTTGAAGAACCCTCCGTACACACTGTCGATGTTTAAGTGGCATTGATTCGCATGCCGGTGAAACAAAGAGCGGCATCCTTGAAAGGTGCAGGATGATTTGTTAAAACAACTCTTACATAAAAAAGTGGCTTCTTTACTGTAAATCAAACTCATGACAGCATAGCTGTGGGGGACGACCCGCATCGGATTTGTTACAGAGCTTTACGAGTTTACCCTTCGTGAAGCCTTGTCACTCCTCGAGTCTAGATTTATTTATTGTTACAAAACGCAGAGCAAGTCCTTTTATTAAGCAGCTCATGCTTTAAAGGTCAATTAAGCACTTGATTGTCCTGCACAGCATCGTTGAGGCAAGAAAGGAGGCAACTTCTGAACGTTCGGTCAGGACCTCTTGTTCGGCAAGAGCTGTCTTTCTTGATGTGCGAGCATACGGTTTTTGGCTGCGGCCATTGGTAATTTGGTATAGCGCCTGAATTGATGTTTTTTGCCCTTCGTTTTGATTCAGAGCGCTGCACAGAGGAAAAATGACGTTAATGTTGAGTATCCGTAAGCGTCGATCCGCGGCATATTATTCAATTTATTACAAACAGCGAGCAGCTTTATCGCATTATAGATACCAGCTGTCGTGGCACCCGCAGTGTAGCTATGTGTCACCCTGGAGAAAAGGGAAAATAGAGTCCAAGAGAGTGGTCTGCTTTAAAAAGGCAGGGGTTAGCTTCGTAAATTCGTGCCGTCAGTGTGTCGCCTTTCCAGGGTACGTCTCACTTGTTGAATTATGCACCACGGCTGTAGGAAAAGATCAATGGTCCCGTGTGTGGATTGTACTCCTGCCCGGGGTTCCTTGTGTTTTTGGCGACACAACATTATAAATCTCGCATCGGCTCTGAAATATTTATGGAATGCGATGACGCAGCTTGAAGTTGGATGCCGAACAGAAACTGATGTAGTACTTTAGCATGCGCCTGTGCGGCTGGACTACACATATGAAGCCTCCAGATTGTAGATATATTCTCGTGCGCATGTAAGCCCTTACACGTGCTCTTATACCTTCCTTCTCAAGCAGGGCATCACCAGGGCGTCCTCACTGCCGGTGCAGCAGCGCGGGGTTTTCCAGCAGCAGTCGAGGACCGTGCTGTTTGACTTTCACAGTGGTTGTTGGAACGGAAGCCCGTCTCCCGCAGCTGACATCAGTCACGCGCATCCACGGTTCTGCCCGCAGCACGCGAACGCGGTCCATGACTGGTGGTTTCGCAGTACGCCGCCGCCCATGTTGGGAGCGCCACCTATGATGCGCTTCAGCTGCGGCTGCTTCATGCCACCTCCTCGCCTAGACCAGGTGCCCGTCGGCAGGCCCAGCCCGGCAGTACCGGAGCACAACATCGGCCCCGGTGCTCGTGGTGCGTCGACAGATTAGGATGCATCCGAGGACATCAGAAGGCGTTGTGTTTTTTTTTTATTGAGAGCTAGCAAGGCGCTGGCTTCTTGAACTCTGCTTAAATGTGTGACGGAGATTTATGTTGAACAAAGTGAGAGATAAGAAACTCCTGGGACTCCTTCTGTCTTTCATGCGGAGAAAAGCCGGTGATAGCTGCAGCGTCCAGCGGACACGAAAGATTACCCCTGTCAGACCATCATAATCGACAGTGAACAACACAATGTCTCTCCTTAATCAGAAGGTAACACGTGAAACTTAAAAGCTGGCGTCACTGATTTTTTCGTATGACAGACAAATTCTACCGAAATGAAGCAGTCAACTGCGGAAAGTTTCCATTTCGCAGCTATCGCAGTGTGAAGTTAGAAAAAATGACGCACATTAGGGCTTTAGTTACGACCATGTGGATTGTGTTAGCTCCGGCTAACGCCGAGTTTCAACTGTTTGTCGTAATGGCTTTATATAGCTCTCTGGAACATAGAAAAGGAAGCATATACGCAAAAGGAACAGCACCTAAGGAGAGCATGTGTAAAAGTTTAGTGGGGCCCAATCCAAGTTTATATTTCTGCATTCTCGACTACGTTCTTGAGAAAGACCAAATGGGAGTAGGGCTCCAGAGCAAGTCTCGAAGGCCTACTCCCATTTGGGCATGTCATCGAGGCTTTTGCCGAGCGTCCTCAAATGTACGATATGCAGGGAGGGCGGTCTCCATGCCTGGCCTTGTAAAAAGACCCCCCCCTCTCTCTCTCTCCAGCAGGCTCCAGTACGAAAGGTACATGCCACATCCAATGTTTGTAGAGCTTGAGGATGGCAGGGATCTTGCACAACTGAGACGAATTTGAGAATAATAATATTAGTAAATACGAATAAAGCATTCCTGATGTCAGTACAGAAACTAAAGAAATATTTCTTTCTCGCGTTTACTTCTCAGATTGAAGACAGCCTTGTTCAGATCAACACCTATAAAACACAATACTAATGTCGTGGCCGCCTTAATACGCAATGCGTGCAAAGTAACACTCAAACTACCGCTTAATTCACCCACAACCGACAACTCGGTATGGCCGTCCACAACACTTTCGGGGAACTTGTGGAGGCCCTGTGACAAGCCGAATACATTCGCCTCACACAGACATCTACTGGCTCGTATATCCTGGACGACTCGGAATGTCTGATCCCGGCCAATGACCCAACACTCCTTTTCGTACCACGCTCCATCCACTGGAAGCTGCTTATTAAGTCACTTCTGAGGAACATGCATCCACAGAACCGAGCTGAAGATATGGCGCTTCACCGCTTTTACCGATTGGAATTACGAGAAAGCAAGCGGTCGACGCCATGGTTGACCTCTCTTTCTCTCCAACCGTCACACTACTCCTCGCTCCAGACATCCCCACCCAGAAGTTGCAGCGGAGCCTGCGATTGCCATTGCCATCGGCAGTGCGCAAGCCAGGTGCATAACAAGACTAAAAAAAAAGCGACACTTACTTTTGCACGAAGCCGAGTCAGTGTCACTGCTTGTTGCATCTGAGCTGTGCCGTTCCACTCAGGCCTCGCCATGTGCAGCTAATATGGTGCCTGTGCACTTGGGGAATCCCTAAAACAAGGCCGCAATCCTTTATCTTGAGGTTCTATTAACCGAGCTGAAATAGCCTCTGATCAGGGATTCACGAAGGAGCGTATGCACTCTTTCAGCATGCTGAGGCGAGCCTACAGAGCCGCGCGTCAGCTGTACTCCCCCCACCTCATCCCTCCCTAGACAGCAGACATGCGACACTGGCAGAAACTTCAGACACACGCACTGCCTTCCTCTATCACCCTATACCATTGCCATCCCTATTTCCCCACCCCACCTGCACACTTTTTCTTGAACCATTCACATCCACTATCTACATCCTCTTCATTTGACCGGCGGACCCTCCCCCGCGGAGCCTGGAGCACCAGACAACTGCCAATGCCAATGCAGCCCATCGCGACCAGCGGGGTCCCAATGCTATGAACCTACGCAACATAAACACTTGAGTGGAGATGGTCGTGCTGGAACCCGCGGGATGTGTGGTCGAAACATCCTTATTTTAAATACTTTTGCTGTCTCTCTGTGTCCGAACAACCAGTAGTCTGCAGTTGGCCGACCCGGCTGCCTCTCGGACATCACTACACTATCGAGTCAAATCAATAAATTACCTCATTCGAGCCCTCTTGCTCTATTTTCTCAAAGCGTGGAAGTGGCCCAGAATTTGTGGAGCTCGGCTACTTGGCCAAAATCCAGGGTGCGAACCTTGCCGTGGCGGCCGCATTTAGAAGGAGGCAAAACGCAAAGCCAGCACTGTGCTGTGCGACATCAATGGACGTTGACGATTTCAAGTATGTAAAATTTATTCTGGAGCCCTCCACTACAGCACCTCTGTCTCTCTTCTTTCACTCCCAACTTCGTACTTTCCCTTACTGCGTGGTTTGCGTGGCCACCGGGATGTGAAACAATTCCTGCGCTATTTCCTTCCCTAAAAAACCAATTTTCAATCTGCAATGCGCCAACAGAAACTGTAGCTGTCGTTTTCTGAATTGGCAGTTTTGAGCAAACATCTGTCTCCGAAGCCATCCGTAATTGCCGAGAGAGCAAGTTCTGCCGAGCAGTGCAGCGCAAAACGCAGACGAAATCCCAATTTGTAAAAGAGATACGCAGACTGGCTCAGACCAGTGATTTCGGTTTTTTTCTTGGCGATCCGCTTCGCGGGAAGTTTGTCTGTGGCATGCGGCGAATTGACAATGAGAAACAGCTTCTCGTAGAAGACAAGCACTTAACATTTCAGAAGGTAGTTGACAGTGCTTTGGCATCGGAAGCCACAATGAACAATGCAGCGACATCTCATGGCTTATTAGACAGCGGTAACCACGTTCGCCGAATATATGGTGGAAATGAAAATAATTACGCTAGTAGACGGTGAAAGCACCGTTCTTGATATGGCTGTCGTTCTGTCAAGCCTGACGCACACGCATGTCCGCACGTAAAAGCTAATTGCTTCGAATGCACACTCCAAGGGCACATGCTCAAGATGTGCAAAGGAAGAACAGAATCGAAAAGACGGAAATGGTGTATGCGCGCTCTTTAGTGCAAGGCCATCCCGACCTAACGGCGCTGAACAGTGTCGGCATGTCTCGAATATTGACCACAATGGTAGAATTTAAGGTGGAAGCAACTACTTGGCCGATGGAGCTTGACACTGGAGCAGTAGTATCGGTCATGTCGCATCATCAGACCAAAGTGTACTTTCCCGGTATCCGATTGCAGCGAACAGAGATGCAACTGAAGACGTACACGGGGGAAAATAACGCCTTTTGCGTAATAGATGTGCTGGTCCGCCACAACAAACAAGAGGCGCTACTGCCGCGTTATATTCTACCGCAAAACGGGACATAGCTTCTAGGCCGTAACTGGCCTACAACACATCGGGCTGTACTGGGCAGACATTCAAGGCCTTTGCAAGGTGTCCACTATGCTAGGCACTCCGCTGGCAGCATTAGAAACACTGCTACGAAAAAACGAAGACATGTTCAAGGATGAGCAAGGAAACATACAAGGAGAGCAGGCAAGTCTGAGTTTCAAGGATGGCCAAATGCCCCGTTTTCTGAAAGCACGCGCTGTACCTTTCGCTGTTGTGGAAGGGGTAGAGGCTGAACTACAAAAGCTCGAGAAGTTCAGAATCGTTTCTCGCGCCGCCAGTAGAAAGTACGCTGCGTTAATTGTTGTCCTTAGTAAAGCGCGATGGGTCAATTAGAATTTGTGGCAAGTACAAACTCATGCTGAAGCCAATCATCGATTTGGAGACGCACCCGCTTCCGAAATTGGAAGAGCTTTTGACAGCGTTTGCGGGAGGTCAACAGTTCTCGAAAATTAATCTAAATAGGGCTTATCAGCAAGTCTAGATCGACGAGGAACCGAAAGCCTACCCGACTTTGAACACGCACAAAAGCTTGTATGGGCTTAACCGTTTGCCTTTCGGCATAGCCTCGGAATATCATGGACAATGTTCTGAAGGTTCTTGACGGAGTTTCTTGCAGCATCGATGACATATTGGTCACCGGTAGGACGGAAGAGGAGCATCTTGGAAATTTGGAGGCGGTACTGGAACGATTACCGGAGAGAGGGTGAGATCAAAATAAAATAGCGCAAGTGCGAATTTTTCAAAAACAAGCTGCAGTACTTGGGGCATGTCATTATCAGGCATGGAGTTGAACCGGCTGGACAAGCTAGAAGCTATTCCAAACGGTCCGCGTCCTCCGGATAAGCAGCATTTGCGTCCACTGCTTGTCTTGATAAACTACTACGGCAAGTTTGTTCCCAAGCTATCAAGAGTCGTTTTTCCTCTCAACAGATTGGTACGGCTCGATGCCCCCCGGGGCCTGGAATGACGAGTGCGAAACAGCTTTCTCCGACATCAAAAACCTGCTTTCACAGCCACCAGTTCTTGCGTATTACGACCCCAGTACACCACTGCATTTGTCGTGTGACGCATAGGCATACAATATAGGAGCTGTCATCTCTCATGTGCTGGCGAACGGTGAATGCCATCCGGTGGCGTACGCATCCCGCACATTATCTTCAGTAGATGTCAATTATAGTCAGTTGGAAAAAGAGGCACTAGCTGTAATTGTCGGCTTGAAACGCTTCAACTGCTACCTTTTTGAGCGTCCGTTTGTTTTTTATTACGAACCACAATCCCTTGCAGACAATTTTTGGTCCCAAGACGGGAATCCCAACCATTGCTGCAGCGACACTCAGCACTGCGCTATAGTTCTGTCAACTTGAAATTTTACCTTGTAGTATAAACCGCCGCCTAAAAACACTGACGCAGGTTGCTTATCTCGAATGCCTTTGCCGAGCGAAAGTGAAGAATGCTCGGATAAGTAATTTGATCTCCTACGCGTGCAGTCCCTGCCCATTGTATTTAGTTAGGCGACACGGAAGCTTGCCGAAATCCGCTTTTAACGCAACTCATGCGACACGTAGTGAACGGTTGGCCTGAGGAACTTTGTGAGTGCAAAAATGAAGCCAGTCGTCCTTAGACGCTGGGAGCTTTCTGCACAGCTAGGATGCCTCATTCTAGGAAAGCGTGTTGTTATTCCTCGTAAATAATAGCTTCAAATGCTCGATGAATTGCGCCAGGGGCATCCTGGCAATGTTAGAACGAACTAGCGCGAAGCTACGTGTGGTGGTCAGAAATCGACCGCTACATTGCGACCCACGTGTGTCTGAGAAATCGCCGTTTAACTCAATGCACAATGTCTTGCCTTGCTCCTTTGCACCCGTGGGCATGGCCAACGGAACCATGGGCACATCTGCACATCAATTTTGGGGGACCTTTCAAGGGTGCCATGTCCTTGATGTTGATCGACACTCACTCCAAGTGACCTGAGGTGTACCAGATGCGTGACACGTCCCCAGAAAGCACAGTAAACCATCTTCACAGAATTTTCTGCATGTGTGGTTACCCTGAAGCGGTGCTGTCTGACAATGGGCCGCAGTTCATTTCGGTCGTTTTTTTCAACGATCTTAAAAGCATTGGCACGTAGTACGTAAGGATATCAGCCTACCATCCCAGCAGTAATGAATAAGCTGAACGGTTTGTCCAAACCTGAAAGCAGGATTACATAAAAAGTATCGCCGTAGACTTAATCAGCATACGTTGGGGGGAGGTTTTGTTGTCTTACAGGAACACTCCACGCACGACCACAGACGAGGCACCGGCCAATCTTCTGCTACAGAGGCGGCTGCGCTCCCGACTGGACGCAGTCAAGCCGTCGCTGCAGCGGAACGTTTCGACAAGGCAGTTCGCCCAGACAGCGCGTCGCAAGCAGCGCACAGTGTTCTGGTGCGAAACTTCAGACGCGGTGAAAAGCGGTTGCCTGCTGTCGTGATACAGCGAACTGGACCGTTTCGTACAGACTGAGAGTAGAAACCGCTCAAGCTGTGTTTCTTTGGAACGTCGTCAAAACCACATGATTCAGGCTATGAGCATGGCATCGGGTTCTACGCCTGAACAGCATGATGATTCCGAGCAGCCGCACTCAGCGTGAGACGGCGGTGCATCAAGATTCACCCGATCTGCAAGCCACGGCAGAGCGCCGCTATCCTGAAAGACACTGGCGCCCTACGGGCTCCTATGTGCCATGAACTACGATGTTCATGTTTCATTTGCCTGCACCCGAATCAAGATAAAAACGGGGAAGTGTAGTGGCGGCGCACAGACTGATAGCGACACACGCGCTACTGGGATATGTCCCTTTAATAAGGGCTTATACACCACGGCGCCGAGCGCCGTCGGAGAATGCTGCTCCGTAGTTATTTTTCTTTTATGCGTTGCATATTGCAGTCACTCAGTTCAGCCCTTGGGCGCGGCCGGGCAGCCACCAAACCACGTGACGTGACGTCACGACAGCCGGAGGAAAAGCTGGGCGGTCGCACGCGGCCGCAGCCACCACCTGACTCCCGCTCCTCCCGCTAGGGGCGCTGCGCCGGCGCGTGACGTCACGGAGGAAAAGCTGGGCCCCAACTCGCGCGGTCGCGCGCAGCCGCAGCCACCACCTGACTCCCGCTCCTCACGCTAAGGGCGCTGCGCCGGCGCGTGACGTCACGGAGGAAAAGCTGGGCCCCAGCTGGCGCGGTCGCGCGCGGCCGCAGCCACCACCTGACTCCCGCTCCTCCCGCTAGGGGCGCTGCGCTATGATTGACGTCATGGCATATGTATAAAAGAGCTGCGCTCCTTCGCCGGGACAGTCTTACACCCCTGTCACACGGGCATTTCGAGGGCCCTCGAACCGATAGTCTATCGACTCAAAGGCGACCGAGCGCTGCTACACGGGCAGTTTCAATGGCGATCGAGTCAATAGCCTATCGAGTCAACGGAGCAGCACGGAACTCCATCGAGATATGCAACGCATTCTTGGCTTAACCAAGCTAAGCCTGGCCATTTTTCGGCCTGCACTTCAATTAAAGTTTTTATCCACCACCACAGCTTTCGGAGCACGTCATCCTAGCTTGTCACTGACGGCAGCCCAGCTCTCCTCGTGCTCGCAAGTAACATTGTTAGACGAAATTCCGTCAGCGCACTTCGCCGCAACTTCGTGGTATTTGCTTGCACGGAAGATTAGCACAACTACATGGTTAGAAAAAATTGGCAGTGGCTTAGCTCCGCTATGCCAGGATACACGTAGCGGGAGATACGTTTCCCTGGAGGAGCTTGTTCTGGTAATGCCAAATGCAGTATCATGCGTTGGATTACTCACTGGTGTCAAGTCCTTTTGGTGCCACAGTCTTTTGCACACACTACAAATGTGTCGAAACTGAATGTTCACAAAGTCTGCTTCAAATGTCCGGGTAGCACATGCACTATCGGAATCTCAAATGGTGTCATCAGTCACAAGACGGGCCTTCACATCCTCTTCGTTTGGTTCCCGTTGACTGACGCTTTCCATAGGCTCCATCTCGGCGGCTCTTCGGTGTCTATTACGCTCGGCAGTCTGGCGTCTCTGTTTGGCAAGGTGTTCCTCTCTCTGTTCGGGCGTCTCCGCTGCTTTCTTCGCCTTCTGAAGCTCATTTTGTGTTTGTTGAGTGGCCAACTGCCAGGCAACAACCTCCGGATCGGAAGAGTTATTGTTCTCTTGTCCATACCGCCATTTAGCAGCGGCTGGGCTCTCCTTCTGTGCATCCATATCCAGCGTTGCGATACAGCCACCGATTACATCTCCGCATTTTATACGCAATTGTGCGCAAGCGACGACGCGCGGTTCGGGAGATTGAGCGGCGTGCGGCGAGGCGCTGGTGGCGAACGCGGCCAGGCGTGCGGTCTGGTTAGGATAGTATCGGCGCATGCGCACAACTGCTCATCCGCGTGACGTCACATTCACCTCCGACGGTGGAGCGGGCGCGCGGCCACGGTGACGGCGGCGACGAAGCGCGCGGCGCACCCACTCCTCCACTCCGGTCGCCATGGTAGCGACCCGTGCGCACAACTGACCTCTCCCGTGTACCGCGAAATGCTCTACTGGTAGCCTAGTGTAGCTCCCGCTCCGAAAAAATTATTTACATATGTACACATTCCAAGGTTACCGGATACATTGACATTCAGAAGTAGACTGTGTAAGGCGAGCCATTTAAAGAGGTGCCATCGGCAAATTTGAGTAACTAAAAGGAATTGCTCGTGGGCGATGCAAAACAGGATAGCATACCTATTGAACCCGACCGCGGGCTCTTTATTCCGTCTAACAAAGTTACTGGCATGCGGGAGGTGCGGGGTTCGATCCCCAGTGCCGCCGGGTATCCACCGGTGATACAATGAGTACAAGCTATCCCCTGGTCTGGTGCTCGGCTTATTTAGGGTGAAATGCCTGGAAAATGGGCGTTGGATCCCACCTAGAGAAATAACGACGCCCGTCTCGACTGCGGGAGGTGGTTGGTTCGAAACCCACCGCCGGACGCCCACCAGTAAAAATGGGTACAAGCGGCCCCTGGCCTGGCGCCCAGCTTTCTTTAGGGGTTTTCGCTTGGGAAAAGCTCCGTAAACACCGCTGCGCCTCTCGCGGGCCAAGCCCCAGTTTCGAACGACCTCGCAGCCTGCTAAAGGTGGTACCCCTTCGGCCAACGTGGTTCGAACCTTGATCTGCTGCAGCAGCAGTCACAACCGGACTCGGTTATTTCAAGAGCGTGTTAGAAGCTACTTTCCACGGTAAAGGCTGGTCGTTCCGGGAACACTAAGAACGGTGAGGAGGGAGAACAAAGGAAAAAGAAGCAAACCGTGGCAATTCCGTATGTCCATCTCATGTCGCACAACCTTAGTAATGTTGGGAGGAGGTTTAGGGTGGACGTCGTATGCACAGCACTGTTTAAAGTGCAACGCCTTTGGGCCATGACAAAAAGAAGAGTAAAAAGGTGGCGTAACGTCAACCCATTCGTGTGCACAGTACGTCACCGCTCCACATTTTTGGGTTGCGTTTGCGGCGTTGTGTAAGAGATTTCGTGTTCGTGAAAAAATTGAACAAACCGGGCGATGGCTGAACGTTCGGCTCATAGAACATGACAGCCATTCTTCACACACCGTTCCTTCAAGCATCGCTACACTGTGCAGAGTGCACCACGAAAAATAAAAATGTATGCAAAGCTGATTTTAAAGAAACCACCATGTTGTACCGGCAGCGCGACCAGCGCACTCGAGAGATTATGGAGCCGGATCTTATCGAAAAGAAAAAAAGATGTCTGTGTTAGCACTCTCGGTCACGTTATTTGAAAGCAAGAAAGGATTTTTAGATGCCTCGTGACGTGTCACCTTTTTGATCTGTGGCGCACTGTATTTGGTTTTTGAACTTTGGAGGTGATAGTGCCCTCAACGCTATCATTTTACTAAGTGCCTATCGCACCTATGCCTTTTTCTCTAAGTATATATTTGTGTTCCTTCTCAAAAAAGCTTATGGTGACTTCCAATCGCAGAGTTGGAGCACTTCTGGAGGAACGTTTCCTGCTCTTTTCGGAGCAACTGTATTCCAAACGCAGATATGAGGCACGGATCACGTCTTCCATTCGTAGACAGGGAGCGGTTGCTGAGCTGAGATTGCTCCGTGGAGCAGTCGGGACTGCTCCGCCGAAATCGGCGGATCCGACCGGAAGTTTGCGTGACGTTCTATTTCAGCGGCGATAGCGGCGCCCTACATTCTCTGGCCAGATCAAGTGTACTCCAATCGCAATTTCAGGCCGCGCGCTCTGGCTGGATTCATGCGCTCTTCACAGAGCGTGCAGACCGCTCCGGGCCTGCGATTGGAACTCACCATTAGTTGCGAGACAGCGCTTGTTTTTGCCCCCTTTCTGTGTCCTTCGTCCCTCCGCGCTGAATATACCGCCAAAATGAACTACATCCAACTCGCCCAACTCACCATTGAAAAGGGCTTGTTTTCTGATTTTGTTGTTGCTGTTTACACTGCCACTGCCACAAAAAATCACGTGCAGCTCTGACTCACACTGCCCCTAGTACCGTAGGAAGGTCGATGGCAGCGTACTAACAGCAAAGGTTTTCAGTCTGATAACACTTAGAAACAACGGCGGCCACGCATTTATAGCCCCAAAGTAAATAAGACTGAGATGCATGATGCAAATATAAATTTACTGCCGCATGCATGAAATAGTGTCATCTATACAAACAATTGAAAATAAAAGACCGCCGTAGATGTCCATCTGGTGCCGAGTAACCCGTATATGTAGAACCATGAAAAAACGTTTACCGGAAGCGGCTTTAAGAGAAAAAATTTATATCTTCGTGTGGTGAGGCTAAGCAGGCCAGACAAATGTATAGAGGTATCCTGAGACATATGCGGTTTATTCCCCGGACGAATGTCAGCTGACTGCGTAGCGAGGGAACGGAGGAATATTTCTTTCCCCGAATCTATATCTCGCAAACATTCTTTCGTGACTGTACACGTAACACTGTTGTGGGCATAGCGTAATAATGATCATGATCAGATGGCGATACGTCGTAGTATTGGCAATGTTCTGCAAATACGTGTGTGCAATTTCTGTAGAAAAAAAAAGAATTCCGACAATGAAGCAACTTTAATGTCTTCTTAAAAGGATCGTTGTTCCAGCCATCATGAGGAACATTTGCACATGTTCAAAGCCTCAGTCATCCTAAACGCTCTAAAGAACAGGTGAGCGATATAAATTTCACAGAACGTGAACTCTGATATATCTAATGGCCTAACTTCTGACTCTAGCGCGGTGTCTCTGACAACGATAGTCGACTATTTGTAGTGTGGTCGCGGCTGGTGCCGTTTCCAGTAAGTGGGCCAGATATCCGCTAAGCCCTTTTGCCACTTGCCGAAGGTCCAGCTAATCCACAAACTCCTTACCACGAGCACCTATGTATTTGCCTTCCCAGAAGGGGACAAAAGTTGACTGGTGCATATCATAGAATGCCAACTTTAAAAATAAAAAATAAAATTGGTTTTTGAGGAAAGGAAATGGTGCAGTGATTGTCTCGCATAGGTCGCTGGACACCTGAACCGCACTGCAAGGGAACGGATAAAAGCGGGAGTGAAAGAAGATAGAGGTACGATAGTGGAGGGGTCCGGAATATTTTCGCCCACCTGGGGTTCTTGGGAGCGTGCAAAGACATAGAACAGCATACGGGACAACAAACGCAGCCGCCGCGGCCGGGTTCGAACCCGACCGCGGCGGCTGCGTTTTTATGGAGGAAAAACGCTAAGGCGCCCGTGTGCTGTGCGATTTCAGTGCACGTTAAAGATCCCCAGGTGGTCGAAGTTTTTCCGGAGCCCTCCACTACGGAACCTATTATCCTTTCTTCTTTCACTCCCTCCTTTATCCCTTCCCTTACGGCGCGGTTCAGGTGTCCAACGATATATGAGACAGATACTGCGCCATTTCCTTTCCCCAAAAACCAGTTATTATTATTATTATTATTATTATTATTATTATTATTATTATTATTATTATTATTATTATTATTATTATTATTATTATTATTATTATTATTATTATTATTATTAAACGGCCACGTTTAGCGTTTCGCCTCCATAGAAACACAGCCGCCGCGGTCGGGTTCAAACCCTGTTACTCCGGCTCAGTAGCCTAGTGCCCTAACTACTGAGCCCCCGCGAAGGGTCCTACTTTCCTACTCTCGCCATCTCTGTACAGTGCCATAGACATTAATATGTGCTCTAAAGATTTCTTGTCAACATGGTTAATGTTTCCTTATAGAATGCGCAGTGATCACGTCCCAATTTTTATTCACTTTTCTGAAGCAAGGGTGTTCAAGGGTAAGAGAGAGCCGAGTGTCTGACTTTCACAAACTCAGGCGTCAGCTAAAATCACACTCTGGCGACAACTTCGATGGTATGAAAAAAATTCACGACTCTGCCACATCGTCTCGCTAGACTTGCCTGCGTAATTCTCAGCCAGTGTCTGACATAAGGTTGAGAAACGTCTGTGCTTCGAGACACAGGGCAGATTGGAGGCTCATGTGAAGCCAGGGCGATCCCTCTTATAAAAACATGTAAATCGGCTAAATTCACCAGCTCACCGGTATACACAAAAAAGGTAAAGAAAAAAAACGTTTGTGCATTTTTTTGTGCTACTCTGCGTGCTTACACAGCAGTTTCACGAACCTGGTCAAATGTGAAGCACTTCTTGGAAATATGCCGTAAGGCTAAAGGTTTTGACGCCCAGGAGTAACGTTTAAACATAGCTTGTGTATCGCAGAAGAATTTGCCGATGCTCATACCCAAGGAAGATAAAACTTCTCTGTCCCAGCCTGTGTGTGTTTGTCTCCTTGTGCGGTGGATACTCTGTTCATAACGAAAATATCAACGAGTATCGAGTATCCCGTAACAGGATGGAAACGTCACTTTTTTGTTCTAGCGGTTTGTCGGCGCTTGACACTTTTGATTCAAAGAGAGGCAGTTGCCGGCTGCTCCTCGGCAATTGCGAAGATGATGTGGCTTGGGTACTGATGACGTGTCCAATCAAATACTCCGGGTATCTCCGGACCAAAGGTCACGTGGTCTGTTAAACATCTCTTGTGAGGTCTGGTGATTAAAACATTATATTAGCCTGGTTGACAGCATGGACTGTGCCTGTTTTAAAACTCCAGAAAGATGACGCGGATCTCTCCTCGTGCCGGGCAGTATTGCCCACCTCGTGAGTCTCAAAGTTAATGGAGAGAGCCCGTCCTGGTGGGTGGATTTCAAACATTACTTCTCTTTTGTACAAGCGGCTTCTGTTCGCGTCTCAGCGCCAAGTGCCTCATTTAAATTTAGTAAGTCCCATCAGGAACAAAGAGAGAAAAGAGCTCACAATACTTGTCTTGTTCCTAAATGCGTTGGAAAACTTTCACTATGCCCTACCAGAAGCCACTCTCAGCTACAACACATGAAGGAGACAGCACACATTATTCGCTTCGTTCAAAAATTTCTGTGCAATATTAGGGTGCAAGTTCGCCACGGAAAGACGTTCAGCAGAGGGAGGACCCTGTCTCGAGGAGTTCCGAAAGGAAGTGTGTTATGGCCTCTTTTAGTCTTATGGCCGCATCGTTCTTTGTTTCTTTACACTATGCTGGGATAAGACACATTAGCATTTTTAAATGTAACAAAATTGAGTAAAATCATGCGAGTACGTAGAGGATGGAGAGTGAACAATGTACGATTCAGTATCATGAAATTTTACTAAGTAGAAATGAACACTGTAACTAGAGCTGAGGGAAAAGTAAAACAAGACAGGTCCAAATAAAAGCAAAATTAACGGCATATTTCATAGTACAAGCTTCTTACAAAGTGAAGCGTGTGCGCGCTGTGTTAGACGTGGTTCCAAAAGCGAATTAAAGATTCGACATAAGCCCGGGCTTTCTGACAGTGACAAAATAAATCCAATGTATTTTTCAAACTGGTATCGATTTTGGGTTTAGTGCCACACTCTATTTATGGACTGTGGATTACAAATTAGTGGGCCTATCGATCTGCACTGTGCGTACTGATGTGCTATTTAATTCATTTTTTATTTATTTTATTTCGAATACACCTCAACGGCCCTAGATATGGGGTTTTACTTGAAAGAATATGGGGTAATACGCGAGGGCTACTACCTATGGGATACTTCGAATTCATTTTGCACACTTCTTTTTAAGAAGTGCTACTTTATCTTGTATTTCCTGTCATTTTATATAGGCAGTTTGGCAGCAGCGTACCATCGGACCACATCACGTATCTTATCTGCCTTTTGCAGGTGAGGTATTTTTGTTAACTTCAGTGCCCGCGTATTATGTGGAAATTGTGCGCTGCTGCCAAACTATATTGACTGATGTGTTGAATGTAGTGTATTTAAAAAAAATGAAAAAAGCTGTAAAATGAAAAAATACGACCGCGATACTGCAAATGCAATCGAAGACCTGTGGCGTGAGCTAAGAGCTGAATTGAGAGCTATAAAAGATAGCCTACAAGGAATGACAGAACTTAAAGATGAATTTCAGCAAGTACTGAAAGAGAACGGCGAACTGAAAGCTCAAAATGACAAATTCACATGCAGGCTTGATGAGATCGAGGAGCAACAGCGCTCCAACAACGTTGAGATCAAGGACATTCCATTGGATGGTGAACCGTTATCTATTGTGCAAAAAATTGGTGTCATTGTTGGAGAGGAAATTACTGAACAGGGCACTGACATATGCCATCGTGTACCCACTGCACGCCATGATGAAACAAACATTGTTGTTCGGCTTGTCCGCAGAACTAAGAAGAACGTAATACTTAACAAGGCCAAGAAAGTCAGAATGGATGCAAAAAAACCTGGGTTTGAAACCTCCTCTCCTGTCTATGTAAATGAGCATCTGACAAGGTTTGGTAAACAGTTGCTTGGTGCGGCGATTAAGAGGGAGAAGGAGGTGCGATAGAAGTTTTTCTGGACCTCTGGATGCAAGGTTTTCGCGCCAAAAGACGAGGGCTCTTCGGTCGTTAGGATCATTTGCATGGATGATCTCGAGAATATGGCAGCCGACGAAGAGTAGACAAATTGTCCTATATCTCTGCATGGCACGCATCCAAGATGGACACAAATATAAACTGCGAATACCATAATCTTGACACTTTTAATTCATTCCTTGACAGCCCGCAAAATCGCCTGACAGTACTACATATCAATTCTCGCAGTATTCGCAATAAGCAAGATAAACTGCATGATCTGTTGTCATCCTTCGCATTTTCAATTGATGTTCTACTTTTCTGTGATACCTGGTTTTCAGTGGGTGAGTCGCCACCGCAATTTGAACAATACAAGTATAATGCCTTAGTTCGTTCGAAAAATAAGGGAGGTGGTGTGGCCGTGTACGTGCTGCAGTCACAAAAACATGACGTCATATCGCAGTTTTCAATGGTCGCAAAAATGATGTTGAATGCCTCACGGTGTGGTTAGATGCAGCTGTAATTGTAGTAGTCTATAGGCCACCGGCAGGGAACAAGTTAGTTTTTTTTTAACACATTGAAGCTCTTCTTCATTACCTCAGTAGTTCAAGGCTTCCCTTTGCAATCATAGGTGACGTGAATATCGACATGCTTTCTGAAAACCCACCGGCAAGGCAACTGAACGAACTGATAAATTCCTCTGCATGTGTGAACCTTATTACAAAAGCGACCCGACTCACGGCATATTCTGCCACGCTCCTAGATATCTGTATCAGTAATATGCATCCGCCCGGCAGTATTTCTTGATTATTGTCAGTAGATATAAGCAATCACCTACCAACGTTTTGTTCTATTGCACTTGCGCACTTTAAAACCAAAGAAAGAGAAATTAAAGTGTCACGCATTAGAAACGAACGCGCTCTGGAAATTTGTCGCTCTCTTATTAGAACCACTGACTGGCAACCTGTTCTAAGTGAAAAATACCCGAAAGAGTCGTATGATGTGTTTTTAGATAAACTTATGTGGTGCTACGATCAGTCTTTTTCAATAAACACACGGAAGCGGCAGAGTAAAAAAATAAGAAAACCATGGATCAGCAAAACTATATTGAAGATGATAAATAGAACAAGATGTACCACGCCTTTGTTAAATGTCGTGATGCGACAGAGTTTACTGAATACAAGAAGTATAGAAATATGGTGAACTCGCTGGTGAAACCAGCGAAAAATCAGTATTATGAACAGCTATTTTCAAAAATAAGAAGCAATCTCCGAAAAATGTGGAATGAAGTTAGAAGCCTAACCAATCAACTGAAACCATGTGCAGACTTGCATATTACAACGCCGAATGGCGTCTTGTCTGGCTGTGCAGCTACAATCGCCATGAATAACTACTTTGTTTCTTGCTCTGAATGTACCAACCTTAACACAAAACAGAAAATAACTCTGCTACTAGTTGTGCTGACTTTGCAAATTCGAACATGTTATCTCCCGTGACAATTTCCGACGTGAAACGAATAATTAATACGTTAAAAAACAATCCAGCTGCTGGCTAGGATGGCATTTCATGTGGACCAATAAAACATGTCGCTGATTTAATATCTATTCCTCTGGCTCATATCAACCATTGTATGTTTGAGATCGGCGGGTTTCCAGACCGCGTAAAGATAGCACGCGTACATCCGATTTTTAAGGGTGGGAACAGCCATTCTTTGACTAACTACCGACCAATTTCAGTCCTGCCGATCCTATCCAAGCTTTTTGAACATGCCATCAACGTCAGGGTACAAAACGTTTTCGATAAATATCATGTAATCAGTAATATGCAGTACGGATTTCAAAAAACAAATATACAGAATCAGCCCTGCTTAACAAAAAAAAATGAGATGATAACAAACTTTGAACAAAGACAATATACGCTTGGAGTATTTCTAGATCTGCGTGAAGCATTTGATTCTGTGTGTCACGATGTCCTCCTAGTTAAACTGATTAGGTTGGGATCCGCGGTATACCACTAGAATTAATAAAAAGCTACCTGTCAAACCGCTATCAATATATCAGTTTTAATAAATATTCATCTCCAGTTCTGCCAGTTAAAAAAGGCGTTCCACAGTGATCTATTCTCGGGCCTTTCTTGTTCATAACATACGTAAATGATTTATGCTCTCTTCATAATACTCCAAACTAATCATGTATGCAAATGACACAAACGTATTTTTCCCTAGCCATTCACTCCCGGATATTGAACATGCTGTCAATAACTATTTGTTCCACCTGTCTACTTGGTTAAACACAAATAAATTATGCCTGAACATTGAAAAAACGAAATACATATTGCTTGCACCACTAAACAAGCCTAGGAAATCTCCCATAGAAATTTTGTTTGATGGCAAAGAAATAGCTCAAGTCAAGGCCCAAAATTTTTAGGCGTGTGGTTTGAAGAAAGCTTATCGTGGAATTTTCATGTTAACAGCCTCATAGCTAACCTAAGTAAAACAATTGGCTGCCTCTTTAAGATTTGCCTACTCATCCCTCAATGGTTGCGAACTGTACTTTATTACTCACTCTTTTACTCCAAGCGGCCTACTGTTCTTTAGTCTGCGGTACCACTACAAGTCACAGTTACAAAAGATAATATAGCCTGCAAAAAAAGTGTTCAGAATATTTGAGCAATATCACTGCCCACCGGAACTACTGCGCACAAGTCCGCTTTTCCTGAAATACAAAATGTTAAAGGCCAATCAAATTTACTATTTCAAATTGCTTCAGTACATAAAAAAAGCGAAGCTTTACAGTGTACAAAAATTCAATGCAGCTCCAG
Source organism: Amblyomma americanum (assembly GCF_052857255.1). NCBI lineage: Eukaryota > Metazoa > Arthropoda > Arachnida > Ixodida > Ixodidae > Amblyomma > Amblyomma americanum. The sequence goes on from NC_135500.1 coordinate 122,575,951, forward strand.
CATACACACTCCGTAAGGAAACTTTGCGGCCTCCAAAAATAAAAACGAATTATAGACGACAACATATTGAATGTGAAACAGCTAACCTCCTAAATAAAATACAAGAATTAACAGATATGAGCGCTAATGTCTCCAGAAACATGCTCAGAGCTCTGCTGCTGAAAAATAACATAAAACTCGCATAATCTGCCATGTTTTGTCCCTAATTGATATTTTTAGGAGTGCATTAAAGCTTTGTATCTGTTTTGTTATAAAAATGTTGCTATATTGTTCTTACTAAGCTTGCAACAACCATGTTCCGAATTTTGTTACATTTGCAATCTTTGTACCAAGTATTTTGTGTTAGCATGTACGAGTTATTGTTTGCTGTATACTGTAAATTTTTTCGTTACATGATTAATTTACCTTTTTTTCCCTTCTTATTTCCCCCAGAAGATTTCGGTGCGAAACTTTTTTAAAGCCATGTTTAACGTTGGTGCCAAACTGTATGCGGGGCAAGAGCCATCGGCAGGTGTTTCGCTTTTTGCTCTTGCTTCTTTTTCTTCATCAGAAAGAAACAAATAAATCAAATCAAATAAAAAAATCAAGCTAATCAGGAAGCATATTACACGTAGGCATAGTCTTTTTGCCAACTACCGCCGCGGTGGCAGAGTGGTTACGGCGCTCGGCTGCTGGCCCAAAAGACGCGGGTTCGATCCAGGCCGCGGCGGTCGAATTTCGATGGAGGCGAAATACTAGAGGCCCGTGTACTGCGCGATGTCAGTGCACATTAAAGAACCCCAGGTGGTCGAAATTTCCGGAGCCCTTCATTACGGCGTCTCTCATAGCCCGAGTCGCTTTCTAACATTAAACCCCCATAAACCAAACCAATTTTCTGCCAACTACAGACACCGAAGAGAAAATACCGTCAACTGTATTTAAATGCGGATAAGCAGGACTGTGCTTCGCAGCGGTGCTCTAGTGTTTTCTACACCTACGTCGCATGCGGGAGGTGTGGGGCTCGAACCCTGGCGCCCACTGGTGACACAATGGGTACGAGCATTACCCTTGCCTTATGCTCGGCTTCTCGGAGGTGTCAATGCGCTTTTTGGCCAAAGCTTCCCTGGCGCCATAAAAATGTCATCCTCCCCATGAGCTCGAGAGCGCAAGGACAAAAGTACGATTCGCGCTGCTTCATTCAGACAACTTCCTCTCGTCGTGCAGTGCTACAGCTGGTTCCAACGGCCCGCTCTGTTGCTTTTGTTTGCAAGCTTCATATCCAGGTGAACCTCCCCCCCCCCCCCCCCATGACCTTCGGTGAAATCACTCAGGTATATCCGCACCTGCAGGAAAGTTTTCAAAACCGGCTTTGTCACATTTAGTCCTCGGCTCCACAGGATATCAAGACAATGAATAAAAAATAAGTAAGAGAGCGGCCATAATGCAGCTCACGAGAAGTAGAGAATATTTTCGAAATTTGCCAGGCAGCTTCAGCAAGTGCTTTCGATTTGAAGAACCTGCATGAGCGAGATTTTTACAGAGAAGAATTTTAATAACATTGCGGGCCCAAATGCGCAAGCAGTCTGCTACAGTCACTCTGTAAATAACAAATCATTCTGAGGATTGTGTTAGCAAGGCTTTGCATGATACTTCACAAAAGAATGGTCGATACCAAACGACACCCTCAAAAATTGTATTTCCGATACCGAAACAAATACCGGTACAGATACTCAGTACAGTATCGTCGATACTTAAAACACCGTTACAGATACTCAATACAGTATCGTCGATGCTTAGAACATTGATATCAACAGTATTAATAAAGTGTGGTGTGATAAAATATTTTAGATTGAGAAATCTTCGTGATTCTTGAGGAGGTCGCGGGTTAACTGTTGCCATAACGTTTCAGCTTGTTCGCGGCCATAACGAGTGACATAAGCCCCTGATGTCCTACTATTGTCTGGTGCAGTCTGAGCAGCAGTAGAAGTGGAGGGTGGGTTAGTAGTAGGGACTGAATGTTCCGTCTCGGAAGTTTTCCTCTGACATTCTGCTTACTCTTGGTGGCTCTACAGCTTGCAGTGTTCCTGGAAGCTCAGGAATTTCACCCGAGGGGTCGTAGTTCTCCACTGGTTTTGACCTCTACAGGATCAATGCACGCCGGTTCCACTCTAGTTCCAGTCCCGGGTCTGTCTTGACGACGTAGGAGCGCGGCCGAGAAGGCCGGCTTTAAACAGTTGCACTGACCCGGCTATCTTTGACACACGCCCGAGTTCCGGCTTGCAACTGCTTAAACTCACTAGCCGCGTGGTGGCTGTCGCAGTTGCGCCGCTGCTTTTCTATGACTGTTTCGTCTCTTGTGACAAAGACTTGGGTTTCTCGGTTTTGAAGCTTTCACCCTGCTGGGATGCAGCGGTAATGTTGAGCGCAAACATCTGTTTAGGAGTATTTCGGCACGACTTTTGCCCACGGGACCTGGAGTGTTCCTGTATGCCAACAGCGCCAAGTATGGATCTGCTAACTTTTCTAACAATATTTTGATGGTTTGAACTGTGCGCCCCGCTGCGCCGTTAGATTGTGGACACTTGGTGCTTGGCGTAACACGTGTGAAGCCGTACGCTTTTGCAAATTTCTAGAATTGTTTTGACGAAAACTGGCTCCTGTTATCAGTCACCAATGTTTCCAGTATGCCATGCCTTGCAAAAAAGATTTTCAGCTGTATTATAACAGCGGTAAAATTGGACAACTGTGAGAAAACAACCTCCGGAAAGCGCGAAAAGAAGTCCACAGCCGCGAGATAATGCCTCTGGTTGAAATAAAACAGGTCCGCTCCTAGTTTCCGCCATTGAAAAGAAGGATACTTCGACAGAATTATTGGTTCTGCAATTTGTACCCTCAGTTTCGTGCACTCTAAGCGGTTATTGACCTCCAAAATCAACTCTGATCTATGCCCTATCCACCAGTCAGATTTGCGAGCTCGAGCGCAACATCTTACGATCCCTTGATGGCCTTCATGCAACGCTGTTAGAACTTCAGCTCTGAACCCCTGAGGGATGACTAGGCGCTGGTCATACGTAAGCACCCCGTCACACTCTGTAAGGTGTGCTCGGTGTGACCAAAGACGCCTCAACCAACTGTTGACATTTTCGAAACACGGCCAACCATTCTTGCATTAGAAGAGTAGCTCCTGGCAAGTAGCACTGCCTTGTGGCGCCAGCCGCACCTTATCTAGATGGAATGATGACGTAACTTCGCTGACGGAGCCTTGAACGGAGCTGGAAACCTCATCAGGTGACAACTGGCCCCACACCAAACTGGCTTCTTTAAAAGGTGCCCGAGAAAAAGCATCAGCAGTGACAATGTGTTCGCCAGGGACATAGAGAAGGGTGAAGGAATACGTTATAAGCCTCATACGAAACATTTGGATTCTCGGCGGTAACACGTCGACTGGCGATTTTCTGGGAAGAACAATGAGGGGGCAGTGATCAGTTTCAAACTGGAAGTCAAGCCCTCTTAAGTAACATTCCAGGCGTTCGGCCGCCCAGTTGACAGTCAACGATTCTTTTTCAATTTGCGCGTAGCTCTGCTCAGTTAATTGGCGTCAAGGCACGGGAGGTAAAACAACAGGCCGTTTCTGTCCATCTGCCTGCACTTGAAACAGCACTGCTCCAATGCCGAACGACGATGCGTCAGCCGATAAGACTGCGGGAAGCGTCGGATCGAACTTTGCAACACACTTTGCTGACGACACTAGCTGTTTCAAAGCAGCAACGCTCTCTCCTGCGGTGGGCCCCAATGCCACTCCTTGCCCTTCACCAGCAGTTCACGGAGCGGCTCAGATAGTTCAGCTAGGTTTGGAACACACATGCCCAAATAATTGAGCCAGCTGAGAAACCTGCTCACGTCCGGTACCGCTGGCGGCGCATTCATTTTTTTTTTTGAGTGCTTGTACTTTCTCAGGGTCCGGTTTGATGCCGGTCGAATCAACAACGTATCCCAAAAACGCTACCTTGAAAACGCCAAAAGAGCATTTAGCCCGATTGAGTGTGACACCGGGTGTAACAAGCTTCCTTAGGACTGCATGCAGGCTTTCATCGTGTTCTCTCTTTAATGAACCAAACAAAAATCAATATGTCATCTATGAGGTTTACAACTCCGGGCAGACCATCCAAAATTTCGCCCAAGCGCTTCTGAAAATAATCTGGGGCAGGAGTTATCCCAAATGGTAACCGGCAGAAACAGTGGCGACCAAAAGGCGTGAATATGATGCTCCTGCAAGAACGCCCAACACATCACCAACTTTCGGCAACACGAAACGCTCCCGCAACAAACTCTGGTTTAGCTGGGTTAAATATACGCAGATGCGTACTGTGCCTAACGGCTTGAGCACTTGCACCATGCCCCCCACACGATTTGGTTGGCTCAGCAACTTTTCTAATTACTCCTTCTCGTTCTATTTTGAGTAGTTCGGATTTCATGGCTTCTCTTAACGGAATTGGAACACGACGAGGTGTGCCTACGGCGAAAGGTGAAGCACCCGCCTTCATCAGAATGGTGTATTCACCTGGCATTGCGCCAAGAGAAGAGAAAAATTGGGGTACATGGTTTCGAATACTTTATCCGACATGACATCGACAAACTTCACCACATCAACGGCCTCAATGGCTAGTAGCCCCAAGAGAACAGTATGTACAGGTTCTGCCTCATACAGAATCTGTTGTGTGTCTTGCTGTTGCCAGACAACTTCTGCCTCGAAAGTCCCCTTCAAGGGGAGGCGCTGACCTCCTGACCCCGTTAATACTGTGCATGACGGCTGTAACCGCGAAGGCACTCCGGGAAATTCGAGCGGAACGACCGAGACTTCCGCTCCGGAACCGACCTTAGCAAAAATCGGCTCTCCGTTTATAGTTACTTGAACAAACTTAGCCTTTGAAGCACTAAGCATTCCTGCAAAGTAGCTTTCTGGCTCTGACTGTAGAGCGGAAACGCCTACGTCATGGTTGGAGGGGTTGCTCAGGCAGACCACACGAAGTGTTCTTTGGATCTAAAGCTGTTACACCGCACGGTTCAAGCAGGGCACTTGAACGATGGTACGAGCGTCCACAAAACCGGCATCGCTGCAAGTCCTCCCGACTCTTCTGCACCGGGCATCGCGTAGGTTGGCGAACGTCTCTGTTGCGGTAAGTCGAGGCCCCGTCATCGTCTTTCGAGCTACAGCCCAAACTTCGGACTTCGCCTCGGTGTAGCGTAGTCCTCGGTGTTGTCGCTGAACAGTCTCCTTGAGGCGAACCTTTGCAAGCGCTGTGTCCAAGGTGAGACTGGAATCCATCTGGAGGGACTGACAGTGCGGCATCTGCTAGCCAGACGACGAATCTGTCCCGTACCAGATGAGTCCGGAGGGTGCCAAAATCGCAGCGGTCAGCCAGTACATGTAGAGCGGATACGCACTGGTCGACTGTCTCCCCGGGCTCCTGTTGCCTGCTGTGGAAACAGGCGCTTTCGTACACAGCGTTCTTTGTTGCCACGAAGTGAACAGAAAACTTTCTGTAGACAGTCTCGTAATTTTTCGATTCTTCTTTCGAGAGACCAGAAGTTTAAAAAATTTCTCTGGCGAGCCTGCCTACGCTGTACAGCAGCATCCAGACTTTCACTTCTTCTGGCCTTTGGTTCAGACCTGTGGCGTATCGGTAGTCGTCGAACTCCTGAATCCATTCTGGCGACTCTGAATATCCGGTAAAAGTTGAAGTTTCCCGGAGGAGAGCGTGGCAGCCGCACTGCCGGGTGTTGACGTGGGGGTGTCCATTGCGCAATCAGCTGTCAGCCGAGTGCCGCGGCACCGCCCATACGAACTTGACCCCACTTCTGACACCGTGTTGCGTCAAGGGAATGGCGCGACTCAGGAGCAGACACAGACAAGCCAGTTGACGGATGAGGGGCAAAGAACCGCCGTCCTTATTTCCCGCTTGCATATGCACCGGCATGCGGTGATCCTCTTCCAACGTGCGCCGCCTTGTCACCGTTACGCATCACCGTGGGCGCAAAAGTCAGAATGACAACACAGCCATCACGTCCGCCTCCGCACCGACCGCCGATCCGGACGCTGGCTCTTGCACTTGTGGTACGTGATGCATGCATTACGTGATTTTCTCTCGTTGAACTAATTTCCTCTCTCTCGCTGAAGTCTTGAAAACACGAAGGATGATCATAGCTAAACCGTAATAAAAACTTAAAAGGAGGACGCCGACCAAAAGAAAAAACAACAAACAACAAAATGACGTTTCGGCTCCCGTACGGGAGCCTTGTTCACAATGAGAAGGATTAAGAAGTGAATCAGGATTAAATACGTTTGAAAAGAGGGCGCAGGGAGCGTGCGTATACAGGATTTAGATTTCCAGTGTTGCGATTGAGGTGCGATTAGTCGTTTGAATGAATAATGATTCGAGGTGAAGGCAACGGAACAGATTTTTTTCAGTTGCCAGCACGTGTGCCCTACCCCAGTCAATATCGTGGCCAGTTGATACGGAGTGTTCGGCGATAGCATTAGAGTACACTTTTTTTGTTTTTAACATCATTACAATGTTCTTTTAGGCGTCTTTTAAAATCACCAGTCTCGCCGATGTAGACGCTGTCACAATCGGAACACGGGATGCTGTAAACAACGCCAGGGTGCTTTTCTTTGGGGAGAACGTCTTTGACGTTAACCAGCGCATGCTGTAGTTTTCTTGTGGGGACATGGCCAACGTGAACTTGGAATGTGATCAGAATGCGCGCCAAGGCTTCGCTTATTCCGGGTGTGTAGGGAACAGCGGAACGTTTCAGAGGGGACAACCCGGGAGTCTCCCGTGTCGGGCAAGATAACTGCTTTTCAATGGATGCCACAAAAGCAGCTTGGTACTCGCTGCGCGTTAGTTCTTGCCGTACAGTACCAAAGTCGACTGCCCGATCTTCAGGAAAACTGCATATGCATTCTGCGCGTTTGAACAACGTTGTGGCAACCGATTTTTTTTTACTAGCCGGGTGCACAGATTTAAAGTTAAGGTATCTTCCTGTGTGGGTGGGTTTCCTGTAAACGCTGAATGATAGCTTTCCATTGTTTCATTTTACCAATACGTCCAGGAAGGGCAACGCGCCATTCATTTCTTCTTCGACGGTGAAATCAATCGCTTCTTCAATGGAATTTAAATGGGACGAAAAGGTCAGCGAAACATCTTTCCGAATGAGTCAGAAGCAGTCACCTACATATCTAAGGAAAATTCTTGGCGGTGATGGAAAAATTTCAAGGGCACGGCGCTCAACAAATTCCATAGTCAGATTCGCGACATTCACTGAGATAGAGGCGCCCATTGGTGTGCCCTGAAGTTGTCGGTAAAAAGAGCCTTGGAAGACGAAATAAGTGTTGCCCAGGCAGAACTGTAAGAGCCTGCGGAGATCTGGAATGTCAATGGGGGTCCTTTGTGGTAAACAATTGTCAGCTTCAAGGGCAGCAAAACACAGTTGTACGGCGAGGTCAATGGGAACGCATGTGAAAAGCGACTTGACGTCAAACGAAACCCTGTGCTCGTCATCGTCCGGTTATACGTCGCTTACCTTCTTGATGAAGTCAGTCGAGTTGCGTACGTGCGTTGAGTCGAGACCGACAAGTGGCCTCAGGATCCGGTGAAGGTAGCTGGATAAACTGTGAAGAGGAGAACGACTGTAGTCTACGATGAGACGAATCGGCATACCAGGTTTGTGCACCTTTGGAAGCCCGTAGAGAGCGGGGGCGGAACCATTCGTCCACAACAGTTTGAAGTAAAGTGCTTTGTGGGAAGGAGGAACGAATTTGAGCACGTCAGGAAGAAGTTTTTGTAAAGCGCGCTTCATCACCTTTGCGGTCGGGTCCTTGTCGAGACGGGAGTAGATGGCGTCATCTTGCAGTAGGCTTTGCATTCTGCTGATGTAGTCATTGCGGTCCAGAAGAACTGTCGTGTTTCCTTTGTCTGCTGGAAGTATAACCAGATCCATGTTACTGCGAAGGCTCCTGACAGCTTCACGCTGTTCAGTGGTCAGTGGGGACGTCTGATGCTGCGGGTGGTACTTGGAGAGGACGCTGACAACACGAGTCCTTGCTTCATCTCGGCGCGAAGGTTCAACCTGGTTAACGCGTTTTCCACGGAACACACAAGTTTTTTGGCATCCAGGGTAGGTCCAGTTTTAGGCCCAGGTTAAAAACGGAAAGCTCGGCGCTGTTGGGTTTATAAGAAAAAAGGTTATGGACAACCATTAAAGGCGCCGCTTTCTCTGTAGTTGAAGGGAGCGGAAGGAGATGACGTAACTTGTTATTGTGTGCAAGGTCAGCGGACCGAGACGGCATGGTTGCTTTATGATTGGCATGCAGCTGAATGCTAGGAAATTCCTTCGGGTAGCGGAATTCCATGCGGCGGCGGGCGAAAAAGGCTTCATTTTTCAGTGCTCTAAGCTTTTCTTTGCATTCAAGTATCCTGGCTTGGAGGAGCGAACGTTCAGCTTTCGCAATAACGCTTAGCCCAAAACGTAATTTTGTTGTTTTTTGTTTTTTCTTTTGGTCGGCGTCCTCCTTTTAAGTTTTTATTATGACTGTCCCCGAACAGACGAGTTTTCGTCCAACTCTCGACTTCATTGCTAAACCGTGTCTAACCATGTTTAACAGGGCTTTCGCTCCGTATATACTGGGTGAGGTGAATCACAGTCACTTCTTCTCTCATTCCTACCTTCCTCAATTTCCTCACTGCCATGCTGACGTGTCCCTCGAAAAGTGCGACCGTGTTTCCTTTCCCCAGAAAAATTGGCAGTGGCTTAGCTCGGATATGCCATGATGTACGTAGTGAAAGCTAAGATATAGCTTGTTTAGCCTTGGTTAATCTTGATTACAAGTCCAGGTTAGTCTGGTTGCCTGGCTAGTTATTGTCAAGTGGTTTGTCATGCAGTTGTTCACGTGAGCAGTCACGTGGTTGGCCACGTGGTGCGGTGCGACCACGGTTGGAATGTGAGCAAAGTGTTATTGCGAGCAAGGCGAAACTGGGAGTTCGTGGCCAAAGTAGCTTTCGCTAAGAAAACTAATTTTTCTGTGATTTTGGTTTATTGGATACAGCGCGCTTTCTGAAAGGGCTTAACTGAATTCGGCCGCACAGAGTTCACCAGTATCCTTACGCTCCACTGCGGGCGTAGCTGGTGTCATTAAAACTTTAACACTCAAAATGAAGAAATGGTGACGTTCAAACGATCACTTCTATAAGCAGCGTAGCAAAATCTTTTTTCAAGCTAGCGTTCTTCAAGCAAACTGGTCTCCGAGCACTTTACTTAACACGAATAAACTTAAAACTGGTCTGTATGCTCTCCCTTTGTTGCTGCACTATTTACCGGTTGCCTCTACCATTGTCCTGTGCTAGATGGTGCAAGCTCCGTGCGCTTAAAAAAACCGAACAGTTACTTCCTCAGCACTACGTTTAACAGACGTTTCCTGTTGCACATTCTTCCCTAAAGAGTAGAAGGAAAACAACAAATACAAGGGCGAAAGGTTTTTATTACGCAAAGCATATCTTGCTAACCTCTGTTTCTTGGGCTTTTTTTTTTATACGCAACAGCATTTCCCAAAACCGTTGGTCCGTAAGAGCTTCGCGATGAGGACCTGCTTTAGCGAAGCAAGTGAAAAACTGCTCTGCATACAAGTACAGATGAACACGTTCCCATGCTGTGCTTTATGAAGGTGGCTTTTAACGTGAAAGCGCTAAAGCTCCATTTCACCGGAGAAACTGCCGTAGTTGTCGTTGACGTGTCGAAAAATCGGTATTGGTCAATAAGCTGGTGACGTAGCACCAGCATGACCTCGCACGGGTAATTCATATACTGCACAACGATCGCACAGAACAACAATGTTGACGTCGCTACTGAATTTATCATTGACCCGCAGAGTCGTCACGGCATTCCGCCACCAATACGTAGTGCCTCTGAACAAATAAAAGCCACTTCGTTTAAAAGAAAACTGGTCGAGAAGGGAGTTGAACCGCTGCTCCCAGAGACGTGAGCCGGGCGCGCTACACCTCGCAAATTGAATAACTCTGTTATTTCCCTCAGCGCAGCGTTCGCCTTGTCGTTTTGAGCAGCCGCCTCACATGCGGGAGGTGCGGGGTACGATCCCCAGTGTCGCCGGGTACCCACCAGTGATACAATGGGTACAAGCATTCCCCTGCCTGCTGCTCGGCTTCTTTTGGGTGGATTGCTTGGGAAATGGGTGTTTTTCACCACCTTATGCATTGGCGCTATTTGGCCGAAGCTGCTCTTGCGCCATAAAAACTCATCATCATAAACATTGTTTCCTTTATTACCTTTACAGGCGTCGAATACTGTGCAGTACAAGTACGGTGGTCACTTACGCAACTGCAGTACACTTAGCTGACAATGAGAATTCCACCTTCTTCAGTTGTGTTACATTTCAAAACAGCAATACAATTTAATCACTGCAGTCTCCGTCCTCACTCACATCATAGACTTCTTAACGTTTGTACGACTTGGCTGAAGAGAGCCCTTGTAATAAATAAAAATAAATACAAGGAATAGTAAAACAAACAATAAAATAAGATAAAAAGAGTGCCCATCTCCGCGAAGTGATAGCAAAGAGGACCACAGGCCGCTGAAGGGACCCACTGACGCTATCGCCTCATACTCTTAAGGCGGAGAATAAATGTCGCCCGGATTTTTATCAACGCGTAAGAGTGAAGCACAGCCATGTACACTCGAGAATTCTCGAGGTATAGTTGAGAAACTATAGTTTAACTCAAGCATCTTGATAAATACGGCTTGCTGAAGCTTTGCTTCTCCCGATGAGCGGAATGCGTCAGCATATGCGACGCTGCCTGTGCTGCTGACACCACTGACCCGGGTGCGGAATGTGCGCAGCCTTTACTGTGGTCGCAAAGTAGACAACAAACATTGTGAGAGCTTATGAGCAAGAAGGCGAAAGTTGTGTTGGCAACCACCGAAGCTTGAAATAGCCGCATACCCAGCAATTCTGGACAAAAGCATTTGTGAGCTGGAAACCATTTATCAACAGATTTTTTTATATAATGTAAAATTTCACAATACCAATCAAAATATCCGCAGATAACCCGACGGCAGTCTTGTATTTTTTTTCTATTCACATTTTTGTTATCGTCAAATCGTTCCCCATTGGTTTTCTAAGGCAGTCTTAACTGTTCAATGTGCGATTGCTCGAAACACTTTAAAAGAAAGGTTTTGCTTTATATAAGAAGAATCTACCATTATCTTCAATATTTTAATAATAGTGTCTTAGAATTTTTCAGCTCTCAAACTTTTCGCCAAAGAAAGCTGAACTTGTGAAGGGGTTTCGTTGACACCATTACGGAGAGCCTGTCTCCTGGTCCCTTCTGTCGTCTGATGTGCATAAGCGCAACACATATTTCATTAGTCTGGCAAACAACCGATACAGGAAGGAAGATGACTCACCGGGCCAACGGCACCGACGGCGTCTCTTGCTATTTCTTCCTTTCTTTCAGTGCGCAACCGGCCGAGCGACCGCCACCGGCCAAGAGTCTGGCTCGCAGCAGTATCAAAGTGTGCTACACACTTCTTTTTTTTTTAACATCGAGTATCGTTAAAGTACTGGATACAATAGAAATGTATTTTGGGTACCGATACTCCTATACTTTGATTTTCGACAAAGTATACCTGATATCGATACACAAAGTGTACCGAATGATAGTATCGAAGATACATGTGTCTTCGATGCTGCCGATGCCTGTTAGAAAGGCATTACATTCTCTCAATTTTCTAACTGTTCTCAGCTGGCCTAGTACGACGGGTTTGCAAAGCATAACAAGTAGTAAACTATGCTTTCTAGCACGTGCCAGGCCTCTGCACTCAGATATGTTTGCATTTTGTGTAGAATACCATAGCGGCATACCGACACTAATGCACAGCCAAGAAATATTTTGTCATGCAATGCTTGGAAAACCCGTCATAGAGCCGCGAAGGTGATATCGTTAACTTCTCATGCGTTTACAGGAAAACACATCTGTGTTCGGTACATTGCTTTGCACATACAGACAAGTGCTGCTGTGACCCAGAATATCTCTCGACAAGCTGTTAATACAAAAAGGGAAAGTTCAAATTCCTCAGAGATATCGAGATTTGAGAGTCACTGCGTCCTTTCTTTCCCTCACAAGCCATATTTCGTATTAATATTTTGACTCAGCCGTTCTTCGTGTCGTATGTCGTAACCAAAAATCAGATATAACTAACACGACCGGATATAATGAAGTGGTTTGACATGTAACCAGAAGTTGCCGAAATGGAGATGCAGTCAAAACAAAACAGCAGCAACTAACGCAATGCTCTCTCATTTCTCCACTGAAGCAGACTTCAGTGCCCTCGAAATGTTTATTAGGCTGGTTTGTTGTGTCTTCTTCATTTCTTTTTCGTTCTTTGTTCTCTTTTACAAAACAACATCTCACTGAAGCAAATACAACTTTAATTCCAAACCTCCACAGACTACATCTCATAAACTGAACATTATACATCGACAAATGTCCCTGGCGCCAAGCCTGCCCTACACTCCTTCACATTTCGTGGGGATGCGGGGCCACACTAAACACTCTACAGACGGAAAACACGTCTTTTGGGCGGTGCGAGGCGCTGCTGAGCAGTGATAACATGGAGGATCAACGGGCCCTCATAAACAGGTCCGCAGGACAGCGCAAGCCATTGGAGCCCTGGAATGAGGGCCCCACCCATAAGCTCGCACAACTAACCTTCCTTTTAATAAAGTTTCCTCCTCCTCCTTCTCCTCATATATGCCCATAAATGGCATAAATGGGCACCGTGTAGTTCTCCACCTTTTAGTCTCGTGTGCTAAGTAGTAGTCTCTTGCGTTTATTCGCGAAGCTGCTCAGTCTACGCCGGCGTTGCTCTATGTCCCACTCGAACTGCCGGAAAAGCTCCAGTAAATAAAATTCGTTATAAATAAAGCGCTCGAATGAAATTCGAAGGAAAATATCCGATTGGACGCTCTTCGTTCAGCTTCACTTTAAGCGTGAGTTTTAGCGTTATTATCGGCGTCAACTTCACCGCCATTTCGGTTATCATGTTCTAATCAGACTTCCGAGAATGGTACATAAAGTCACGTCATTCTTGATACGCTCGTGAAACATGGGTCAGTGCGGACTCGACTGACATGTACGGCAAAGATTTTGGTACTGTTTAGTTGTCTTCGGTCTATTTTAGGCGATATTTTTTACTATATTTTGTGAAGGTTTCCTTCCGAAAACACATCCACCAGAAGTCTGCGTTCATCTGGTCTGCTCCACTTCTTGGCGTATTCCGCGGTCGCAGTTTTGCTGGTTTTTGCATGTATACCGTAATGCATGCTTAAAGTCATGCAAGCGCATGTATACCGTCCACCGAGATACATGCGTTTTCCTGTGCTTACCAAGCCGCGCATTGGCGGGGTGAAGTCATTGTCCCTTCACATTCTGCACCTGCGTCCGTAATTGCAGGTCGGCAATGGCTGCGCATGCCTCGTAGTCGGCTGCCCTCTTCGATAGCTTCTGCTTAATGGGCCGGAAAACGCACACTCAGGAAGGCGAGGGGAGTACAAAATAACATCATTTGATATACCGCTCTGATCGAGTGACTGAACTTCAAGCATAAAAGCAGAACTTCCACCAGCGATAACCCATCCAGATTAAGAATTATATTTTTCCTGTTTGCGCGGCCTCTGTTCGGCAAGCAGGAAAGATAGAAGCAAGCTGAAAAGATTCCAGTCCTGTCCCGACGGCTTGCCTTTCAACTCACCATCTCGCCGTGGGAAGCACCGCAATTGGTAATGTTCTGGTAATATTAGCGCCTTACGTCTTCTCCCTGATCAAGGCCGGAAAAAGCTCGGAAACGGTTCATTATTAGATCGAATACCTGCGGGCGGAAAGGTAAAAGAAGTTAAGAATGGTGCTGCACTGTAGGAATAATTTGCACCTCATGCCGGACCGTCGACGTCTCTGCATGCTCGGCGCCTGCCTTGCCGATCTGGCGGCTAAACCTTGACACGGGAACCCTCCTGACACGAGTTCTTCCTTTCTATGGAAGCCATGGCTAGCCGCTAGCGGAGAGAGCCGGCATCACCACAAAAGGCAGCAGCACATATAAGCATAAGTAGCTATAGTTAAGCTAGCTTCAATATAGTTACAGGAAGAGAACGAGACTTCGCACAAGATGCAGAAAAATGCTCAGACCAGATGCTCACGCCCTGTCTAAAGTCCCGCGTCCCTTCCTTCAACATGTGTCAACAACTGGACCCTCCTGATTGTCAAAGTAGAACGCTCATGTCTCTCATGTCTGAGTCTACGTCTGGAGTCTTAAGCCCCGACTCGACGGACACGTTAAGCGCACCGGCGGAGCGCCTACGCGCACGGGCATACGCTGGATCTTGTCTGCGCATGCGCAAAGCGCGAGCAGAGCGCACATATTTGTTCATGTCAGACGCTTGCCGCGCGTGTCGGAAGCGGGGTTTAGTTTACAACAATAGGAGAACCGCGGGGCTCCGGGGGACTTTCTTTTCATGACTTGAAGCTCTTTCAGGTTCTCCACACTTTTCTTCGCGGTTTAAGTTGTCTTTCAGTGCTTCCCAAATCCCTTTCTTCACGCTTGAAATTCTTTCGGTCGGCTCGAGAAGGGGAACGAGTCAGCACCAGGAGCATAGAGGTGGATGCGTTTTTTCGACGCCCGTTGCGGCGCGGCGCCCAGCGCGCAGGCGCTCCGCACATACGCGAGCATGTGTCCATGGAGTTGCCGCTTTAGGGCCTGCTGTGATAAGAGTCACCTCACGTGGCTGGTGGTGTCAGTTATCAGTCGAGCGAGGAAGCATGCTTTTGCAGCCAACCAGCCCCAACTATAAGAGTGCCAGCTCCTCAGTTTCATTGAACGCATGCGGCAGGAGTGTCCCAAAAAAAAAAAGGCAGGTTAATGCTTTTCTAGGTATTTGTTTTGAAGCGCCAGAAACTTCTTATTTTTTTTTAACGTTCTCTTAGGAGCAATCCAGTTTGTAGGTACTCATTTCTCTTGAAGACTGTGAATTCATCGCGCACTTATCTTTCCTCGAGATTAAACATTTATATGTTCTGGGCGGTCTGTACTTGGAGCTCAGCCGCGACATTAATCCGAAAGCTTTGAGATGAGTGAAAACTTCAGATTGGAAAAGAAATGGACTACTTTTATCTTTAAAGATATAATAGATACTACTATGAGACACTTTCGGAATTATGCGTTCCTAATATTGGCATTATGTAGGCAGGAAAGACGAGTCTCGTTGCTGTCGCCCATTAAAAATACAAATCTAAACTATTCCCATGCATAGTACCTGCCGTTTGAATTTTCTTTGAATGTTTCATATTAAATGTAGGAAACGACGTCACCTAAAATGAATTTCTACGGGCGTTCGATGCATTGTCACCTGCACTAATTCCTTGCTGTTTAACCTATCAAGCATTAATTACACAAATGTGGTCACTGGGAACCTTTCGGAGATTGTGCTAGAAGTTATTTATTTGCTTTAGACGAACTTAGAGCTCTTCATATAACATGTGGGGTGTCTTTTTACTTTTGATAGCACACTCACAAAGAACACCTCTCATACCGGCGACCATGTTGGCATGTTCAGCGACATTCCAGTGCAGGCACGCTTTGTTAGTCATAACATCGTTTCTTTTTCTGCGTTAATTGCGTCTTGAACATCTTGGACAAAAATATACATTGTTCCGCAATCTCTACAATATTCATCTGACAAACATGGTCAGATCACCAGATTTCCTTCTTTTTTTTTTCTATGGCAATCTCCAGTGGAGCCCTGGAAAGGGGGCCCATTCATCGAGGATATATATACAACCAATAAACTTTTCTCTCTTTCTCTGCTCTTAAGGCGTCACATCTGCCGATTATTGTAATCCTTGGCAAGAATTTTCGGCCATATTCCTTTAAAACATAACCGCTAATGTTTTTCGTTGGAAATGTGAATAACTGACTGCCTGGAAAAATACGTATAGCTTTGACTGAAAAAATTTGAATGCAAAGGGTGAGTGGCGCCTTAATTTAGTTAATGCACTTGTTAGAAAACGGCAATATTTTCAAACAACAGCTGCTTTCTATCCTTGAAGATTTTGTCGAACGAGGAGTCATACACTTGAATGCATTCGTTGCTCTTCTCCACATACCTGTTTACCTGCTGCTGGCTCTTCCACATGCCGCTGCGGTAAATTTGATTTTAAATTTCTGCCTTGCATCTGCAAAGACACATGGAGGCTAACGAAAACTCTTGAACTTTTGAGGGCAGCACAGTGCGCTATGGATAGGAAAATCATAGTGGTATGGTCAAAAGACAGGGAGAGAGAGAGAGAGCAGGTTTGGTCAGGGAACAAGCAGGACTTAATGATGCCGTATTCGATATCAGGAAGAAATGGGCATGTGTAGGGGATGTGATTCGAGGCGAAGACAACCAAGTTTTCCTTAAGGCAACGGAGTGTTCCAAGAGAAAGCAAACGTAGTAGGTGGCTGTCAGAAAGTCTGGAGAGCCAATGAGATTACGAAGTTTGAGGTGATAAGGTGGTCGCAACTTGCAGAGGGCCACTTTAATCAGAGACGTATGAGGGAGATCTTACTCCTCGAGTGGTACTTGTCGGTATGGTATGCATAGAGCACAATCAAAATTTCATTTTATTGACATCCTGCAGCAGCTTAAATACTTCCGCTGACTGTCAAAGTCATACATTTTTAAGGGAAAGACTTATCTTCAGTTAATCAAGGATTCACACTCTGTGGGGCAAAAGCTTCATTATGGTTACCGTATGCTACAGCCCACTTGGGATCGATAACATAGAAAGGGACGTGTTTTATACTTTCTTTCCGACAATTGGTTTTCTTCTGTACAGTTGTCAGGAATTTGACACTGCTCCTAGTTGGGGCCGATATGCCTTGCGGTCTATGTCCCTTCTGTCTGAGAAGTCTCGTTTTATGGCATAACTGATTGCACAGATAACTTAGTATATTTTTCAGCAGGATATAAGATCTAGGCATGATATAAGATCCTACACAAATCAAAGAAATGGGCGTCTCTATGCTTCGGTTCATGTTTGTTCCAAAACTATTAAAAATTTAAGCTATGGGTATATATGGATAAGTACATTTTGGAAACAGAAACACGTTTTGGAAGAATATTTACAACTCCAAGCAGTTTTGTTCTGCAGCTACAAATAGGATAGAGACTAGGGCGCTAAAGTACATTACGTGTGGAGAATGCAATTGCATTAGATCAGCGAGTTTTATTACCGACCACAACACTTATTGAAGGCTGGGAGGGGGGTGGTGTCTGATAAATAGCACGTCATGTGACCTGATCACGTCATAACAGTGTAGACAAATCAGAGATTTTTAGAACAGACCCCAACGCCGCCTCCACCAATCCGGAAATCGTATCACTCTCCACAAGACCGCTTTTTACACGAGATTAGACTTTTGTTTGGGCCAATGTAGGTGGAGAGAGGAGATGGGGGAAAGAAGGGTGATGGGGGAGAGGTGGTGGCTTTAGCAGGTGGCACGTCACGCAACCTGATGATTCCACAACAGTTTCTACCAATCAGCGAATTTTATGAGAGACCACAACGCCAGGTTTTTTTTTTCTATAATGAGGCTGCTAATTCTGTCTCGTTAAAGCAAGAAAGCTGCCCATCTAAGCTTTGCGGCCGCATTTCTGGCGTTTGCGAGCGCGGCTGTAAAAAGAGACGTGACATCTGTTATGTCAAATGCGCTACAGGAGTTGTGTGCAGCTTACCTCTTCCTTGCGGGTCTTCTTATGTAAGCCAAACTAGCCGTTGCATTAATGACCGGCTACGGGAGCATGAGGACATTTTTGAAAATAACGAAAGAACGTCAAATCTTGTTCAGCATGTTTCTACTTGTGTGAGCAAGTGCCGGGCTAGATTTGAGAACACTAAGGTACTAGGCAGGAGCGCTAATGTAAAAGCTTGGCTTGTGCTGGAGGCCTTTCATTTTAAAAGGTTATCTGATCACTGCGCGAGTGATGGTTCTCTGCAAATTTGTACCGCTGAATGTGCTAATCTTAATTTTTTCCGTAATCGAAATGCGGTTGTATGAGGTTTGTGCCTCCACTGTCTTTGCGCATGCTCGTATTTTTTTTCTTCATATTCCGTGTGTCAGACCATATTGATCAGTTGGTAGTGGCGCTCGTGAGTCATCGTATGTGTTTCTTTTCGGTCCTTGTCAAAGTTCTGCGCCCACTTCACTTTTATCATGCAAAGCCAATTTGCCCAAAAACATGCTCTTCTGTCCAATATTTACAGTTTCTCAAAACCATGACCCCATATCTGGTTGTATAATGATATAAGCCAATGAGTCTACACGTGTGCATTTGTCCCGTTGTATAAGGCTATAAGTATAGTGGTATAACGCAGCGCAGCACAGTTAACGAGGTCCTGAGATGAATCCTTCATGTTTTTCGTATATTTTTTTCCCGAAAAAAAAGCAGTTTGTTGTCGTGCAGCACATGACCGCAAAATCAGTGATCTGTACCGCTGCCCCAAACTACTGATAACGAATAAGGCAGTGCCGAAGAAATAGCATTCATTTCTAAAATTAAGAATACTCTAGCGGACATTCTCGTTCCTGCGTTTTCGCCGATAGGTATTTATTTATTATTTAGCGAATACGGCCGGCCTGGCAGTATTGGCAGAAAAAAATGTTTTGTAAGCTAAAAGCACTATTTCTTGCGTGAATTGCGCCAGCGTTCTCAAATACGGCTGTTGTCATAGGGCCTCTATATTTCTGTATACGATATGTGCTCGTTCCATCAAAGATCGGAGGTTATGTGAACTCCTAAGTATTTAAAAGCGTTGAAAACTAAGAGAGGTCCATTGGCTATGCAGTTTACAAATATTAAAGGAATATTTTTACGTGTCACGGTCATTGCTGCGGTATTATTAGAATTCGCATTTATTTGCCACGTGGAGCATCATTTTTTATTGCAGACACAGAATCGCTTAAAAGGAGATGAACTTCAGGGCTGGAATATTCTTGGTAAATTATACAGTCGTCTCCGAATGGTCATCAGAAAAGACGCCATCAGAAAGGACACAGTTAAGTTGCCGAGCTGTTGCTCAGGGACCGATCGTGCGCGCACCCCGAAGCCGGCAGCTTGGCCCCCTTGGTTTGTGTGTGTTAGCTGTTTGTCGCAGCTCCTCAAGGAGCCGCCATCCCGGCGCCTCCGAAATGGGCTTGTTTTCAGACAAACGCGGCAGATGGCAGCAACAGCGGTTATCCGGCAGTGAGGGGGCCCGTCCTTGAAAGGTCGCGCTCGGGCCGCAAGACGCTGCCGAAGCGCGGAAACCCTGGGGTTTCGCGAGGGGGTCGCATGTGAATTTATGGGCCGGACGCCTCGGAGCAGGCAGCAGAAGGGGGGAGCGCGACCAGGGCAGTGTGCGCGGTTCCAGCTAGGTGTTCGGTTTCCCTCAGTTCCACTGGCGTTATTAGCGATTTTACGTCTGTGTGCTCTAACTAAACGGAAATGCGCAACCTCTTCGTGGAATTCCCCCGGTGCCCGCGAGTCAACAACGTGAGCACCGGCGTGCTATTGGCTCTTTCAGTTTGAACGAAATTCTCCTGATTGGCTCTGAGAAGCGCATTTCCTATTGGTTACAAAAACGGTCCCCAGAATGCTGGGCGAAGGATTTAAGGGCGAGTTTATGGCGTGAACGGAAAGATCGAAGGGCAGCTCGCTTGTGAGTGCCCGTGCAATAAGGAGATAGTGTCCCGCAGAAGTTGTCCAGTTTGTTCCGCAACGTGTCGCCAGACCACCGAACCATCAGAATACTTCAAGGTCAACACCATCAATCTGTCGATCACCAACATCGCGATCGATCATATATCACCACGCTCATCTTTCGAAATTAACTGACACCCTCAACAACCCCAGTTTGACGTCTGTGCGAAAGATGTGCGTCGATCCATGACAGTAGGCCTTCTTGTTATAGTAGAGGTTTAACTTGTGCAATAATTTGTGATGAGACACAGTGCCGAACGCCGTCTCGAAATCAAGACAAACAATGTAAACTTGATCCTGCCTATCTAGTGATAGCGCTAAATTGTGAATAGTTGAATTGTGAATAGTGAATAGTTCATCGATCACAAATGATAAAAAAGAGCAGACAAAAAACTAACTTTAAGCTCTGCTGCAAGTTTTTCTTTATCGGCAATCAGGAAAGGCCATGACCGCCCCCCCCCCCCCTCCCCCGCACCTTTTTTAGTGATTTGTTGGCCTTTGCTAACTTTTATTTCCTTTTCTGGCCATCGATTTAAATCGCCATGCTATGGATTATTGCTTCAAATGCGTATTTTGTTACGTGTCTTTTTTATATCGGTATGCTTCTTTTTCTTTATTTTATTTTGCTTATAACAGCTGCATAGCGTATTTTATTTTATTTCGCACTGGACTGTTTCGCTAGCCCCACGGCTATTTTCTAAATATTTTTTCTTATGTACTGCCTCATACGTTCTCAAGTAAAGGGTGCTTTCTCTTGATTTAATGTGAGCTGGCGTAATAAAATCACCAGGATGCGCGCCACGTGAAAAAAAAAATACTTCGCTGGCTTTGGACACAAAGGGTACCATGTACATTTTACGCCCTTATGATTACCGTCATGCGCTTAAAACAGTGAGGGCAAGCACCGATGAACGTGAGGCAAGTGCAAGCAGTTCCGCTCGAAACGACTACCTTACTATGGCGTGACAGTATTCCTGTTACGCCATGTCAGGCTCACACAGCACACGCTTGATGGTGGCATTACAATCTCGTCAGGCTGTAGGAAAAATATCTGTGCATCTGTGCTCCCGCTCGTTGAAGTTCACAGATGCTTTGTTGCTCTATTCTGGATTTATCATCCCATTGAAGTAGTTTCCTAGGCGTCGAGCTGGATGATTAAATGGCATAAATACTAGCTGAATTAGAATAAATACGGTGCTACCAACTGGCACTAATGCTTTTTATTGCGTGTCCTTTAATTGTCTCAAAGAAAGATAGCATCTGCGGCTGCTTAATTTATAGTTTATGCGGTACTTTTGGTAGAACCATCGCGAAACTGACGTTTTTAGTTATTACTTCATCCCAAGTTTTCAGCAGTGCTTTTTAAAAATGAACCGCTGGACTTATTTAATTTAACCCGATTTGCTTCTTCCCTTCTTATCCTCACCTGCCACTTAGAAGAAACTGGCATGGACGCCAAGAAGCCCTACTTCAAATTGGTCGACGGCATCCAGAGATGTCCCAACCTCGTCGAACAAGTGTTCAGGAAGAACCTCCATTTCAAAGCCCAAGAAGGTGACGTGGTGCAGTGCACCTACGTCGGGTGTGGCACGAAGTGGCTTCACTACATCATCACGCTGATCCTCAGGCGAGGCGAGCCCTTAGCCAATGTGCAGGAGTTTGGCCGCTGTATACGCTCGATCGACCACCACAGCGACCTCGACCAGTGGGTGCCACAGGTGCTGCCTATGCGCCTGTTCATTACGCGAATGCCCCTCAGCCGCGACATGATGAACGCTGATGCGAAATACGTCTGCGTCGCCCGAAACCCCTGGGACGTGTGCGTCTCGTACTTCCACAGGGCCAGAGACTTGAGTGCCTACCGCTTTCAGGACGGCACCTTTCAAGAGTTCTTCGACGCTTTCCTCCAGCAGAGCTTCGGACTGACAGGGTACATAGAGGCCGTGAGCGCTGCATACGCCCTGAAAGACGAATCCAACGTGTTCTTTGTGACTTACGAGGATCTGATCAGGAACACTGGAGCCGTCGTCGTCAAGCTCGCGGCGTTCTTGGGGGAACATTACGGCCGACAGTTGCAACAAGATAAGTCACTTGTCCGCAAGATTGTAGAGCACTCTAGTGCTCAGAGCATGAGGGATATGCTGGCTGTGAAAGCGGTGCAGAAGCCAAGGACGGAGGCCGTCAACGTCAGATCAGGATACCAGGCCGTCAGAAGCGCCAAGGTAGGCGAGTGGAGCAATTTTTTCACGGCGGAGCAGCTTCGCTGCATGGAGGCGAAGATACAAGCAGCTTCGGATGCAGCATGCTTCATGCACCTCTGGGACGACATCAGGGCCGAGACTATCGCCGCCGCTCAGCAGTCGTGAAAGACAAGCAGCTCTCGTGTCCCGGGTTTTCGGTATGAGAATAAAAATTATCGAATAACAGAAAATAAAAGAGCTTGTGCGTCATTACCTGTTTTATCAGTGCTGTTCCTTCAGTAGTATATTGTTTATTTCATAGTGTTAGGTGCAAGAAAGACGGTTTGTAGAAAACGTCTTGATAACTCGCTCAAAGCTTGTGCGAAGCATATCTTCCTACTCTGTAAATATACAAGGCGGGTCTTATTGAGGCTACAGACGCACTATTTTTAACCAAGACCAAAAAGGTGATCGTGCTACAAGAGGTGCGAATTTGGACCCCTTTATACCTTTGGAGGGTGGAATCGGTTAGCTTCGGTTTTTGCAGCTGCAGCACATTCATTGTTAATTTTTTAAAGAGCTGCTGTAACACCACTTGTTGCATTCATGATTCTGTGATGCTAAGCCCATACTACTAGGGTATTTTTATTGCATACATAATGATGCTAGCTCCATTAGGAGACTATAGCAGCTGGGGAATCAGTGCGTTGGTTTGTTCAGGCCAAGCAACAATTTTCCGAACTACACGCTATTTTACTTTAACTGGCACCGCGTAGCATTTCTGCAGCAGGTAGGCCATGCTACAAGTTCCTTACTGGATTCCACAGCGTTACCTGTTTAGACGCGGAGGTGTCGAAGCTCTTTCACGATGCAGTTTGATGTTCATCTGCCGCTGGGCACCACAATAACGACGCCATTTTTAGGAATGCATAGGGCACTGCGTAGTGGCCCTGCAATCAAAATCTTTTGCGCGACAAATCTAGGAAGGCATTCATCTTCTTCGCAGTGGCTGCAGAGTTATCGCCGTTAATGGTGGTATAAAGACAGAGCCTGATAAAGTTTGCAGTAATGACGCACACATATTTGAAGAGCGAGATTATGAGGTTGTGGTGTAGGCGTTGCAGTACAAAATGACGCGTCTTGTTAATTTTTTCCCAAACTATAAGACGAAACACGGAGTTGGTCCAGAGAGCCCACATAGTCTTATCTTGGCGTCCGCAGGAAAGTTAGACGCCAAGCATTCAAGTCTGCTTCAGACTTGAGGGAGCCCCTCCGCTGCTATAGCTCCGCCTGGACTACATGCTGAGAGCGACCCTTGTCCGCCCTAAGGAGAACGCGTGTGCTTAGACACGGCCGGACTGAATGCAGCGGCGCTCGCGTCGTTGCATTCACTCCGGCCGTGGCAGAGAACAAGGTGCCGATCCTTTTAAGGCGAAAGCCTTTAAACGCTCATACTCGCGGTGACGGTGTCCGTACGGCTCATCTTGGCGCAGTGCCAGCTTTTACTCTTTCCCTCACCGGCGCGCATCCTTCTCGCACTCCCAGCAGCAGGCGGCGCATGCGCATGTGCACATAGCAACAGTGACGGCAGTAGCGCCGCTAGCCCCAGTGGCAGCTGTGGTGCGCGGCGCACGCACAGTTGTGTATAGTAGCAGCATAGCAACAGGCAGCCGAGGTGATGCCGTAATCAGGAAGGCTTTCGCCATGCACACTTTAGGCCCACAATGTGTGCCCGCAGTTTTTTCCTCTCCTGACCAGTCTTAGTTCCTCAAAACGTGATCGAAAACAGGGGTCCAAGCTCGTTCATAAGGCTAATGGTATTGCGAAGACGGACATAGCTCTTCGTTTTGTTGCTCTTATGCAACTGATTCTGCCAAGCTTTATACCGCTGTGCTGTATTTCATCTTCGGAACGTTGTCGTGAGGCAGCAATCTTGGTTCTGTCGGAACGATGGCCACGTTAAGAAAAGGTAAGCACCAACGTTTACCAGGCTTAAGGTGCGGTTGGCTGTTATAAACACAGGACACCGAGAGATCAGAAGCGAGGATGAATACAAGAGGCGAGTATACCAGAATCAAGTACCTCTTCTGTATGCGCGGCCAATGATAAATGAAGGCTTAGGAGAAGGTGAATGGAAAGCGTGGCGGTCAACCGGGAGAAGAAATCGATTTGCTACTGGGCACTGGCGAAGGCAAAAAATGGTGCTGAGAGGAAAATTGAATCAAGTAATAATGGGCGGTAAAGCCATAAGCCTATCCTGCACGTGAACGCTCTCAAGAAACGGAGGAGGGCAAAGCAAGCCTTCAACTCCGACGGTCGGTGCGGCCATTGTACAAGTGTTCATCGCCGACAGTGGGCTTGGGCCAAGAAGCTCCAGCGAACGGCACAGTGTCTAGCTTTCTGCAGGACTGCACCAACGACTGCACCTATCGTTTATATCTAATTAAAGAAGATATGGCTAATCTGAGCACTGTTAAAGTTTGCGCTAAGCGTCTTATAAACCTAAGTGTAAGCCAAATTGCCATTAAATACTTTTGAAGTTTGGCGAAATTCCGGCTCGCGTTAGCCAGACGCATAGAAGCCATGTGACGAAAGAAACGTACACTTGTACAAAAACAATAACTTTCAAGCGGAAACGTGCTTCAAAAATTTTTCTGGGATTTTGCAAATGTGCTAATAGCGTAAATACACAAGCTCAGTTTGATGTCGAATTCATGGTCATGGCCCTTTTTTAACAAAATAGGGTTGGCATTAAGTCTATATTTTTTAGTTCAAAACAGCATAATGTAACACTTTATTTATATGAAATTACAAAGTACTAATGGTCCTCAAGGGAAATTTGAAAGAATATCCGATACTCTTAATTGCAGTCAAAGTTAAATTTCCTTTCGAATTTTTGGACTTACAGATTATTTCAAAGCGTAATATAAAATTATCTCACCGTTCAAGTACAATCAGAAAGTTCTCGCTCAGTTTGCGCCCTCCCGGTAGATGACGTTCCAGGTCACACTCGCGGTATTACAGGACGTGTTACATCCGCCGCAATGGACGACTGTGGCGCTGGAAAACAACACTCTCAATGTTCGCTTGCACCAAATGAACATAAATACCTACGAAAGCAGCTGATTGGACAGCGATCGCCGTAGCTCAATTGGAAGAGCACCGTACGCGATATTCGGAGGTCGTGGGTTTGGATCTCATCAGCGGCATGGTCGTTTTTTTCTGCTGCTTTATACGTAGTTTTGTTTAAGCAACAGATTAATCGAAGTGTTATTCTCTCATTTATAAGCACCACAAATCTAAAAAAATAGAAAACATTCCCCTGTGCACCTTGGTTTCGGTGACTCTTGCTTGATTCATATGTTTGTCAAATTTCCGCTGCCCTTATTTCCTCGCCTGTATATATATATATATATATATATATATATATATATATATATATATATATATAGCAGACAAGGCAGAGGAAATAAGGGAACCCCGTTATTTCCTTGCCTGTATGTATGCCAAACGAACCCCTTTGTCACACTTTTGTCAATATGTTTGTCAAACGAACCCCTTGTTTCATATATATATATATATATATATATATATATATATATATATATATATATATATATATATATATATATATATATATATATATATATATATAGCCTGCATAGCTTCTAGGTGCTGCGGGGCTGTATATTGGGGGCTATGACACAGTATCTGGATATATGCGCGTCTGTATATTAATAATATACAGCATGAGTTCTTGTAGTTCGGTGTGCTTTCTTTTTAACGAAAAGTGGTACATCGCTACCCTTTATTAGTGCGAAATAATATGACGATGGAATGGTGTCACAGTCTTGCAAGTCTTCTTGCAACAAAGCTGTCGTAGGCACTAAAATCGGAGGATAGTGCGATAACAATGTATCCTCTGCATGACTTATCTTATTCACGATGCAGTGTGACACAAGTCTCCAAGTTTTTTCTGCTTGAAAATTGTGCTTGCAATTTTCAAAAATACAAAATCCCACTAACATCCTTGCACTTTAACATTTCGAACACGTGGAGACAGTGGTAAAGCCTGAGAAAAACCTCTCGCATTCATTATTCCAGACAATTTAAGCTGCGCTCAGAATAGGAGGTTTCTGTGTAAAGCATGTGTAAATGGATTGACCGCGACGTCACGGCCATTGGACAACGCCATTGGCTGGAGGGCCTCCTTCCACGGGCATTTGCCACTACGTTCTTGACCTGTATCTTACATAGCTTTCTTCCTTTCTTCCGCCGCTTTAATATAAATACATGTGGGAAGAGTTTGTATTACATACGTGTATCCACATTGTACAACGGAGACATTATGAGCTATCGCTCTACGCTGGACGGCTGCGCAGCAGTCAAAGGAGAAAGTTCAAGCGTTAAATTAACGACGGGAAGGCAGACTACCTGCGACAGCAGCCAGAACCGGGGAGTCTCAAGACTGCCAACACACGTGCCTGCTCTAATCGCAGGAAGAAGGGCAGACGGCTTTTCCCCTACCCTATTTATCACCTTACCCTTCCTCTAATGCTTCCCCAAAGGGCAGCAGTGAGGTAACTAAAGTATAAGAAGAGAACTTTGGCCTTATTCTGTTTGTGCTTCCCTGACGTCGATTTCGCTCCCCAAAACCTACGGGTACCAATAGAAGCATCGCCCTCCAGGAGCCCGCTTCCCTGTGAGCTGCGGGCACATCTGCCGTACCAGGGCGACGGGGCCATCTGCGCATGTGCCGAGGCGGCGCGCAATCCGCGGCAAGCGCTAGCGATGATGGAATCCGCTTTCAAGATCTCTTATGGCACGCAAAGTATGCTTGTCTCCCCGAAAGCTGGAAGTACAAACCAAAAAACCAAGACAGAAAGAGAGGGAAAGGCATCTGACCTCGAGAGTGCACTTTCTACCGGTAGAGGACTTCCGCATTACCTCATGCGCGCCGTATTGCATCCCGCGGTATGGCATCCGCATTTAGGTCGTAGTCGGGGCCGACAAGCGGAAGAGTAGAGATCGCGTAAATTTCTGCTGTCTTGCTGTCATTCAACACGTAGGCCGTGAAGATTGCTGTGCAAGCCCGTTTCTCCTCGTATTATGTTCCTTAGTCATGACACGGCCCAATGTTCCTAGCCCAGCCCTCTGCCAGGCGCGCAGACTTCCTGAGAAGCAAAAATGGATTAGAAAAACGGGGAGATCATTGTTTTGTCTTCCTTGTCTTCAAGTACACGCCAATATGACTGATGTGCAGACGCTCGCGCGTCATACAATAGCTTCAGATTGTTATTTCTCTGAGTTATGAAGCACAGCAATAGCACGCCCTTTGCCAGGTGTGTACACTTACCAGTGAAAGAGGCTTGTTTTCTGATTTTGTTATTGCTGTTTACACTACCACTGCCGGAAGAAATCTCGTGAATATCTGGCACACACTGCCCTTGTAACTTAGGAAGGTGGATGGCAGCGTACTAACAGCCAAGGTTTTCAGCCTGATACCACTTGGAAACAACAGCTGCCACGCATTTGCAGCCCCAAAGCATATCAGACTGAGATGCATGATGAAAATATAAATTTACTGCCGTACGCATGAAATCTTGACGTCTATAGAAACAATTGAAAATAAAAGTCCGCTGGAGATGTCCATCTGGTGCGGAGTAACCGGTATATGAAGAACCATGAAAAAACGTTTACCGGAAGCGACTTTAAGAGAAAAAATTTATATCTTCGTGTGGTGAGGCTAAGCAGGCCAGGCAAATGTATAGAGGTATCCTGAGACATATGCGGTTTATTCTCCGGACGAATGTCAGCTGACTGCGTAGCGAGGGAACGGAGGAATATTTTTTTCCCGAATCTATATCTCGCAAACATTCCTTCATGACTGTACACAAAACACAATTGTGTCCATAGCGTAATAATGTTCATGATCAAATGGCGATAGGTCGCAGCTTTGGCAATGTTCTGCAAACACGTGTGTGAATTTCTCTAGAAGAGAAAAGCTATTCCGGCAATGAAGCAACATTAATGTCTTCCTAAAAGGTTCGTTGTTCCAGCCACTAAGGAAGATTTCCACATGTCGAAAGCAACAATCATCTTAAACGCTCTATAGAACAGGTCAGCGATATCAATTTCACAGGACGTGAACTCTGATATATCTGATGGCCTAAGTTCAGATACTAGCTCAGTGCTTGGTTTCTGTGACAACGATAGTCGAGTATTTGTAGTATGGTGGAGGCTGGTGCCGTTTCCATTAAGTGAGCTAGGTATCCGCAAAGCCCCGTTACTTCTCGAAGAAGGTCTAGCAAATCCACAAACTCTTTACCACGAGCACCCATGTCTTTGCCTTCCGAGAAGGGGACAAATGTTGACTGTTGCATATCATAGGAAGCCAACTTTAAAAATAAAAAATAAAATTGGTTTTTGAGGAAAGGAAATGGCGCAATGATTGTCTGAGGTAGGTCGGTGGACACCGGAACGCACTTCAAGGGAAGGGATAAAAGAGGGAGCGAAAGAAGAAATAGGTACCATAGTGGAGGGCTCCGGAAATAATTTCGACCACCTGCGGATCTTTGGTACGTCCAAAGACATAGAACAGCATACGGGTGCAGTGAATGTGTCACATACGTCGGTTATCACGCGAACCGCATTGCAAGTGAAGGGATAAAAGAGGGAGTGAAAGAAGAAAAAGGTGACATAGTGGAGGGCTCCGGGGTAATTTCGAGCCCCTGGGGATCTGGAGAGCGTGCAAAGACATCGCACAGCATACGGGCGCGTTTAGCGTTTCGCCTCCCTCGAAACGCTGCCACCACGGACGGGTTCGAACCCGGGTACTCCGGCTTAGTAGGCTAGCGCCCTAAACACTGAGCCACCGCGACGGGTACTACGCTCCTACCCTCTCTATCTCTGTACAGTGCCATAGACATTACTATGTGCTCTAAAGATTTGTTGTCAACGTGGTCATTGTTTCCTTATAGAATTGGCAGTGATCACGTCCCATATTTTATCAACTTTGCTCATGTCAGGACGATCAAAGGTAAGAGAGGGCCGTGTCTGACTGGAAGTAACTCAGGCTTCAGCTAAAATCATACCCTGGCGACATCTTCGATGGTATGAAAAAAAGTAACGTCGCTGCCACATCGTCTCGCTTGACTCGCCTGCATATTTCTCAGCCAGTGTCTGACATAAGGTTGAGAAACGTCTCCGCTTCAAGACACAGGGCAGAGTGGAAGCTTATGTGGAGCCAGGGCGATACAACTTATAGAAACATGTTGAATCGGCTAAATTCATCCGATAACGAGTATACATAAACGGGAAACAAAAAAAAAACACTTGGGCTTTTTTTTCTGCTTCTCTGCGTTCTTACACGGCAGTTTCACGAACCTGGTCAAATGTGAACCACCTCTTGGAAAAATGTCGCCAGGCTAAATATTTTGACGGCCTGGCGTTACGTTTAAACATGTCTTGTTTGTAACAGACAAGAATTTGCCCATGCTCATACACAAGGAAGATAAAATTTCTCTTCCCAGCCTGTGTGAGTTTGTCTCCTTGTGTGGTGCCCAATCTGTACATAACGATTATATCAACAAGTTTCCCGTAATAGGGTGGAAACGTCACTTTTTTGTTCTAGCGGTTTGTCGGCCCTTGAAGCTTTTGGTTCAAAAAGAGGCAGTTGCCGGCTGCTCGTCGGCAATTGCGGAGATGATGCGGCTTGGGTACTGATGACGGGTCCAATCAAATATTCCGGATATTTCCGTACAAAAGGCCACGTGGTCTGTTAACCATCTCTTGTGAGGTCTGGTGATCAGAAACATTCCATTAGCCTGGTTGACAGCATGGACCGTGCCTATTTTATAACCCCAGAAAGATGACGCGGATCTCTCCTCGTGCCGGCCAGTATTGCCCACCTCGTGAGTCTCAGAGTTAATGGAGAGAGCCAGTCCTGGTGGGTGGATTTCAAACATTACTTCTCTTTTGTATAAGTGTCTTCTGTTCGCGTCTCAGCGCCCAGTGCCTCATTTAAATTTAGTAGGTCCCATCAGGAACAATAACAGAAAGGGCCTCACAACCCTTGGCATGTTCCTAAATGCGTTGGAAGCCTTTCACTATGCCCTACCAGAAGCCACTCTCAGCTACAGCACACGAAGGAGACAGCACACATTATTCGCTTCGTTCAAAAATTTCTGTGCGATCTTAGGGTGCAAGTTTTCCAAGAAAAGACCTTCAGCAGAGGGAGGACCCTGTCTCGAGGAGTGCCCGAAAGGAATTGTGTTATGGCCTCTTTTAATCTTATGGCCGCCTCGTTCTTTGTTTCTTTACACTATGCTGGGATAAGAAACATTAAAAAGGAGTTATGAATGATAAAATTAGCATTTTTCAATGTAACAAAATTGAGTAATATCATGCGAGTCCGTAGATGATGGAGAGGGAACAATGTACTATTCAGTATCCTGAAGTTTCACTAAGTAGAAATGAACACAGTAACTAGAGCTGAGAGAAAGGTAAAAAAAGACAGCTCCAAATAAAAGCAAAATTAGAGGCAGATTTCATAGTACAAGCTTCTTACAAAGATAAGCGTGTGCGCGCTGTGCTAGACGTGGTTCCAAAAAGCGAATTAATGCTTTCATGAATTAAAGCCCGGGCTTTCTGACAGTGACAAAATAAATCCAATGTATTTTTCAAACTGGTATCGATTTCGGGTTTAGTGCCACACTGTTTATGGACTGTGGATTAAAAATTAGCGGGCCTATAAATCTGCACTGTGCGTACTGATGTGCTATTTCATTCATTTTTATTTATTTTATTTCGAATGCACCTGAACGGCACCAGATGTGGGGTATTACTAGAACGAATATGGGGTGATACGCGAGGGGTGCTACATATGGGATACTTCGAAGTCATTTTGCACACTTCTTTTTAAGAAGTGCTACTTTATCTTGTATTTACTGTCATCTTTATTTAGGCAGTTTGGCAGCAGCGTACCATCGGGACCACATCACGTATCTTATCTGCCTTTTGCAGGTGAGGTATTTTTGTTAACTTCAGTGCCCGCGTATTATGTGGAATTTGTGCGCTGCTGCCAAACTATATTGACTGATGTGTTGAATGTGGTGTATTTAAAAAAAGGAAAACAGCTGTTAAATGGAAAAATACGACCGCGATACTGCAAAACCCAAACGAAGACCTGCGGCATGAGCTTAGAGCTGAATTCAGAGCTATAAAAGATAGCCTACAGTGAATAACAGAACTTAAACAGAAAGAAACTTTGCGGCCGCCAAAAAAAAGAACGAATTGTGGACGACAACATATTGAATGTCAAACAGCTAACCTTCTAAATAAAATACAAGAATTAACAGATCTGAGCGCTAGTGTCTCCAGAAACATGCTTGGTGCTCTGCTGCTGGAAAATAACTTAAAAGTCACCTAATCTGCCAAGTTTCTGTCCCTAATTCCTATTTCTATAGGAGTGCATTATCGTTTTGTATCTTGCTGTTGTTTTGTTAGTATGATGTTGCTATTTTGTTGTTGCTAAGCCTGCAACAACCATGTTCAGAATTTTTCTATATTTGCAATCCTTGTACCAAGTATTTTGTGTCGGCATGTGCGAATTATTGTTTGTTGTATACTGTAATTTTTTCGGTACATGATTTATTTACCTTTTTCCCTTCTTATTTCCCCCAGAAGATTTTGGTGCGAAACTTTTTTAAAGCCATGTTTAACGTTTGTGCCAAACTGCATGCGGGGCAAGAGCCATCGTCAGGCGTTTCGCTTTTTGCTCTTGCTCCTTTTTCTTCATCAGAAA
The DNA here is from genome assembly GCF_052857255.1 of Amblyomma americanum. Classification (NCBI taxonomy): domain Eukaryota; kingdom Metazoa; phylum Arthropoda; class Arachnida; order Ixodida; family Ixodidae; genus Amblyomma; species Amblyomma americanum. Next base: position 122,607,764 of record NC_135500.1, read on the forward strand.
GAAACAAATAAATCAAATCAAATAATAAAATCAAGCTAATCAGGAAGCATATAACACGTAGGCATAGTCTTTTTGCCAACTGCCGCCGCGGTGGCAGAGTGGTTACGGCACTCGGCTGCTGGCCCAAAAGACGCGGGTTTGATCCAGGCCGCGGCGGTCGAATTTCGATGGAGGCGAAATACTAGAGGCCCGTGTACTTTGCGATGTCGGTGCACGTTAAAGAACCGCAGGTGGTCGAAATTTGCAGAGCCCTTCACTACGGCGTCTATCATAGCCCGAATTGCTCTCGAACGTTAAACCACCATAAACCAAACAATCTTGGTTTGGTGACACAATGGGCACGAGTTTTACCATTGCCTGATGCTCGGCTTCTCGGATGTGCCAATGCCCTTTTTGGCCAAAGCTGCTCGGCGCCATAAAAATGTCCTCCTCTAATGAGCTCGAGAGCGCAAGGACAAAAGAACGAATCGGGCTGCTTCATTCAGACAACTTCCTCTCGTCGTGCAGTGCTACAGCTGGTTCCAACGGCCCGCTCTGTTGCTTTTGTTTGCAAGCTTCATAGCCAGGTGCCCCCCCCCGTCATGACCTTCGGTGAAATCACTCATGTATATCCGCACCTGCAAAAGAGTTTTCAAAACCGGCTTTGTCACATTTAGTCCTCGGCTTAACAGGATATCAAGACAATGAATAAAAAAAGTAAGAGAGCGGCCATAATGCAGCTTAAGAGAAGTAGAGAATGCTTTCGAAATTTGCCAGGCAGCTTCAGCAGGTGCTTTCGATTTGAAGAACCTGTATGAGCGAGATTTTTACAGACAAGAATTTTAATAACTTTGCGGTCCCAAATGCACAAGCAGTCTGCTACAGTCACTCTGTAAATAACAAATCATTCTGAGGATTGCGTTAGCATGCGTTTGCATGATACTTCACAAAAGAATGGTCGATACCAAACGACTCTCTTAAAAATTGTATTTCCGATACCGAAACAGATACCGGTACAGATACTCAATATACAGTATCGTCGATACTTAAAACACCTGTACAGATACTCAATACAGTATCGTCGATTCTTATAACATTGATATCAACAGTATTAATGAAGTGTGTGATAAAATATGCTAGATTAAGAAATCTTCGTTATTTCTGAGGAGGTCGCGGGTTAAGCGTTTCCAAACGTTTCAGCTTCTTCGCGGCCATAACGAGTGACATAAGCCCCAGATGTTCTACTATTGTCTGGTGCAGCCTGAGCAGCAGTAGAAGGGGAGGATGGATTAGTAGTAGGGACTGAATGTTCCGTCTCGGAAGTTTCCCCTGACACTCTGCTTACTCTTGGCGGCTCTACAGCTTGCAGTGTTCCTGGAAGCTCAGAGATTTCACACGAGGGGTCGTAGTTCTCCTCTAGTTTTGACCTATACAGGATCAATGCACGCCGCGGTTCCACTCCAGTTCCAGTCCCGGGTCTGTCTTGACGACGTAGGAGCGCGGCCGAGAAGCCCGGCTTTAAAAAGTTGCTCTGACCCGGCTATCTTTGACCCTCGCCCGATTTCCGGCTTCCAACTGCTTCAGCTCTCTAGCCGCGTGGTGGCTGTCCCAGTTGCGCCGCTGCTTTTCTATGACTGTTTCGTCTCTTCTGACAAAGACTTAGGTTTCTTGGTTTTGAAGGTTTCAACCGTAATGTTGAGCGCAAACGTCTGTTTAGGAGTAGTTCGGCACGAGTTTTGCCCACGGGACCAGGAGTGTTCCTGTATGCCATCAGCGCCAAGTATGGATCTGCTGGCTTTTCTAACAATCTTTTGATGGTTTTAACTGTACGCTCCGCTGCGCCGTTAGGTTGTGGACTCCTGGTGCTTAGCGTAACGTGTGTGAAGCCGTACGGGGTTCAACATTCCTAGAATTCTTGTGACGAAAATTGGCTCCTGTTATCGGTCACAAATGTTTCAAGTATGCCATGCCCTGCAAAAAAGATTTTCAGCTGTATATAACAGCGGTAAAATTGGACAACTCTGAGAAAACAACCTCCGGAAAGCTCGAAAAGAATTCCACAGCCGCGAGATAATGCCTTTGGTTGAAATAAAACAGGTCCGCTCCTAGTTTCCGCCATAGAAAAGAAGGAGACTTCGACAGAATTATTGGTTCTGCAATTTGTACCCTCAGTTTGGTGCACTCTAAGCGGTTATTGACCTCCAAAATCAACTCTGACATATGCCCTATCCACCAGTCAGATTTGCGAGCTCGAGCGCAACATCTTACGATCCCTTGATGGCCTTCATGCAACGCTCTCAGAACTTCAGCTCTTATCCCCTGAGGGATGACTAGGCGCTGGTCATACGAAAGCACCCCGTCGTATTCTGTAAGGTGTGCTCGGTGTGACCAAAGACGCCTCAACCAACTGTTGACATTTTCGAAACACGGCCAACCATGCCTGCACTAGAGCAGTAGCTGCTGGCAAGTAGCATCACCTTGTTGCGCCAACCGCACCTTATCTAGATGGGATGACGACGTAACTTCACTGACGTAGCCTTGAACGGAACTTAAAACCTCCTCAGTTTACAACTGGACCCACACCTGACTGGCTTCTTTAAAAGCTGCCCGAGAAAAAGCATCAGCAGTGATGATCTGTTTTGCAGGGACATAGACAATGGTGAAGGAAAACCTCATAAGCCTCATACGAAACGTTTGGATTCTCGGCAGTAACACGTCTGTTGGCGATATTCCTAAGAGAGCAAAGAGGGGCCGGCGATCAGTTTCAAACTCGAATTCAAGCCCTCTTAAGTAACATTCCAGGCGTTCGCCCACCCAAGTAACAGTGAACGCTTCTTTTTCAATTTGCGCGTAGCTCTGCTCAGTTGGCGTCAAGGCACGGGAGGTAAAAGCAACAGGCCGTTTCTGTTCATCTGCCTGCACTTGAAACAGCACTGCTCCAATGCCAAACGACGATGCGTAAGCCGATAAGACTGCGGGAAGCGACGGATCGAACTTTGCAACACACTTTGCTGACGACACTAGCTGTTTCAAAGCAGCAACGCTTTCTCCTGCGGTGGGCCCCAATGCCACTCTTTGCCCTTCACCAGCAGTTCACGGAGCGGCTCAGATAGTTCAGATAGGTTTGGAACACACCTTCCCAAATAATTGAGCCTGCTGAGAAACCTGCTCGCGTCCGGTACCGCTGGCGGCGCATTCATTTTTTTTTTTGAGTGCTTGTACTTTCTCAGGGTCCGGTTTGATGCCGGTCGAATCAACAACGTATCCTAAAAACTCTACCTTGAAAACGCCAAAAGAGCATTTAGCCCGATTGAGTGTGACACCGGGTGTAGCAAGCTTCCTTAGGACTGCATGCAGGCTTTCATCGTGTTCTCTCTTTATTGAACCAAACAAAAATCAATAGGTCATCTATGAGGTTTACAACTCCGGGCAGACCATCCAAAATTTCGCCCAAGCGCTTTTGAAAATAATCTGGGGCAGAAGTTATCCCAAATGGTAACCGGCAGAAACAGTAGCGACCAAAAGGCGTGAATATGATGCTCCTGCAAGAATGCCCAACACATCACCAACTTTCGGCAACACGAAATCTCCCGCAACAAACTCTGGTTTAGCTGGGTTAAATATACGCAGATGCGTACTGTGCCTAACGGCTTGAGCACTTGTACCATGCCCCCCACACCATTTGGTTGGCTCAGCAACTTTTCTAATTACTCCTTCTCGTTCTATTTTGAGTGGTTCGGCTTTCATGGCTTCTCTTAACGGAATTGGAACACGACGAGGTGTGCCTACGGCGAAAGGTGAAGCACCCGCCTTCATCAGAATGGTGTATTCACCTGGCATTGCGCCAAGAGAAGAGAAAAATTGGGGTACATGGTTTCGAATACTTTATCCGACATGACATCGACAAACTTCACCACATCAACGGCCTCAATGGCTAGTAGCCCCAAGAGAACAGTATGTACAGGTTCTGCCTCATACAGAATCTGTTGTGTGTCTTGCTGTTGCCAGACAACTTCTGCCTCGAAAGTCCCCTTCAAGGGGAGGCGCTGACCTCCTGACCCCGTTAATACTGTGCATGACGGCTGTAACAGCCAAGGCACTCCGGGAAATTCGAGCGGAACGACCGAGACTTCCGCTCCGGAACCGACCTTAGCAAAAATCGGCTCTCCGTTTATAGTTACTTGAACAAACTTAGCCTTTGAAGCACTAAGCATTCCTGCAAAGTAGCTTTCTGGCTCTGACTGTAGAGCGGAAACACCTACGTCATGGTTGGAGGGGTTGCTCAGGCAGACCACACGAAGTGTTCTTTGGATCTAAAGCTGTTACACCGCACGGTTCAAGCAGGGCACTTGAACGATGGTACGAGCGTCCACAAAACCGGCATCGCTGCAAGTCCTCCCGACTCTTCTGCACCGGGCATCGCGTAGGTTGGCGAACGTCTCTGTTGCGGTAAGTCGAGGCCCCGTCATCGTCTTTCGAGCTACAGCCCAAACTTCGGACTTCGCCTCGGTGTAGCGTAGTCCTCGGTGTTGTCGCTGAACAGTCTCCTTGAGGCGAACCTTTGCAAGCGCTGTGTCCAAGGTGAGACTGGAATCCATCTGGAGGGACTGACAGTGCGGCATCTGCTAGCCAGACGACGAATCTGTCCCGTACCAGATGAGTCCGGAGGGTGCCAAAATCGCAGCGGTCAGCCAGTACATGTAGAGCGGATACGCACTGGTCGACTGTCTCCCCGGGCTCCTGTTGCCTGCTGTGGAAACAGGCGCTTTCGTACACAGCGTTCTTTGTTGCCACGAAGTGAACAGAAAACTTTCAGTAGACAGACTCGTAATTTTTCGATTCTTCTTTCGAGAGACCAGAAGTTTAAAAAATTTCTCTGGCGAGCCTGCCTACGCTGTACAGCAGCATCCGGACTTTCACTTCTTCTGGCCTTTGGTCCAGACCTGTGGCGTATCGGTAGTCGTCGAACTCCTGAATCCATTCTGGCGACTCTGAATATCCGGTAAAAGTTGAAGTTTCCCGGAGGAGAGCGTGGCAGCCGCACTGCCGGGTGTTGACGTGGGGGTGTCCATTGCGCAATCAGCTGTCAGCCGAGTGCCGCGGCACCGCCCCTACGAACTTGACCCCACTTCTGACACCGTGTTGCGTCAAGGGAATGGCGCGACTCAGGAGCAGACACAGACAAGGCAGTTGACGGATGAGGGGCAAAGAACCGCCGTCCTTATTTCCCGCTTGCATATGCACCGGCATGCGGTGATCCTCTTCCAACGTGCGCCGCCTTGTCACCGTTACGCATCACCGTGGGCGCAAAAGTCAGAATAACAACACAGCCATCACGTCCGCCTCTGCACCGACCGCCGATCCGGACGCTGGCTCTTGCACTTGTGGTACGTTATGCATGCATTACGTGATTTTCTCTCGTTGAACTAATTTCCTCTCATAGCTAAACCGTAATAAAAACTTAAAAGGAGGACGCCGACCAAAAGAAAAAAACAACAAACAACAAAATGACGTTTCGGCTCCCGTACGGGAGCCTTGTTCACAATGAGAAGGATTAAGAAGTGAATCAGGATTAAATACGTTTGAAAAAAAGGGCGCAGGGAGCGTGCGTATACAGGATTTAGATTTCCAGTGTTGCGTTTGAGGTGCGATTAGTCGTTTGAATGAATAATGATTCGAGGTGAAGGCAACGGAACAGATTTTTTTCAGTTGCCAGCACGTGTGCCCTACCCCAGTCAATATCGTGGCCAGTTGATACGGAGTGTTCGGCGATAGCATTAGAGTACACTTTTTTTGTTTTTAACATCATTACAATGTTCTTTTAGGCGTCTTTTAAAATCACCAGTCTCGCCGATGTAGACGCTGTCACAATCGGAACACGGGATGCTGTAAACAACGCCAGGGTACTTTTCTTTGGAGAGAACGTCTTTGACGTTAACCAGCGCATGCTGTAGTTTCCTTGTGGGGACATGGCCAACGTGAACTTGGAATGTGCGCACAATGCGCGCCAAGGTTTCGCTTATTCCGGGTGTGTAGGGAACAGCGGAACGTTTCAGAGGGGACAACCCGGGAGTCTCCCGTGTCGGGCAAGATAACTGCTTTTCAATGGATGCCACAAAAGCAGCTGGGTACTCGCTGCGCGTTAGTTCTTGCCGTACAGTACCAAAGTCGACTGCCCGATCTTCAGGAAAACTGCATATGCATTCTGCGCGTTTGAACAACGTTGTGGCAACAGATTTTTTTTTGACTAGCCGGGTGCACAGATTTGAAGTTAAGGTATCTTCCTGTGTGGGTGGGTTTCCTGTAAACGCTGAATGATAGCTTTCCACTGTTTCGTTTTACCAATACGTCCAGGAAGGGCAACGCGCCATTCATTTCTTCTTCGACGGTGAAATCAATCGCTTCTTCAATGGAATTTAAATGGGGCGAAAAGGTCAGCGAAACATCTTTCCGAATGAGGCAGAAGCAGTCACCTACATATCTAAGGAAAATTCTTGGCGGTGATGGAAAAGTTTCAAGGGCACGGCGCTCAACAAATTCCATAGTCAGATTCGCGACATTCACTGAGATAGAGGCGCCCATTGGTGTGCCCTGAAGTTGTCGGTAAAAAGAGCCTTGGAAGACGAAATAAGTGTTGCCCAGGCAGAACTGTAAGAGCCTGCGGAGATCTGGAATGTCAATGGGGGTCCTTTGTGGTAAACAATTGTCAGCTTCAAGGGCAGCAAAACACAGTTGTACGGCGAGGTCAATGGGAACGCATGTGAAAAGCGACTTGACGTCAAACGAAACCATGTGCTCGTCATCGTCCGGTGATACGTCGCTTACCTTCTTGATGAAGTCAGTCGAGTTGCGTACGTGCGTTGAGTCGAGACCGACAAGTGGCCTGAGGATCCGGTGAAGGTAGCTGGATAAACTGTGAAGAGGAGAACGACTGTAGTCTACGATAAGATGAATCGGCATACCAGGTTTGTGCACCTTTGGAAGCCCGTAGAGAGCGGGGGCGGAACCATTCGTCCACAACAGTTTGAAATAAAGTGCTTTGTGGGAAGGAGGAACGAATTTGAGCACGTCAGGAAGAAGTTTTTGTAAAGCGCGCTTCATCACCTTTGCGGTCGGGTCCTTGTCGAGACGGGAGTAGATGGCGTCATCTTGCAGTAGGCTTTGCATTCTGCTGATGTAGTCATTGCGGTCCAGAAGAACTGTCGTGTTTCCTTTGTCTGCTGGAAGTATAACCAGATCTATGTTACTGCGAAGGCTCCTGACAGCTTCACGCTGTTCAGTGGTCAGTGGGGACGTCTGATGCTGCGGGTGGTACTTGGAGAGGACGCTGACAACACGAGTCCTTGCTTCATCTCGGCGCGAAGGTTCAACCTGGTTAACCGCGTTTTCCACGGAACACACAAGTTTTTTGGCATCCAGGGTAGGTCCAGTTTTAGGCCCAGGTTAAAAGCGGAAAGCTCGGCGCTGTTGGGTTTATAAGAAAAAAGGTTATGGACAACCATTAAAGGCGCAGCTTTCTCTGTAGTTGAAGGGAGCGGAAGGAGATGACGTAACTTGTTATTGTGTGCAAGGTCAGCGGACCGAGACAGCATGGTTGCTTTATGATTGGCATGCAGCTGAATGTTAGGAAATTCCTTCGGGTAGTGGAATTCCATGCGGCGGCGGGCGAAAAAGGCTTCATTTTTCAGTGCTCTAAGCTTTTCTTTGCATTCAAGTATCCTGGCTTGGAGGAGCGAACGTTCAGCTTTCGCAATAACGCTTAGGCCGAAACGTAATTTTGTTGTTTTTTGTTTTTTCTTTTGGTCGGCGTCCTCCTTTTAAGTTTTTTTTATGACTGTCCCCGAACAGACGAGTTTTCGTCCAACTCTCGACTTCATAGCTAAACCGTGTCTAACCATGTTTAACAGGGCTTTCGCTCCGTATATACTGGGTGAGGTGAATCACAATCACTTCTTCTCTCATTCCTACCTTCCTCAATTTCCTCACTGCCATGCTGACGTGTCCCTCGAAAAGTGCGACCGTATTTCCTTTCCCCAGAAAAATTGGCAGTGGCTTAGCTCGGATATGCCAGGATGTACGTAGTGAAAGCTAAGATATAGCTTGTTTAGCCTTGGTTAATCTTGATTACAAGTCCAGGTTAGTCTGGTTGCCTGGCTAGTTATTGTCAAGTGGTTTGTCATGCAGTTGGTCACGTGAGCAGTCACGTGGTTGGCCACGTGGTGCGGTGCGACCACGGTGGGAATGTGAGCAAAGTGTTATTGCGAGCAAGGCGAAACTGGGAGTTCGTGGCCAAAGTAGCTTTCGCTAAGAAAACTAATTTTTCTGTGATTTTGGTTTATTGGATACAGCGCGCTTTCTGAAAGGGCTTAACTGAATTCGGCCGCACAGAGTTCACCAGTATCCTTACGCTCCACTGCGGGCGTAGATGGTGTCATTAAAACTTTAACACTCAAAATGAAGAAATGGTGACGTTCAAACGATCACTTCTATAAGCAGCGTAACAAAATCTTTTTTCAAGCTAGCGTTCTTCAAGCAAACTGGTCTCCGAGCACTTTACTTCACACGAATAAACTTAAAACTGGTCTGTATGCTCTCCTTTTGTTGCTGCACTATTTACCGGTTGCCTCTACCATTGTCCTGTGCTAAATGGTGCAAGCTCCGTGCGCTTAAAAAAAACGAACAGTTACTTCCTCAGCACTACGTTTAACAGACGTTTCCTGTTGCACATTCTTCCCTAAAGAGTAGAAGGAAAACAACAAATACAAGGGCGAAAGGTCTTTATTACGCAAAGCATATCTTGCTAACCTCTGTTTCTTGGACTTTTTTTTTTATACGCAAAAGCATTTCCCAAAACCGTTGGTCCGTAAGAGCTTCGCGATGGGGACCTGCTTTAGCGAAGCAAGTGAAAAAATGCTCTGCATACAAGTACAGATGAACACGTTCCCATGCTGTGCTTTATGAAGGTGGCTTTTAACGTGAAAGCGCTAAAGCTCCATTTCACCGGAGAAACTGCCGTAGTTGTCGTTGACGTGTCGAAAAATCGGTATTGGTCAATAAGCTGGTGACGTAGCACCAGCATGACCTCGCACGGGTAATTCATATACTGCACAACGATCGCACAGAACAACAATGTTGACATCGCTACTGAATTTATCATTGACCCGCATAGTCGTCACGGCATTCCGCCACCATTACGTAGTGCCTCTGAACAAATAAAAGCCACTTCGTTTAAAAGAAAACTGGTCGAGAAGGGAGTTGAACCGCTGCTCCCAGAGACGTGAGCCGGGCGCGCTACACCTCGCAAATTGAATAACTCTGTTATTTCCCTCAGCGCAGCGTTCGCCTTGTCGTTTTGAGCAGCCGCCTCACATGCGGGAGGTGCGGGGTACGATCCCCAGTGTCGCCGGGTACCCACCAGTGATACAATGGGTACAAGCATTCCCCTGCCTGCTGCTCGGCTTCTTTTGGGTGGATTGCTTGGGAAATGGGTGTTTATCACCACCTTATGCATTGGCGCTATTTGGCCGAAGCTGCTCTTGCGCCATAAAAACTCATCATCATAAACATTGTTTCCTTTATTACCTTTACAGGCGTGGAATACTGTCACTTACGCAACTGCAGTACTCCTAGCTGACAATGAGAATTCCCCCTTCTTCAGTTGTGTTACATTTCAAAACAGCAATACAATTTAATCACTGCAGTCTCCGTCCTCCCTCACATCATAGACTTCTGAACGTTTGTACGACTTGGCTGAAGAGAGCCCTTATAATAAATAAAAATAAATACAAGGAATAGTAAAACAAACAATAAAATAAGATAAAAAGAGTGCCCATGTCAGCGAAGTGATAGCAAAGAGGACCACAGGCCGCTGAAGGGACCCACTGACGCTATCGCCTCATACTCTTAAGGCGGAGAATAAATGTCGCCCGGATTTTTATCAACGCGTAAGAGTGAAGCACAGCCATGTACACTCGAGAATTCTCGAGGTATAGTTGAGAAACTATAGTTTAACTCAAGCATCTTGATAAATACGGCTTGCTGAAGCTTTGCTTCTCCCGATGAGCGGAATGCGTCAGCATATGCGACGCTGCCTGTGCTGCTGACACCACTGACCCGGGTGCGGAATGTGCGCAGCCTTTACTGTGGTCGCAAAGTAGACAACAAACGTTGTGAGAGCTTATGAGCAAGAAGGCGAAAGTTATGTTGGCAACCACCGAAGCTTGAAATAGCCGCATACCCAGAAATTCTGGACAAAAGCATTTGTGAGCTGGAAACCATTTATCAACGGATTTTTTTATATAATGTAAAATTTCACAATAACAATCAAAATATCCGCAGATAACCCGACGGCAGTCTTGTATTTTTTTTCTATTCACATTTTTGTTATCGTCAAATCGTTCCCCATTGGTTTTCTAAGGCAGTCTTAACTGTTCAATGCGCGATTGCTCGAAACGCTTTAAAAGAAAGGTTTTGCTTTATATAAGAAGAATCGACCATTATCTTCAATATTTCAATAATAGTGTCTTAGAATTTTTCAGTTCTCAAACTTTTCGCCAAAGAAAGCTGAACTTGTGAAGGGGTTTCGTTGACACCATTACTGAGAGCCTGTCTCCTGGTCCCTTCTGTCGTCTGATGTGCATAAGCGCAACACATATTTCATTAGTCTGGCAAACAACCGATACAGGAAGGAAGATGACTCACTGGGCCAACGGCACCGACGGCGTCTCTTGCTATTTCTTCCTTTCTTTCAGTGCGCAACCGGCCGAGCGACCGCCACCGGCCAAGAGTCTGGCTCGCAGCAGTATCAAAGTGTGCTACACACTTCTTTTTTTTTTTAACATCGAGTATCGTTAATGTACTGGATACAATAGAAATGTATTTTGGGTACCGATACTCCTATACTTTGAATTTCGACAAAGTATACCTGATATCGATACACAAAGTGTATCGAATGATAGTATCGAAGATACATGTGTCTTCGATGCTGTTGATGCCTGTTAGAAAGGCATTACATTCTCTCAATTTTCTAACTGTTCTCAGCTGGCCTGGTACGACGGGTTTGCAAAGCATAACAAGTAGTAAACTATGCTTTCTAGCACGTGCCAAGCCTCTGCACTCAGATATGTTTGCATTTTGTGTAGAATACCAGAGCGGCATACCGACACTAATGCACAGCCAAGAAATATTTTGTCATGCAATGCTTGGAAAACCCGTCATAGAGCCACGAAGGTGATATCGTTAACTTCTCATGCGTTTACAGGAAAACACATCTGCGTTCGGTACATTGCTTTGGGCATACAGACAAGTGCTGCTGTGACCCAGAATATCTCTCGACAAGCTGTTAATACAAAAAGGGAAAGTTCAAATTCCTCAGAGATATCGAGATTTGAGAGTCACTGCGGCCTTTCTTTCCCTCACAAGCCATATTTCGTATTAATATTTTGACTCAGCCGTTCTTCGTGTCGTATGTCGTAACCAAAAGTCAGATATAACTAACACGACCGGATATAATGAAGTGGTTTGACATGTAACCAGAAGTTGCCGAAATGGAGATGCAGTCAAAACAAGCCGCAGCAACTAACGCAATGCTCTCTCATTTCTCCACTGAAGCAGACTTCAGTGCCCTCGAAATGTTTATTAGGCTGGTTTGTTGTCTCTTCTTCATTTCTTTTTTGTTCTTTGTTCTCTTTTACAAAACAACATCTCACTGAAGCAAATACAACTTTAATTCCAAACCTCCACAGACTACATCTCATAAACTGAACATTATACATCGACAAATGTCCCTGGCGCCAAGCCTGCCCTACGCTCTTTCACATTTCGTGGGGATGCGGGGCCAAACTAAACACTCTACAGTCGGAAAACACGTTTTTTGAGCGGTGCGAGGCGCTGCTGAGCAGTGATAACATGGAGGATCAACGGGCCCTCATAAACAGGTCCGCAGGACAGCGCAAGCCATTGGAGCCCTGGAATGAGGGCCTCACCCATAAGCTCGCACAACTAACCTTCCTTTTAATAAAGTTTCCTCCTCCTCCTTCTCCTCATATATGCCCATAAATGGCATAAATGGGCACCGTGTAGTTCTCCACCTTTTAGTCTCTTGTGCTAAGTAGTAGTCTCTTGCGTTAATTCGCGAAGCTGCTCAGTCTACGCCGGCGTTGCTCTATGTCCCACTCGAACTGCCGGAAAAGTTCCAGTAAATAAAATTCGTTCTAAATAAAGCGCTCGAATGAAATTCGAAGGAAAATATCCGATTGGACGCTCTTCGTTCAGCTTCACTTTAAGCGTGAGTTTCAGCGTTATTATCGGCGTCAACTTCACCGCCATTTCGGTTATCATGTTCTAATCAGACTTCCGGGAATGGTACATAAAGTCACGTCATTCTTGATACGCTCGTGAAACATGGGTCAGTGCGGACTCGACTGACATGTACGGCAAAGATTTTGGTACTGTTTAGTTGTCTTCGGTCTATTTTAGGCGATATTTTTTACTATATTTTGTGAAGGTTCCCTTCCGTACTACGTTTTCCACGGAGCCCATGATTGGCATTTTCCGAAAAAACATCCACCAGAAGTCTGCGTTCATCTGGTCTGCTCCACTTCTTGGCGTATTCCGCGGTCGCAGTTTTGCTGGTTTTTGCATGTATACCGTCATGCATGCTTACAGTCATGCAAGCGCATGTATACCGTCAACCGAGATACATGCGTTTTCCTGTGCTTGCCAAGCCGCGCATTGGCGTGGTGAAGTCATTGTCACTTCACATTCTGCACCTGTGTCCGTAATTGCAGGTCGGCAATGGCTGCGCATGCCTTGTAGTCGGCTGCCCTCTTCGATAGCTTCTGCTTAATGGGCCGGAAAACGCACACTCAGGAAGGCGAGGGGAGTACAAAATAACATCATTTGATATACAGCTCTGATCGAGTGACTGAACTTCAAGCATAAAAGCAGAACTTCCACCAGCGATAACTCATCCAGATTAAGAATTATATTTTTCCTGTTTGCGCGGCCTCTGTTCGGCAAGCAGGAAAGATAGAAGCAAGCTGAAAAGATTCCAGTCCTGTCCCAACGGCTTGCCTTTCAACTCACCGTCTCGCCGTGGGAAGCACCGCAATTGGTAATGTTCTGGTAATATTAGCGCCTTACGTCTTCTCCCTGATCAAGGCCGGAAAAAGCTCGGAAACTGTTCATTATTATATCGAATACCTGCGGGCGGAAAGGTAAAAGAAGTTAAGAATGGTGCTGCACTGTGGGAATAATTTGCACCTCATGCCGGACCGTCGACGTCTCTGCATGCTCGGCGCCTGCCTTGCCGATCTGGCGGCTAAACCTTGACACGGGAACCCTCCTGACAAGAGTTCTTCCTTTCTATGGAAGCCATGGCTAGCCGCTAGCGGAGAGAGCCGGCATCACCACAAAAGGCAGCAGCACATATAAGCATAAGTAGCTATAGTTAAGCTAGCTTCAATATAGTTACAGGAAGAAAAGCGAGACTTCGCACAAGATGCAGAAAAATGCTCAGACCAGATGCTCACGCCCTGTCTAAAGTCCCGCGTCCCTTCCTTCAACATGTGTCAACAACTGGACCCTCCTGATTGTCAAAGCAGAACGCTCATGTCTCTCATGTCTGAGTCTACGTGTGGAGTTTTAAGCACCGACTCGATGGACACGTTAAGCGCACCGGCGGAGCGCCTACGCGCACGGGCATACGCTGGATCTTGTCTGCGCATGCGCAAAGCGCGAGCAGAGCGCACATATTTGTTCATGTCAGACGCTTGCCGCGCGCGTCGGAAGCGGGGTTCAGTTTACAACAATAGGAGAACCGCGGGGCTCCGGGGGACTTTCTTTTCATGACTTGAAGCTCTTTCAGGTTCTCCACACTTTTCTTCGCGGTTTAAGTTGTCTTTCAGTGCCCCCCAAATCCCTTTCTTCACGCTTGAAAATCTTTCGGTCGGCTCGAGAAGGGGAACGAGTCAGCACCAGGAGCATAGAGGTGGATGCGTTTTTTCGACGCCCGTTGCGGCGCGGCGCCCAGCGCGCAGGCGCTCCGCACATACGCGAGCATGTGTCCATGGAGTTGCCGCTTTAGGGCCTGCTGTGATAAGAGTCACCTCACGTGGCTGGTGGTGTCAGTTATCAGTCGAGCGAGGAAGCATGCTTTTGCAGCCAACCAGCCCCAACCATAAGAGTGCCAGCTCCTCAGTTTCATTGAACGCATGCGGCAGGAGTGTCCCAAAAAAAAGGCAGGTTAATGCTTTTCTAGGTATTTGTTTTGAAGCGCCAGAAACTTCTTTTTTTTAACGTTCTCTTAGGAGCAATCCAGTTTGGAGGTACCCATTTCTCTTGAAGACTGTGAATTCATCGCGTACTTATCTTTCCTCGAGATTAAACATTTATATGTTCTGGGCGGTCTGTACTTGGAGCTCATCCGCGACATTAATCCGAAAGCTTTGAGATGTGTGAAAACTTGAGATTAGAAAAGAAATGGACTACTTTTATCTTCAAAGATATAATAGATACTACTATGAGACACTTTCGGAATTATGCGTTCCTAATATTGGCATTATGTAGGCAGGAAAGACGAGTCTCGTTGCTGTTGCCCATTAAAAATACAAATCTAAACTATTCCCATGCATAGCACCTGCCGTTTGAATTTTCTGTGAATGTTTCATATTAAATGTAGGAAACGACGTCACCTAAAATGAATTTCTACGGGCGTTCAATGCATTGTCACCTGCACTAATTCCTTGCTGTTTAACCTATCAAGCATTAATTACACAAAAGTTGTCACTGGGAACCTTTCGGAGATTGTGCTAGAAGTTATTTCTTTGCTTTAGACGAACTTAGAGCTCTTCATATAACATGTGGGGTGTCTTTTTACTTTTGATAGCACACTCACAAAGAACACCTCTCATACCGGCGACCATGTTGGCATGTTCAGCGACATTCCAGTGCAGGCACGCTTTGTTAGTCATAACATCGTTTCTTTATCTGCGTTAATTGCGTCTTGAACATCTTGGACAAAAATATACATTGTTCCGCAATCTCTACAATATTCATCTGACAAACATGGTCAGATCACCAGATTTCCTTCTTTTTTTTTCTATGGCAATCTCCAGTGGAGCCCTGGAAAGGGGGCCCATTCATCAAGGATATATATACAACCAATAAACTTTTCTCTCTTTCTCTGCTCTTACGGCGTCACATCTGCCGATTATTGTAATCCTTGGCAAGAAATTTCGGCCATATTCCTTTAAAACATAACCGCTAATGTTTTTCGTTGGAAATGTGAATAACTGACTGCCTGGAAAAATACGTATAGCTTTGACTGAAAAAATTTGAATGCAAAGCGTGAGTGGCGCCTTAATTTAGTTAATGCACTTGTTAGAAAACGGCAATATTTTCAAGGAACAGCTGGTTTCTATCCTTGAAGTTTTTGTCGAACGAGGAGTCATACACTTGAATGCATTCGTTGCTCTTCTCCACAAACCTGTTTACCTGCTGCTGGCTCTTCCACATGCCCCTGCGGTAAATTTGATTTTAAATTTCTGCCTTGCATCTGCAAAGACACATGGAGGCTAACGAAAACTCTTGAACTTTTGAGGGCAGCACAGTGCGCTATGGATAGGAAAGTCATAGTGGTATGGTCAAAAGACAGGGAGAGAGAGAGAGAGAGCAGGTTTGGTCAGGGAACAAACAGGACTTAATGATGCCGTATTCGAAATCAAGAAGAAATGGGCATGTGTAGGGGATGTAATTCGAGGCGAAGACAACCGAGTTTTCCTTAAGGCAACGGAGTGTATTCCAAGAGAAGGCAAACGTAGTAGGTGGCTGTCAGAAAGTCTGGAGAGCCAATGAGATTATGAATTTTGAGGTGATAAGGTGGTCGTAACTGGCAGAGGGCCACTTTAATCAGAGACGTATGAGGGAGATCTTACTCCTCGAGTGGTACTTGTCGGTATGGTATGCATAGAGCACAATCAAAATTTCATTTTATTGACATCCTGCAGCAGCTTAAATACTTCCGCTGACTGTCAAAGTCATACATTTTCAAGGGAAAGACGTATCTTCTGATAATCAAGGATTCACACTCTGTGGGGCAAAAGCTTCATTATGGTTACCGTATGCTACAGCCCACTTGGGATCGATAACATAGAAAGGGACGTGTTTTATACTTTCTTTCCGACAATTGGTTTTCTTCTGTACAGTTGTCAGGAATTTGACACTGCTCCTAGTTGGCGCCGATATGCCTTGCGGTCTATGTCCCTTCTGTCTGAGAAGTCTCGTTTCACGGCATAACTGATTGCACAGATAACTTAGTATATTTTTCAGCAGGATATAAGATCTAGGCATGATATAAGATCCTACACAAATCAAAGAAATGGGCGTCTCTATGCTTCGGTTCATGTTTTTTCCAAAACTATTAAAAATTTAAGCTATGGGTGTATATGGATAAGTACATTTTGGAAAGAGAAACACGTTTTGGAAGAATATTTACAACTCCAAGCAGTTTTGTTCTGCAGCTACAAATAGGATAGAGACTAGGGCGCTAAAGTACATTACGTGTGGAGAATGCAATTGCATTAGATCAGCGAGTTTTATTACCGACCACAATACTTATTGAAGGCTGCGAGGGGGGTGGTGTCTGATAAATAGCACATCATGTGACCTGATCACGTCATAACAGTATAGACAAATCAGAGATTTTTAGAACAGACCCCAACGCCGCCTCCACCAATCCGGAAATCGTATCACTCTCCACAAGACCGCTTTTTACACGAGATTAGACTTTTGTTTGGGCCAATGTAGGTGCAGAGAGGAGATGGGGGAAAGAAGGGTGATGGGGGAGAGGTGGTGGCTTTAGCAGGTGGCACGTCACGCGACCTGATGATTCCACAACAGTTTCTACCAATCAGCGAATTTTATGAGAGACCACAACGCCAGGTTTTTTTTCTATAATGAGGCTGCTAATTCTGTCTCGTTAAAGCAAGAAAGCTGCCCATCTAAGCTTTGCGGCCGCATTTCTGGCGTTTGCGAGCGCGGCTGTAAAAAGAGACGTGACATCTGTTATGTCAAATGCGCTACAGGAGTTGTGTGCAGCTTACCCCTTCCTTGCGGGTCTTCTTATGTAAGCCAAACTAGCCGTTGCATTAATGACCGGCTACGGGAGCATGAGAACATTTTTGAAAATAACGAAAGAACGTCAAATCTTGTTCAGCATGTTTCTACTTGTGTGAGCAAGTGCCGGGCTAGATTTGAGAACACTAAGATACTAGGCAGGAGCACTAATGTAAAAGCTAGGCTTGTGCTGGAGGTCTTTCATTTTAAAAGATTATCTGATCGCTGCGCGAGTGATGGTTCTCTGCAAATTTGTACCGCTGAATGTGCTAACCTTAATTTTTTTGCCGTAATCGAAATGCGGTTGTATGAGGTTTGTGCCTCCACTGTCTTTGCGCATGCTCGTATTTTTTTTCTTCATATTCCGTGTGTCAGACCATATTGATCAGTTGGTAGCAGCGCTCGTGAGTCATCGTATGGGCTTCTTTTCGGTCCTTCTCAAAGTTCTGCGCCCACTTCACTTTTATCATGCAAATCCAATTTTCCCAAAAACATGCTCTTCTGTCCAATATTTACAGCTTCTCAAAACCATGACCCCATATCTGGTTGTATAATGCTATAAGCCAATGAGTCTACACGTGTGCATTTGTCCCGTTGTATAAGGCTATAAGTATAGTGGTATAACGCAGCGCAGTACAGTTAACGAGGTCCTGAGATGAATCCTTCACGTTTTTCGTATATTTTTTTCCCGAAAAAAAAAAGCAGTTTGTTGTCGTGCAGCACATGACCGCAAAATCAGTGATCTGTACCGCTGCCCCAAACTACTGATAACGAATAAGGCAGTGCCGAAGAAATAGCATTCATTTCTAAAATTAAGAATACTCTAGCGGACATTCTCGTTGCTGCGTTTTCACCGATAGGTATTTATTTATTATTTAGCGAATACTGCCGGCCGGGCAGTATTGGCAGAAAAAAATGTTTTGTAAGCTAAAAGCATTATTTCTTGCGTGAATTGCGCCAGCGTTCTCAAATACGGCTGTTGTCTTAGGGCCTCTATATTTCTGTATACGATATGTGCTCGTTCCATCAAAGATCGGGGGTTATGTGAACTCCTAAGTATTTAAAAGCGTTGAAAACTAAGAGAGGTCCATTGGCTATGCAGTTTACAAATATTAAAGGAATATTTTTTCGTGTCACGGTCATTGCTGCGGTATTATTAGAATTCGCATTTATTTGCCACGTGGAGCATCATTTTTTATTGCAGACACAGAATCGCTTAAAAGGAGATGAACTTCAGGGCTGGAATATTCTTGGTAAATTATACAGTCGTCTCCGAATGGTCATCAGAAAAGACGCCATCAGAAAGGACACAGTTAAGTTGCCGAGCTGTTGCTCAGGGACCGATCGTGCGCGCACCCCGAAGCCGGCAGCTTGGCCCCCTTGGTTTGTGTGTGTTAGCTGTTTGTCGCTCAAGGAGCCGCCATCCCGGCGCCTCCGAAATGGGCTTGTTTTGAGACAAACGCGGCAGATGGCAGCAACAGCGGTTATCCGGCAGTGAGGGGGCCCGTCCTTGAAAGGTCGCGCTCGGGCCGCAAGACGCTGCCGAAGCGCGGAAACCCTGGGGTTTCGCGAGGGGGTCGCATGTGAATTTATGGGCCGGACGCCTCGGAGCAGGCAGCAGAAGGGGGGAGCGCGACCAGGGCAGTGTGCGCGGTTCGAGCTAGGTGTTCGGTTTCCCTCAGTTCCACTGGCGTTATTAGCGATTTTGTGTCTGTGTGCTCTAACTAAACGGAAATGCGCAACCTCTTCGTGGAATTCGCGCGGTGCCCGCGAGTCAACAACGTGAGCACCGGCGTGCTATTGGCTCCTTCAGTTTGAACGAAATTCTCCTGATTGGCTCTGAGAAGCGCATTTCCTATTGGTTACAAAAACGGTCCCCAGAATGCTGGGCGAAGGATTTAAGGGCGAGTTTATGGCGTGAACGGAAAGATCGGAGGGCAGGTCGCTTGTGAGTGCCCGTGCAATAAAGAGATCATCATCATCATCATCATCATCATCAGCCCTACTACACCCACTGCAGGGCAAAGGCCTCTCCCATGTCTCTCCAATTAACCCTATCCTTTGCCAGCTGCATCCACCCTTTGCCTGCAAACTTCTTAATCTCATCCGCCCATCTAACCTTCTGCCGCCCCCTGCTACGCTTACTTTCTCTTGGAACCCACTCCGTTACCCTTAAAGACCAGCGGTTATCTTGCCTTCGCATTACATGCCCTGCCCAAGCCCATTTCTTTCTCTTGATTTCGACTAGGATGTCATTAACCCGTGTTTGTTCCCTCACCCACTCTGCCCGCTTCCGATCTCTTAACGTTACACCTATCATTTTTCTTTCCATGGCTCGCTGCGTTGTCCTTAACTTAAGCTGAACTCTCTTCGTTAGCCTCCACGTTTGTGCCCCATAGGTGAGTACCGGTAAGATTATGCTGTTGTACACTTTCCTCTTGAGGGAAATTGGTAAACTGCCACTCATGATCTGCGAGAATTTGCCATATGCGCTCCACCCCATTCTTATCCTTCTAGTTATCTCCCTCTCATGATCCGGATCAGCTGTCACTACCTGCCCTAAGTAGACGTATTCCGGCACAATTTCTAGGCTCTCGCTGCCAATTGTGAACTGTTGTTCCCTTGCTAGACTGTTGAACATTACCTTGGTTTTCTGCATGTTAATTTTTAGACCCATCGATCTGCTCTGCCTGTCTAACTCGTTGATCATGATTTGCAGTTCACCTCCTGAGTGACTCAGCAAGGCAATGTCATCAGCAAATCTCAGATTATTTAGGTATTCTCCATTTATTCTTATTCCCAACTGTTCCCAATTCAGGCCTCGAAATACCTCCTGCAAACATGCGGTGAACAGCATTGGCGAGATCGTGTCTCCTTGCCTGACGCCCTTCCTTATTGGAATTTTATTGCTGACTTTATGGAGGACTATAGTAGCTGTGCAGTTGCTATATATATCTTCCAGTATTTTGACATAAGGCTCTTCTACCCCCTGATTACGCAATGCCTGTATGACTGCTGAGGTTTCCACTGAGTCGAATGCTTTCTCGTAATCAATGAAAGCTATATATAGAGGTTGGTTATATTCTGCGCATTTCTCTATCACCTGATTGATGGTGTGAATATGATCTATTGTAGAATATCCTTTACGAAAGCCTGCCTGATCATTTGGTTGAATAAAGTCTAACGTTGCCCTGACTCTATTAGCGATTACCTTAGTAAATACTTTGTAGGCAACGGATAGTAAGCTGATCGGCCTTTAATTTTTCAAGTCTTTGGCGTCTCCCTTCTTATGAATTAAGATAATGTTTGCATTCTTCCAAGCTTCTGGTACAGTCGAGGTCATAAGGCATTGCGTATACAGGGTGGCTGGTTTTTCTAGCACGATGTCCCCTCCATCCTTCAACAGATCTGCTGTTACCTGATCCTCCCCAGCTGCTTTTCCCCTTTTCATTGCTTCTAAGGCTTTCTTTACTTCATCTTTCGTTACTGGCGGGATGACGCATTGCTGTGCACTGCTGTCTTTCTCATTAGCGTTCTGATTACATTGGCTACTGTACAGGTCTGTGTAGAACTCTTCGGCTACGTTAACTATCTTATCCATATTGCTAATGACATTGCCCTGCTTGTCTCTTAATGCATACATCTGGTTTTTACCTATGCCTAGTTTCCTCTTCGCTGTTTTTAGGCTACCTCCGTTCTTTAGAGCATGCTCGATTCTCTCCATATTAAACTTCCTTATGTCGGCTACCTTGCGCTTATTTATTAACTTTGATAGCTCCGTTAGTTCTATTCTATCGGTAGTGTTAGATGCCTTCATGTTTTGGCGCTTCTTAATCAGATCTATCGTCACCTGAGATAGCTTCCCGGTATCTTTTCGAACTGTCCTACCGCCTACTTCTACTGCGCACTCCGTAATTATTGATGTCAGGTTATCGTGCATTGAATGAACATCAAGATCATCTTCCTCAGTTAAAGCCGAGTATCTGTTTTGCAGCGCTATCCTAAACTCATGTGCTTTCCCTCTTACGGCTAACTCGTTAATGGTCTTCTTCTTCGCTAGCTTCTTCCGTTCCCTCTTCAAGTCTAGGCTAATTCTAGACCTTACCATTCTATGGTCGCTGCAACAGACCCTTCCGAGGACGGCCACATCCTGAATGATGCCAGGTTTAGCGCATAGTATGAAGTCTATTTCATTTTTAATCTCACCATTGGGGCTCTTCCAGGTCCACTTCCTGTTTTCTCGTTTGCGGAAGAAGGTATTCATGATCCGTAAATTATTTCTATCCGCGAATTCGACTAATAACTCTCCCCTGCTATTTCTAGAGCCTATCCCATAGTCACCTACCGCGTGGTCGTCAGCCTGCTTCTTGCCCACCTTCGCATTGAAGTCACCCATCAGTACAGTGTACTGCGATTTTATTCTATTCATTGCTGATTCTACGTCCTCATAGAAGCTTTCAACGGTCTGGTCATCATGGCTGGATGTGGGTGCGTAGGCTTGCACCACTATCAGCTTGTACCTCCTATTCAGCCTAATTACTATAGCTGCTACCCTCTCGTTAATACTGTAGAACTCCTCTACGTTGCCAGCTATATCCTTATTAATGAGGAAACCCACACCTAGTTCTCGTCTACCCTCTAACCCGCGATAGCACAGTATGCGTCCGTCCTTTAGTACTGTATACGCCTCACCTGTCCTCCTAACTTCGCTAAGCCCTATCACATCCCATTTAATTCCCGCCAGTTCCTCGAACAGCACTGCTAGGCTAGCCTCACTAGCTAAAGTTCTAGCGTTAAACGTTGCCAGGTTCAGATTCCAATGGCGGCCTGTCCGGAGCCAGAGATTCTTAGCACCCTCCGCTGCGTCACAGGTCTGACCGCCGCCGTGGTCAGTTGCTCTGCAGCCGCTGGGGACTGAGGGCCGAGGGTTAATTGGTTTGATCATAGAAGGTTGTGGCCAAGTACTACACCAGGGTGGCCAAATCCTGCTCTGGTGAGAGAGTGCGTTGTCGGTTCTGGTCACCGAGATAAGGCCGCACTCCAGGCCTGGTTATGCAATTCCATCGACACGCGGATTTTTTTTTTTAACCCGGTGGAGAATTGCGCGGCACCAGGATTTGAACCCCGGTCCTCTTGCACGCGAGGCGGATGTTCTACCTCTACGCCATCGCTGCATAATAAAGAGATAGTGTCCCGCAGAAGTTGTCCAGTTTGTTCCGCAACGTGTCGCCAGACCACCGAACCATCAGAAGACTTCAAGGTCAACACCATCAATCTGTCGATCACCAACATCGCGATCGATCATACATCACCACGCTCATCTTTCGAAATTAACTGACACCCTCAACAACTCCAGTTTGACGTCTGTGCGAAAGATGTGCTTCGATCCATGACAGTAGGCCTTCTTGTTATAGTAGAGGTTTAACTTGTGCAATAATTTCTGATGAGACACAGTGCCGAACGTCGTCTCGAAATCAAGACAAACTATGTAAACTTGATCCTGCCTATCTAGTGATAGCGCTAAATTGTGAATAGTTGAATTGTGAATAGTGAATAGTTCATCGATCACAAATGATAAAAAAAGAGCAGACAAAAAACTAACTTTAAGCTCTGCTGCAAGTTTTTCTTTATCGGCAATCAGGAAAGGCCATGACCCCCCCCCCTCCCCCGCACCTTTTTTAGTGATTTGTGGGCCTTTGCTAACTTTTATTTCCTTTTCTGATCATCTTTTTAAATCGCCATGCTATGGACTACTGCTTCAAATGCGTATTTTGTTGCGTGTCTTTTTTATATCGGTATGCTTCTTTTTCTTTATTTTATTTTGCTTATTACAGCTCCATAGTGTATTTGATTTTATTTTGCACTGGACTGTTTCGCTAGCCCCACGGCTATTTTCTAAATATTTTTTCTTATGTACTGCCTCATACGTTCTCAAGTAAAGGGTGCTTTCTCTTGATTTAATGTGAGCTGGTGTAATAAAATCACCAGGATGCGCGCCACGTGAAAAAAAAATACTTCGCTGGCTTTGGACACAAAGGGTACCATGTACGTTTTACGCCCTTATGATTATCGTCATGCGCTTAAAACAGTGAGGGCAAGCACCGATGAACGTGAGGCAAGTGCAAGCAGTTCCGCTCGAAACGACTACCTTACTTTGGCGTGACAGTATTCCTGTTACGCCATGTCAGGCTCACACAGCACACGCTTGATGGTGGCATTACAATCGCGTCAGGCTGTAGGAAAAAATATCTGTGCATCTGTGCTCCCGCTCGTTGAAGTTCACAGCTGCTTTGTTGCTCTATTCTGGATTTATCATCCCATTGAAGTAGTTTCCTAGGCGTCCAGCTGGATGATTAAATGGCATAAATACTAGCTGAATTAGCTGGCACTAATGTTTTTTATTGCTTGTCCTTTAATTGTCTCAAAGAAAGATAGCATCTGCGGCTGCTTAATTTATAGTTTATGCGGTACTTTTGGCAGGACCATCGCGAAACTGACGTTTTTAGTTATTACTTCATCCCAAGTTTTCAGCAGTGCTTTTTAAAAATGAACCGCTGGACTTATTTAATTTAACCCGATTTGCTTCTTCCCTTCTTATCCTCACCTGCCACTTAGAAGAAACTGGCATGGACGCCAAGAAGCCCTACTTCAATGTGGTCGACGGCATCCAGAGATGTCCCAACCTCGTCGAACAAGTGTTCAGGAAGAACCTCCATTTCAAAGCCCAAGAAGGTGACGTGGTGCAGTGCACCTACGTCGGGTGTGGCACGAAGTGGCTTCACTACATCATTACGCTGATCCTCAGGCGAGGCGAGCCCTTAGCCAATGTGCAGGAGTTTGGCCGCTGTATACGCTCGATCGACCACCACAGCGACCTCGACCAGTGGGTGCCACAGGTGCTGCCTATGCGCCTGTTCATTACGCGAATGCCCCTCAGCCGCGACATGATGAACGCTGATGCGAAATACGTCTGCGTCGCCCGAAACCCCTGGGACGTGTGCGTCTCGTACTTCCACAGGGCCAGAGACTTGAGTGCCTACCGCTTTCAGGACGGCACCTTTCAAGAGTTCTTCGACGCTTTCCTCCAGGAGAGCTTCGGACTGACAGGGTACATAGAGGCCGTGAGCGCTGCATACGCCCTGAAAGACGAATCCAACGTGTTCTTTGTGACTTACGAGGATCTGATCAGGAACACTGGAGCCGTCGTCGTCAAGCTCGCGGCGTTCTTGGGGGAACATTACGGCCGACAGTTGCAACAAGATAAGTCACTTGTCCGCAAGATTGTAGAGCACTCTAGTGCTCAGAGCATGAGAGATATGCTGGCTGTGAAAGCGGTGCAGAAGCCAAGGACGGAGGCCGTCAACGTCAGATCAGGTTACCAGGCCGTCAGAAGCGCCAAGGTAGGCGAGTGGAGCAATTTTTTCACGGCGGAGCAGCTTCGGTGCATGGAGGCGAAGATACAAGCAGCTTCGGATGCAGCATGCTTCATGCACCTCTGGGACGACATCAGGGCCGAGACTATCGCCGCCGCTCAGCAGTCGTGAAAGACAAGCAGCTCTCGTGTCCCGGGTTTTCGGTATGAGAATAAAAATTATCGAATAACAGAAAATAAAAGGGCTTGTGCGTCATTACCTGTTTTTTCAGTGCTGTTCCTTCAGTAGTATATTGTTTATTTCATAGTGTTAGGTGCAAGAAAGACGGTTTGTAAAAAACGTCTTGATAACTCGCTCAAAGCTTGTGCGAAGCATATCTTCCTACTCTGTAAATATACAAGGCGGGTCTTATTGAGGCTACAGACGCACTATTTTTAACCAAGACCAAAAAGGTGATCGTGCTACAAGAGGTGCGAATTTAGACCCCTTTATACCTTTGGAGGGTGGAATCGGTTAGCTTCGGTTTTTGCAGCTGCAGCACATTCATTGTTAATTTTTTAAAGAGCTGCTGTAACACCACTTGTTGCATTCATGATTCTGTGATGCTAAGCCCATACTACTAGGGTATTTTTATTGCATACATAATGATGCTAGCTCCATTAGGAGACTATAGCAGCTGGGGAATCAGTGCGTTGGTTTGTTCAGGCCAAGCAACAATTTTCCGAACTACACGCTATTTTACTTTAACTGGCACCGCGTAGCATTTCTGCAGCAGGTAGGCCATGCTACAAGTTCCTTACTGGATTCCACAGCGTTACCTGTTTAGACGCGGAGGTGTCGAAGCTCTTTCACGATGCAGTTTGATGTTCATCTGCCGCTGGGCACCACAATAACGACGCCATTTTTAGGAATGCATAGGGCTCT
Source organism: Amblyomma americanum (assembly GCF_052857255.1). Classification (NCBI taxonomy): domain Eukaryota; kingdom Metazoa; phylum Arthropoda; class Arachnida; order Ixodida; family Ixodidae; genus Amblyomma; species Amblyomma americanum. Next base: position 122,633,155 of record NC_135500.1, read on the forward strand.
GCGTAGTGGCCCTGCAAGCAAAATCTTTCGCGCGACAAATCTAGGAAGGCATTCATCTTCTTCGCAGTGGCTGCAGAGTTATCGCCGTTAATGGTGGTATAAAGACAGAGCCTGATAAAGTTTGCAGTAATGACGCACACATATTTGAAGAGCGAGATTATGAGGTTGTGGTGTAGGCGTTGCAGTACGAAATGACGCGTCTTGTTAATTTTTTCCCAAACTATAAGACGAAACACGGAGTTGGTCCAGAGAGCCCACAGAGTCTTATCTTGGCGTCCGCAGGAAAGATAGACGCCAAGCATTCAAGTCTGCTTCAGACTTGAGGGAGCCCCTCCGCTGCTATAGCTCCGCCTGGACTACATGCTGACAGCGACCCTTGTCCGCCCTAAGGAGAACGCGTGTGCTTAGACACGGCCGGACTGAATGCAGCGGCGCTCGCGTCGTTGCATTCACTCCGGCCGTGGCAGAGAACAAGGTGCCGATCCTTTTAAGGCGAAAGCCTTTAAACGCTCATACTCGCGGTGACGGTGTCCGTACGGCTCATCTTGGCGCAGTGCCAGCTTTTACCCTTTCCCTCACCGGCGCGCATCCTCCTCGCACTCCCAGCAGCAGGCGGCGCATGCGCATGTGCGCATAGCAATAGTGACGGCAGTAGCGCCGCTAGCCCCAGTGGCAGCTGTGGTGCGCGGCGCACGCACAGTTCTGTATAGTAGCAGCATAGCAACAGGCAGCCGAGGTGATGCCGTAATCAGGAAGGCTTTCGCCATGCACACTTTAGGCCCACAATGTGTGCCCGCCGTTTTTTCCTCTCCTGACCAGTCTTAGTTCCTCAAAACGTGATCGAAAACAGGGGTCCAAGCTCGTTCATAAGGCTAATGGTATTGCGAAGACGGACATAGCTCTTCGTTTTGTTGCTCTTATGCAACTGCTTCCGCCAAGCTTTATACCGCTGTGCTGTATTTCATCTTCGGAACGTTGTCGTGAGGCAGCAATCTTGGTTCTGTCAGAACGATGGCCACGTTAAGAAAAGGTAAGCACCAACGTTTACCAGGCTTAAGGTGCGGTTGGCTGTTATAAACACGGGACACCGAGAGATCAGAAGCGAGGATAAATACAAGAGGCGAGTATACCAGAATCAAGTACCTCTTCTGTATGCGCGGCCAATGATAAATGAAGGCTTAGGAGAAGGTGAATGGAAAGCGTGGCGGTCAACCGGGAGAAGAAATCGATTTGCTACTGGGCACTGGCGAAGGCAAAAAAAGGTGCTGAGAGGAAAATTGAGTCAAGTAATAATGGGCGGTAAAGCCATAAGCCTATCCTGCACGTGGACGCTCTCAAGAAAGGGAGGAGGGCAAAGCAAGCCTTCAACTCCGACGGTCGGTGCGGCCATTGTACAAGTGTTCATCGCCGACAGTGCGCTTGGGCCAAGAAGCTCCAGCGCACGGCACAGTGACTAGCTTTCTGCAGGACTGCACCAACGACTGCACCTATCGTTTATATCTAATTAAAGAAGATATGGCTAATCTGAGCACTGTTAAAGTTTGCGCTAAGCGTCTTATAAACCTAAGTGTAAGCCAAATTGCCATTAAATACTTTTGAAGGTTGGCGAAATTCCGGCTCGCGTTAGCCAGACGCATAGAAGCCATGTGACGAAGGAAACGTACACTTGTACAAAAACAACAACTTTCAAGCGAAAACGTGCTTCAAAAATTTTTCTGGGATTTTGCAAATGTGCTAATAGCGTAAATACACAAGCTCAGTTCGATGTCGAATTCATGGTCATGGCCCTTTTTTAACAAAATACGGTTGGCATTAAGTCTTTATTTTTTAGTTCAAAACAGCATAATGTAACACTTTATTTATATGAAATTACAAAGTACTAATGGTCCTCAAGGGAAATTTGAAAGAATATCCGATACTTTTTAATTGCAGTCAAAGTTAAATTTCCTTTCGAATTTTTGGACTTACAGATTATTTCAAAGCGTAATATAAAATTATCCCACCGTTCAAGTACAATCAGAAAGTTTTCGCTCAGTTTGCGCCCTCCCGGTAGATGACGTTCCAGGTCACACTCGCGGTATTACAGGACGTGTTACATCCGCCGCTATGGACGACTGTGGCGCTGGAAAACAACACTCTCAATGTTAGCTTGCACCAAATGAACATAAATACCTACGAAAGCAGCTGATTGGACAGCGATCGCCGTAGCTCAATTGGAAGAGCACCGTACGCGATATTCGGAGGTCGTGGGTTTGGATCTCATCAGCGGCATGGTCGTTTTTTTCTGCTGCTTTATACGTAGTTTTGTTTAAGCAACAGATTAATCGAAGTATTATTCTCTCATTTATAAGCACTACAATCTAAAAAAATAGAAAACATTCCCCTGTGCACCTTGGTTTCGGTGACTCTTGCTATATATATATATATATATATATATATATATATATATATATATATAGCAGACAAGGCAGAGGAAATAAGGGAACCCCGTTATTTCCTTGCCTGTATGTATGCCAAACGAACCCCTTTGTCACACTTTTGTTAATATGTTTGTCAAACGAACCCCTTGTTTCATATATATATATATATATATATATATATATATATATATATATATATATATATATATATATATATATATATATATATATATATATAGCAGACAAGGCAGAGGAAATAAGGGAACCCCGTTATTTCCTTGCCTGTATGTATGCCAAACGAACCCCTTTGTCACACTTTTGTTAATATGTTTGTCAAACGAACCCCTTGTTTCATATATATATATATATATATAAATATATATATATATATATATATATATATATATATATATATATATATATATATATATATATATAGCCTGCATAGCTTCTAGGTGCTGCGGGGCTGTATATTGGGGGCTATGACACAGTATCTGGATATATGCGCGTCTGTATATTAATAATATACAGCATGAGTTCTTGTAGTTCGGTGTGCTTTCTTTTTAACGAAAAGTGGTACATCGCTACCCTTTATTAGTGCGAAATAATATGACGATGGAATGGTGTCACAGTCTTGCAAGTCTTCTTGCAACAAAGCTGTCGTAGGCACTAAAATCGGAGGATAGTGCGATAACAATGTATCCTCTGCAAGGCTTATCTTATTCACGATGCAGTGTGACATAAGTCTCCATGTTTTTCCTGCTTGAAAATTGTGCTTGCAATTTTCAAAAATACAAAAGCCCACTAACATCCTTGCACTTTAACATTTCGAACACGTGGAGACAGTGGTAAAGCCTGAGAAAAACCTCTCGCATTCATTATTCCAGACCATTTAAGCTGCGCTCAGAATAGGAGGTTTCTGTGTAAAGCATGTGTAAATGGATTGACCGCGACGTCACGGCCATTGGACAACGCCATTGGCTGGAGGGCCTCCTTCCAAGGGCATTTGCCACTACGTTCTTGACCTGTATCTTACATAGCTTTCTTCCTTTCTTCCGCCGCTTTAATATAAATACATGTGGGAAGAGTTTGCATTACATACGTGTATCCACATTGTACAACGGAGACATTATGAGCTATCGCTCTACGCTGGACGGCTGCGCAGCAGTCAAAGGAGAAAGTTCAAGCGTTCAATTTACGACGGGAAGGCAGACTACCTGCGACAGCAGCCAGAACCGGGGAGTCTCAAGACTGCCAAGACACGCGCCTGCTCTAATCGCAGGAAGAAGGGCAGACGGCTGTTCCCCTACCCTATTTATCACCTTACCCTTCCTCTAATGCTTCCCCAAAGGGCAGCAGTGAGGTAACTAAAGTATAAGAAGAGAACTTTGGCCTTATTCTGTTTGTGCTTTCCTGACGTCGATTTCGCTCCCCAAAACCTACGGGTACCAATAGAAGCATCGCCCTCCAGGAGCCCGCTTCCCTGTGAGCTGCGGGCACATCTGCCGTACCGGGGCGACGGGGCCATCTGCGCATGTGCCGAGGCGGCGCGCAATCCGCGGCAAGCGCTAGCGATGATGGAATCCGCTTTCAAGATCTCTTACGGCACGCAAAGTATGCTTGTCTCCCCGAAAGCTGGAAGTACAAACCAAAAAACCAAGACAGAAAGAGAGGGAAAGGAATCTGACCCCGAGAGTGCACTTTCTACCGGTAGAGGACTTCCGCATGACCTCATGCGCGCCGTATTGCATCCCGCGGTATGGCATCCGCATTTAGGTCGTAGTCGGGGCCGACAAGCGGAAGAGTAGAGATCGCGTAAATTTCTGCTGTCTTCCTGTAATTCAACACGTAGGCCGTGAAGATTGCTGTGCAAGCGCGTTTCTCCTCGTATTATGTTCCTTAGTCATGACACGCCCCAATGTTTCTAGCCCAGCACTCTGCCAGGCGAGCAGACCTCCTGAGAAGCACAAATGGATTAGAAAAACGGGGAGATCATTGTTTTGTCTTCCTTGTCTTCAAGTGCACGCCAATATGACTGATGTGCAGACGCTCGCGCGTCATACAATAGCTTCAGATTGTTATTTCTCTGAGTTATGAAGCACAGCAATAGCACGCCCTTTGCCAGGTGTGTACACTTACCAGTAAAAGAGGCTTGTTTTCTGATTTTGTTATTGCTGTTTACACTACCACTGCCGGAAGAAATCTCGTGGATCTCTGGCACACACTGCCCCTTGTAACTTAGGAAGGTCGATGGCAGCGTACTAACAGCCAAGGTTTTCAGCCTGATACCACTTGGAAACAACAGCTGCCACGCATTTGCAGCCCCAAAGCATATCAGACTGAGGTGCATGATGAAAATATAAATTTACTGCCGTACGCATGAAATCTTGACGTCTATAGAAACAATTGAAAATAAAAGTCCGCTGGAGATGTCCATCTGGTGCGGAGTAACAGGTATATAAAGAACCATGAAAAAACGTTTAATGGAAGCGGCGTTAGGAGAAAAAATGCATATCTTCGTGTGGTGAGGCTAAGCAGGCCAGACAAATGTATAGAGGTATCCTGAGACATATGCGGTTTATTCCCCGGACGAATGTCAGCTGACTGCGTAGCGAGGGAACGGAGGAATATTTTTTTCCCGAATCTGTATCTCGCAAACATTCCTTCATGACTGTACACAAAACACAATTGTGTCCATAGCGTAATAATGTTCATGATCAAATGGCGATAGGTGGCAGCTTTGGCAATGTTCTGCAAACACGTGTGTGAATTTCTCTAGAAAAGAAAAGCTATTCCGGCAATGAAGCAACTTTAATGTCTTCCTAAAAGGTTCGTTGTTCCAGCCACTGAGGAAGATTTCCACATGTTGAAAGCAACAATCATCTTAAACGCTCTATAGAACAGGTCAGCGATATCAATTTCACAGAACGTGAACTCTGATATATCTGATGGCCTAACTTCAGATACTAGCTCAGTGCTTGGTTTCTGTGACAACGATAGTCGAGTATTTGTAGTATGGTGGAGGCTGGTGCCGTTTCCATTAAGTGAGCTAGGTATCCGCAAAGCCCCGTTACTTCTTGCCGAAGGTCCAGCAAATCCACAAACTCTTTACCACGAGCACCCATGTCTTTGCCTTCCAAGAAGGGGACAAATGTTGACTGTTGCATATCATAGGAAGCCAACTTTAAAAATAAAAAATAAAATTGATTTTTGAGGAAAGGAAATGGCGCAATGATTGTCTGAGGTAGGTCGGTGGACACCGGAACGCACTTCAAGGGAAGGGATAAAAGGGGGAGCGAAAGAAGAAAGAGGTACCTTAGTGGAGGGCTCCGGAAATAATTTCGACCACCTGCGGATCTTAGGTACGTGCAAAGACATAGAACAGCATACGGGTGCAGTGAATGTGTCACATACGTCGGTTTTCACCCGAACCGCATTGCAAGTGAAGGGATAAAAGAGGGAGTGAAAGAAGAAAAAGGTGACATAGTGGAGGGCTCCGGGGTAATTTCGAGCCCCTGGGGATCTGGAGAGCGTGCAAAGACATCGCACAGCATACGGGCGCGTTTAGCGTTTCGCCTCCCTCGAAACGCTGCCACCACGGACGGGTTCGAACCCGGGTACTCCGGCTTAGTAGGCTAGCGCCCTAAACACTGAGCCACCGCGACGGGTACTACGCTCCTACCCTCTCTATCTCTGTACAGTGCCATAGACATTACTATGTGCTCTAAAGATTTGTTGTCAACGTGGTCATTGTTTCCTTATAGAATTGGCAGTGATCACGTCCCATATTTTATCAACTTTGCTCATGTCAGGACGATCATAGGTAAGAGAGGGCCGTGTCTGACTGGAAGTAACTCAGGCTTCAGCTAAAATCATACCCTGGCGACATCTTCGATGGTATGAAAAAAAGTAACGTCGCTGCCACATCGTCTCGCTTGACTCGCCTGCATATTTCTCAGCCAGTGTCTGACATAAGGTTGAGAAACGTCTCCGCTTCAAGACACAGGGCAGAGTGGAAGCTTATGTGGAGCCAGGGCGATACAACTTATAGAAACATGCTGAATCGGCTAAATTCATCCGATAACGAGTATACATAAACGGGAAACAAAAAAAAAACACTTGGGCTTTTTTTTCTGCTTCTCTGCGTAAAAATGTCGCCAGGCTAAATATTTTGACGGCCTGGCGTTACGTTTAAACATGTCTTGTTTGTAACAGACAAGAATTTGCCCATGCTCATACACAAGGAAGATAAAATTTCTCTTCCCAGCCTGTGTGAGTTTGTCTCCTTGTGTGGTGCCCAATCTGTACAAAACGGTTATATCAACAAGTTTCCCGTAATAGGGTGGAAACGTCACTTTTTTGTTCTAGCGGTTTGTCGGCCCTTGACGCTTTTGGTTCAAAAAGAGGCAGTTGCCGGCTGCTCGTCGGCAATTGCGGAGATGATGCGGCTTGGGTACTGATGACGGGTCCAATCAAATATTCCGGATATTTCCGTACAAAAGGCCACGTGGTCTGTTAGCCATCTCTTATGAGGTCTGGTGATCAGAAACATTCCATTAGCCTGGTTGACAGCATGGACCGTGCCTATTTTATAACCCCAGAAAGATGACGCGGATCTCTCCTCGTGCCGGCCAGTATTGCCCACCTCGTGAGTCTCAGAGTTAATGGAGAGAGCCCGTCCTGGTGGGTGGATTTCAAACATTACTTCTCTTTTGTATAAGTGTCTTCTGATCGCGTCTCAGCGCCCAGTGCCTCATTTAAATTTAGTAGGTCCCATCAGGAACGATAGCAGAAAGGGCCTCACAACCCTTGGCATGTTCCTAAATGCGTTGGAAGCCTTTCACTATGCCATACCAGAAGCCACTCTCAGCTACAACACACGAAGGAGACAGCACACATTATTCGCTTCGTTCAAAAATTTCTGTGCGATCTTAGGGTGCAAGTTTTCCAAGAAAAGACCTTCAGCAGAGGGAGGATCCTGTCTCGAGGAGTGCCCGAAAGGAATTGTGTTACGGCCTCTTTTAATCTTATGGCCGTATCGTTCTTTGTTTCTTTGCACTATGCTGGGATAAGAAACATTAAAAAGGAGTTATGAATGATAAAATTAGCATTTTTCAATGTAACAAAATTGAGTAAAATCATGCGAGTCCGTAGATGATGGAGAGGGAACAATGTACTATTCAGTATCCTGAAGTTTCACTAAGTAGAAATGAACACAGTAACTAGAGCTGAGAGAAAGGTAAAAAAAGACAGCTCCAAATAAAAGCAAAATTAAAGGCAGATTTCATAGTACAAGCTTCTTACAAAGATAAGCGTGTGCGCGCTGTGCTAGACGTGGTTCCAAAAAGCGAATTAATGCTTTAATGAATTAAAGCCCGGGCTTTCTGACAGTGACAAAATAAATCCAATGTATTTTTCAAACTGGTATCGATTTCGGGTTTAGTGCCACACTGTTTATGGACTGTGGATTAAAAATTAGCGGGCCTATAAATCTGCACTGTGCGTACTGATGTGCTATTTAATTCATTTTTATTTATTTTATTTCGAATGCACCTGAACGGCTCCAGATGTGGGGTATTACTCGAACGAATATTGGGTGATACGCGAGGGATGCTACATATGGGATACTTCGAAGTCATTTTGCACACTTCTTTTTAAGAAGTGCTACTTTATCTTGTATTTACTGTCATCTTTATTTAGGCAGTTTGGCAGCAGCGTACCATCGGGACCACATCACGTATCTTATCTGCCTTTTGCAGGTGAGGTATTTTTGTTAACTTCAGTGCCCGCGTATTATGTGGAATTTGTGCGCTGCTGCCAAACTATATTGACTGATGTGTTGAATGTGGTGTATTTAAAAAAAGGAAAACAGCTGTAAAATGGAAAAATACGACCGCGATACTGCAAAACCCAAACGAAGACCTGCGGCATGAGCTTAGAGCTGAATTCAGAGCTATAAAAGATAGCCTACAATGAATAACAGAACTTAAACATGAAGTTCAGCAAGGAATGAAAGAGAACAACGAACTGAAAGCTGAAAATGACCAACTCACACGCAGGCTTGATGAGCTCGAGCAGTAACAGCGCTCCAACAACGTTGAGATCAAGGACATTCCATTGGATGGTGAACCGTTATCTATTGTGCAAAAAATTGGTGTCATTTTTGGAGAGGAAATTACTGAACAGGGCATTGACATATGCCATCGTGTACCCACTGCACGCCATGATGAATCGAACATTGTTGTTCGGCTTGTCCACTGTGAGGGGAAAAGGCCCCCAGCAGGTTCGAGCGTCCTCCGAGGTGGGGCCCCGGAGGATCCAGAAAAGTCGTCCCAGACCGTGCACGTCCATAGATGTAACAAAAATGGTTTACTTAATATAGGAGAGCAGTCACTGATGAGTATGGAGCTGTGCGGCCGAGGGTCGAGGAGTGGCTCCGGTGTGAGGTTCCGCGGCCCGTCGCCGGAAAGGCGCCGGGGCCAGGTACCTCCGCAGGGTTGTTCTTCCTGCGGCCGGATGCCGGGCGCGGAGCACCAGCACCGGTGGCGCTGACGACGCACCAGAAAGGTGACGGCCGCCCAGGTCTGGGCACCCGGGCACGGCCAGGAAGGCACCCTTTCACGGCAGGGGGTCCCAGCCACGGGACGGCAGGCACGATCCCACAGCAAGGCCGGCAGGATCTCCGGGCAGGCAGCACCTGCCTGTTCCCGGCACGGCGCCCGCACTCCGAGGCAGCGAGCGACAGGCAGGAGACACGAGACAGCAGGCTCCTGGTTGAGCAGAACTGGGCGAGGACGGCTTCCCCAGGCCTGGTCACCCGGGTTCAGGAAGCCGTTCAGCCGTGACCTCGCCTGCTCCATTGCTCGAGCTCGTCTCCTCGTGCCGTTTGCCCCGCGCCCCGCGTCTCACTTCCTTTTCTTCACCTTGCTTCTCCCGCCTGAGCGAGCGTCAGGCCGCCGCTAGAGCTGAGGGCGCTGGTGGCGCATCACAAATATGCCCCCCCTTTGAGAAGTTTTTTTTTTCCGAAAAAAAAAACTTGCACCAAGCACTGGTCGGCGGACTGCACCACACCACACTGAACACTTTCCCACGCGCACCACCGTTCACTGGCTGTCATGTTGCACACACACAAAACATACAACAAAAATGTAACTACACAGGCACCACCAAAGGAAGTTCACACAAAAAGATTGGTTACCCGACCAGTCAATAGAATCTCACAGCGATAGAGTTCTCACAGGGTCATGACCGGCTTAAATAATCTGCACCAACGTTATCAGAGCCTTTAATATGTTCAACCCGGAAAGTATATTCCTGTAGCACCAGACTCCATCGTAGCACACGGCTATTTAAATGCTTCGCCTGCGTCAAGTATTGAAGGGGCTGATGGTCTGTCTGGATAGTAAAAGTGCGACCATGCAAGAAAATATGAAATTTGCCGACCGCCCAGATTAGTGCTAAGCATTCTCGTTCGATGGCGGAATAGTGTGTTTCGCGCTGAAGCAGCTGCCTGCTGGCATACGCCACAGGATGAAGCGTACCGTTGTGTTCTTGCAAAAGAACTGAACCTAGACCCTTCCCAGAGGCGTCGGTACGGAGAATGAACTCCTTTGCGAGATCAGGCGCCCGCACAACTGGTCGGGAGGCAAGAGCTTGTTTCAAGGTTTCGAATGCCTTTTCGCGCTCGGGAGTCCAATGCACATGATTACTCTCTGCTTTCCGTGTAAGTTCAACCAAAGGCTGGGCCTTGGCAGCGTAGTGAGGTATTAAGCCCCGGTAGTACCCAGCCAAACCTAGAAAAGACCTAACCTGCTTCTTAGTTTCCGGTTTAGGTGCCTGTTCCAATTTGGTGACAATTGACTCTACTGGGCGAATCACTCCCTCACCCAACAAATGTCCTAAGAAGACCACGCGGCTCATACCAAGCTCGCATTTTTGAGGTTTTCCTGTGAGGACTGCCTGTCTGATACGCCTGAACAATTCTCGGAGAGTATTCAAGTGCTCCTCTAACGTCGAGGTAGCCACCAAGACGTCATCTATGTAATGGACCACATTAGGTAGACCTGCCAGAAGGCTTCTCATAAGGCGGGTAAAAATTGCGGACGCGGTCTTAATTCCAAAGGGCATGAAGGCGAACTGATAGTGGCCTGATTGGGTGGAAAATGCTGTAACTGGCCTGGACGCAGTACTGAGTGGCACTTGCCAATAACCTTTGGTGAGATCTAGTTTTGAAAAAAACGTCTTGGTGCCGACCTCGGCAAACATAACAGCAGTCCTTGGAATGGGCTCGCCATCGTCCACCAATATGCTATTAATCCGACGAAAGTCAATGCACGCACGATACGTTTTGTCAGGTTTCTTAACTAAGACAAGTGGAGAGTTGTAAGGGGAATGGGAGCGTTCTACAACCCCAAGCCTCAACATGTCTGCTACCTCCTTCTCGACAACCTCACGCAAAGCAAATGGTAATGGATACTGCGGGGTGTTGACAGGCGCACTCGTCGTTAATTCCAAGTGGCACTCAATTAAATTAGTATGGCCCGGAACCTCTGAAAAAAATGTCGCGGTGAGCCTCCAGCAATCTATCTAGTGCGGCTAACTGCGTCTCATTCAAAGTTTGAGCTCGCTTGATAGCTCCAATCCCAGGACCAGGATTCGCACTGAAGGTTGGCACTGGAGTTTCTGCCTCCACTTCCTCAACGACCACGAACGATGACGCTTGGAGGGCATTCACTGGCTGGCGTTCTTCATAGCGTTTCAACATGTTTATGTGAAACAACTTTTTGCTGGGGCCCACGTCAAGCCAGTAATCGACTTCGTTCTTTTTGCTGGTGACCGCAAAAGGGCCTTTCCAATGCATGATGAGCTTGTTATGAGAAGCGGGTAGAAGGATTAGCGCTCGATCACCAACCTTCAGTTTCCTATTAGAGGCGCGCCTATCGTGGTACATCTTCTGTGACCTCTGCGCCCTCATTAAATTTTGGTGTTCGAGCTGCAGTGTGCCTTCTAGACGCTCCCTCAGATCTAGCACATAACCATACGTTGTCCTGACAGTGTCAGACAGGTTTCCGGCTGTCCAGAGCTCTTTTAGAATGGTAACTGGCCCTCGGACTTGGCGACCGTAGATGAGCTCAAATGGGGAAAACCCCAGGCTAGCTTGCGGTGCTTCTCTGTAGGCGAAGAGCAGTGGAGCAAGATAACGGTCCCATGCCTTGGGGTGTTCTTGGCACAACTTCTGTAGCATGCTCTTCAAGGTCCCATTAAACCGCTCCACAAGCCCGTTGCACATAGGATGGTATGGTGTCGAACTTAAATGTTTTATAGCTAGCATATCGTTCACTTCTCGCATAAGTGCAGATGTGAAACACGAAGCCCGATCACAAAGGACCTCCAGTGGGAACCCAATACGGGAGAACATCTCGAGAAGGCCTTCCGCCACAGTGGCTGAATCGATGGCAGGAAGGGCTACCGCATCGGGATACCTGGTGGCAAAATCCACCAACGTGAGGATGTATCGGTTCCCTCTAGATGAGGTTGGAGTCAAAGGTCCAATGATGTCCACCGCCACCCGCTCAAAAGGTGTGGAAATAATAGGCATACGTCCTAATGGAGCGTTGCCCAGCTTTCCTTTCGGCACAGTCCGCTGACAGGCGTCGCATGACTTCACAAACCTTTTGATGTCGGCTTGTACCCCTGGCCAGTAGAAGTCACCCAGTACTCTCGCCGTAGTTTTCTTTACACCCTGATGACCGGCAAGAGCACTCTCATGCGCCTGCACAAGGACCTGATGGCGCAAGCTCTTCGGAACCACAGCCTGTTCAATCGTTTTGCCAGGGCACACTTGATACGTCCGGAACAATACGCCGTCAACCAGATGGAAGGTGTGGGAGGACTCGGCTTTGCCGGGAAAGGTTGTCCCCAGTTTCTTCCGACACAGGTCTAAGCTAGTGTCCTCTTCTTGCTTCTTGCGGAACGCCAGGCGAGACACGTGGACCGCGCTCTGAGAGAGATCCAAGATAGTCTCCGAAGCTTTCGCCGCCACAGCTGTGCAAGGAGCGTTGGCCTGCGTAGCCGGTGCAGAATTGGTCCCCTGGTCCGCCGAGACTGATGAACAATTATTTGAGTTCTCCAAGAAAGGAACACGTGCACCCGGGACATTGCCAATTAACACGTCGTACAAAGGCGTCGGTAAGCACCTTGCAATAGCCTTGCCCGTAAAGTACGGTGATGTGACGATCACCTCCGCCTCAGGAGCTTCTATGGTTGAACCATCTGCCAAAAGCAATGTCGCTCTTTTCCCAGTATAAGCTGCCTCGGGCACGAGGGCCTGGCGTACGACGATGCTGTTACTTCCAGTGTCCCGTAGCACTGACACTCTTTGTCCAAACACTTCCCCGTGCACCACCGGCATGCTGGCAATCGGTGGAGAGGGTCTGTGAACAGGATCTGCCGCTTGGACATCTAAACGCTCTCTTCCCGGCTGTGAATCAGGGCAAGAACCTTGGGGTGACATGAAACATGCGGATGTCTCCCGGTCGCTTGAACTGCAGCGCCGGCATGATTGTAAGTCGTGTCCAGACTTGCGGCAGAATGTGCAATATGGGGCCTTCGGCTTCGAACGGCAATCGGAAGACCTGTGTCCGACCTTCTCGCAGATGAAACATCGAATTTGTGACTTGGGATTAGGAACCGTGATTGTAGGCCTCACTGAACTCTACTCACTCCGGTCTTTGAAAGTTGCAAGGTTATTCTGTCTCTGAGCCTCCAGGAAATGGTCGGCGGCCTCAACAATCTTTTCAACCTTTTTACAATCCCTTTCTCGTAGAAACAATACTAAACGATTGTGGCAGTTGCTTATAAACTGCTCAGCAACAATCATATCGCGCACCACCTCAAAGGTGCGGCCTTCTCCCCGCATTTCTACCCAGCGTTCAAAGAAACTGAAAAGCCTCGTGGCGTACTGGGAGGCTGTCTCGTCATCGTGAGGCTTACTCTGTCGAAATCTCTCCCTATAGCCTTCAGCGGTAAAACGAAATCTTCGTAGCAGGGCGAGTTTCGCTTTCTCATAATCCATGGAGTCCTCTGGAGATAGCCGACCAAAGACTCTAAGAGCTTCCCCGCCGAGACAGAGGCTCAAAGCCGTGGCCCACTTCTCCTTCGGCCACCCTTGCCCTGTGGCGACATGTTCAAAACGCTTCAAATACGCGTCCAAATCATCTCGTGCCTCATTAAACGTTGGTATCAGGCCATGTGGGCTAATGGGAAAAACGGTTGAAGCACTACGCTCCGCACTTTCAGCGTTTGGATTAGGAGGAGGATTTTCTCTTTCTGATAGTTTAACTCGAAGATGTAAATTCTGCGCTTCTCGCTCTAAGTTCTGTGCTTCGAGCTCCAAACGCCGCTTTGTGGCTTCCCGATCCGCAGCTCTCTCCTCTCGTGCCTTGCTCAATTCCTCCTCTACCCACTCGCGCAACTCGCGTCCCTGCAAACCCAGGCGCTCTCCTACCGCGAGAAAATCTGCAGCACTCATTCTGTCTTATGAACTCTGTTAACTGGTAAACGCTGCTCGGCCTGATCCTGTCGTGGACGCCAAATTTGTGAGGGAAAAGGCCCCCAGCAGGTTCGAGCGTCCTCCGAGGTGGGGCCCCGGAGGATCCAGAAAAGTCGTCCCAGACCGTGCACGTCCGTAGATGTAACAAAAATGGTTTACTTAATATAGGAGAGCAGTCACTGATGAGTATGGAGCTGTGCGGCCGAGGGTCGAGGAGTGGCTCCGGTGTGAGGTTCCGCGGCCCGTCGCCGGAAAGGCGCCGGGGCCAGGTACCTCCGCAGGGTTGTTCTTCCTGCGGCCGGAAGCCGGGCGCGGAGCACCAGCACCGGTGGCGCTGACGACGCACCAGAAAGGTGACGGCCGCCCAGGTCTGGGCACCCGGGCACGGCCAGGAAGGCACCCTTTCACGGCAGGGGGTCCCAGCCACGGGACGGCAGGCACGATCCCACAGCAAGGCCGGCAGGATCTCCGGGCAGGCAGCACCTGCCCGTTCCCGGCACGGCGCCCGCACTCCGAGGCAGCGAGCGACAGGCAGGAGACACGAGACAGCAGGCTCCTGGTTGAGCAGAACTGGGCGAGGACGGCTTCCCCAGGCCTGGTCACCCGGGTTCAGGAAGCCGTTCAGCCATGACCTCGCCTGCTCCGTTGCTCGAGCTCGTCTCCTCGTGCCGTTCGCCCCGCGCCCCGCGTCTCACTTCCTTTTCTTCACCTTGCTTCTCCCGCCTGAGCGAGCGTCAGGCCGCCGCTAGAGCTGAGGGCGCTGGTGGCGCATCACATCCACAGAACTAAGAAGAACGCAATACTTCACAATGCCAAGAAAGGCAGATGGATGCAAAAAAAAATTGGGTTTCAAACCTCCTCTCCTGTCTATGTAAATGAGCATCTGACAAGGTTTGGTAAACAGTTGCTTGGTGCGGCGATTAAGAGGAAGAAAGAGGTGCGATGGAAGTTTGTCTGGAACTCTGGATGCAAGGTTTTCGCGCCAAAAGACGAGCGCTCTTCGGTCGTTAGGATCATTTGCATGGATGATCGCGAGAATATGGCAGCCGACGAAGAGTAGACAAATTGTCCTATATCTCTGCATGGCACGCATCCAAGATGGACACAAATATAAACTGCGAATACCATAATCTTGACACTTTTAATTCATTCCTTGACAGCCCGCAAAATCGCCTGACAGTACTACATATCAATTCTCGCAGTATTCGCAATAAGCAAGATAAACTGCATGATCTGTTGTCATCCTTCGCATTTTCAATTGATGTTCTACTTTTCTCAGATAGCTGGTTTTCAGTGGGTGAGTCGCCACCGCAATTTGAACAATACAAGTATAATGCCTTAGTTCGTTCGAAAAATAACGGAGGTGGTGTGGCCGTGTACGTGCTGCAGTCACAAAAACATGACGTCATATCGCAGTTTTCAATGGTCGTAAAAATGATGTTGAATGCCTCACGGTGCGGTTAGATGCAGCTGTGATTGTACTAGTCTATAGGCCACCGGCAGGGAACAAGTTAGTTTTTTTTTAACACATTGAAGCTCTTCTTCATTACCTCAGTAGTTCAAGGTTTCCCTTTGCAATCATAGGTGACGTGACTATCGACATGCTTTCTGAAAACCCACCGGCAAGGCAACTGAGCGAACTGATAAATTCCTCTGCATGTGTGAACCTTATTACAAAAGCGACCAGACTCCCGGCAGAATCTGCCACGCTATTTGATATCTGTATCAGTAATATGCATCCCCCCGGCAGTATTTCTAGATTATTGTCAGCAGATATAAGCGATCACCTACCAATGTTTTGTTCTATTCCACTTGCACACTTTAAGAACAAAGAAAGAGAAATTAAAGAGTCACGCATTAAACACGAACGCGCTCTGGAAATTTTTGGCTCTCTTATCAGAACAACTGACTGGCAACCCTTTCTAAGTGAAAAAGACCCGAACAAGACGTATGATGTGTTTTTCGATAAACTTATGTGTTGCTACGATCAGTCTTTTCCAATAAAGACGCTGAAGCGGCACAGTAAAAAAATAAGAAAACCATGGATTAGCAAAGCTATATTGAAGATGAAAAAAAGAAAGAACAAGATGTACCACGCCTTTGTTAAATGTCGTGACGCGCAGAGTTGACTGAATACAAGAAATATAGAAATATGGTGAACTCGCTGGTAAAACAAGCGAAAACTCAGTATTATGAGCAGCTATTTTCAAAAATAAGAAGCAATCCCCGAAAAATATGGAATGAAGTTAGAAGCCTAACCAATCAACTGAAACCATGTGCAGACTTGCATATTACAACGCCGAATGGCGTCTTGTCCTACTGTGCAGCTACAATCGCCATGAATAACTACTTTGTTTCTTGCTCTGAATGTACCAACCTTAACACAAAACAAAAACATAACTCTGCTACTAATTGTGCTGACTTTGTAAATTCGATCATGTTAACTCCCGTGACACCTTCTGAAGTGAAACGAATAATTAATAGGTTAAAAAACAATACAGCTGCTGGCTATGATGGCATTTCATGTGGAACGCTAAAATTTGTCGCTGATTTAATATTGATTCCTCTGGTTCATATCATGTTCATATGTTCGAGATCGGTGGTTTTCCAGACCGCTTAAAGATAGCACGCGTACATCAGATATTTAAGGGTGATAACAGCTATGCTTTGACTAACTACCGACCAAATTCAGTCCTGCCGATCCTGTCCAAGCTTTTTGAACATGCCCATAACCACCATAAACCAAACCATCTTGGTTTGGTGACACAATGGGTACGAGTTTTACCATTGCCTGATGCTCGGCTTGTCGGATGTGCCAATGCCCTTTTTGGCCAAAGCTGCTCTGGCGCCATAGAAATGTCCTCCTCTAATGAGCTCGAGAGCGCAAGGACAAAAGAACGAATCGGGCTGCTTCATTCAGACAACTTCCTCTCGTCGTGCAGTGCTACAGCTGGTTCCAACGGCCCGCTCTGTTGCTTTTGTTTGCAAGCTTCATAGCCAGGTGCCCCCCCCGCCATGACCTTCGGTGAAATCACTCATGTATATCCGCACCTGCAGGAGAGTTTTCAAAACCGGCTTTGTCACATTTAGTCCTCGGCGTCACAGGATATCGAGACAATGAATAAAAAAAAGTAAGAGAGCGGCCATAATGCAGCTTACGAGAAGTAGAGAATGCTTTCGAAATTTGCCAGGCAGCTTCAGCAGGTGCTTTCGATTTGAAGAACCTGTATGAGCGAGATTTTTACAGACAAGAATTTTAATAACTTTGCGGTCCCAAATGCACAAGCAGTCTGCTACAGTCACTCTGTCAATAACAAATCATTCTGAGGATTGCGTTAGCATGCGTTTGCATGATACTTCACAAAAGAATGGTCGATACCAAACGACTCCCTTAAAAATTGTATTTCCGATACGGAAACAGATACCGGTACAGATACTCAATATACAGTATCGTCGATACTTAAAACACCTGTACAGATACTCAATACAGTATCGTCGATGCTTATAACATTGATATCAACAGTATTAATGATGTGTGTGATAAAATATGCTAGATTAAGAAATCTTCGTGATTTCTGAGGAGGTCGCGGGTTAAGCGTTTCCAAACGTTTCAACTTCTTCGCGGCCATAACGAGTGACATAAGCCCCAGATGTTCTACTATTGTCTGGTGCAGCCTGAGCAGCAGTAGAAGGGGAGGATGGATTAGTAGTAGGGACTGAATGTTCCGTCTCGGAAGTTTCCCCTGACACTCTGCTTACTCTTGGCGGCTCTACAGCTTGCAGTGTTCCTGGAAGCTCAGAGATTTCACACGAGGGGTCGTAGTTCTCCTCTAGTTTTGACCTATACAGGATCAATGCACGCCGCGGTTCCACTCCAGTTCCAGTCCCGGGTCTGTCTTGACGACGTAGGAGCGCGGCCGAGAAGCCCGGCTTTAAAAAGTTGCTCTGACCCGGCTATCTTTGACCCTCGCCCGATTTCCGGCTTCCAACTGCTTCAGCTCTCTAGCCGCGTGGTGGCTGTCCCAGTTGCGCCGCTGCTTTTCTATGACTGTTTCGTCTCTTCTGACAAAGACTTAGGTTTCTTGGTTTTGAAGGTTTCAACCGTAATGTTGAGCGCAAACGTCTGTTTAGGAGTAGTTCGGCACGAGTTTTGCCCACGAGACCTGGAGTGTTCCTGTACGCCATCAGCGCCAAGTATGGATCTGCTGGCTTTTCTAACAATCTTTTGATGGTTTTAACTGTGCGCTCCGCTGCGCCGTTAGGCTGTGGACTCCTGGTGCTTAGCGTAACGTGTGTGAAGCCGTACGGGGTTCAACATTCCTAGAATTCTTGTGACGAAAATTGGCTCCTGTTATCGGTCACAAATGTTTCAAGTATGCCATGCCCTGCAAAAAAGATTTTCAGCTGTATATAACAGCGGTAAAATTGGACAACTCTGAGAAAACAACCTCCGGAAAGCTCGAAAAGAATTCCACAGCCGCGAGATAATGCCTCTGGTTGAAATAAAACAGGTCCGCTCCTAGTTTCCGCCATAGAAAAGAAGGAGACTTCGACAGAATTATTGGTTCTGCAATTTGTACCCTCAGTTTGGTGCACTCTAAGCGGTTATTGACCTCCAAAATCAACTCTGATCTATGCCCTATCCACCAGTCAGATTTGCGAGCTCGAGCGCAACATCTTACGATCCCTTGATGGCCTTCATGCAACGCTGTCAGAACTTCAGCTCTTATCCCCTGAGGGATGACTAGGCGCTGGTCATACGAAAGCACCCCGTCATATTCTGTAAGGTGTGCTCGGTGTGACCAAAGACGCCTCAACCAACTGTTGACATTTTCGAAACACGGCCAACCATGCCTGCACTAGAGCAGTAGCTGCTGGCAAGTAGCATCACCTTGTTGCGCCAACCGCACCTTATCTAGATGGGATGACGACGTAACTTCACTGACGTAGCCTTGAACGGAACTTAAAACCTCATCAGTTTACAACTGGACCCACACCTGACTGGCTTCTTTAAAAGCTGCCCGAGAAAAAGCATCAGCAGTGATGATCTGTTTTGCAGGGACATAGACAATGGGGAAGGAAAACCTCATAAGCCTCATACGAAACGTTTGGATTCTCGGCAGTAACACGTCTGTTGGCGATATTCCTAAGAGAGCAAAGAGGGGCCGGCGATCAGTTTCAAACTCGAATTCAAGCCCTCTTAAGTAACATTCCAGGCGTTCGCCCACCCAAGTAACAGTGAACGCTTCTTTTTCAATTTGCGCGTAGCTCTGCTCAGTTGGCGTCAAGGCACGGGAGGTAAAAGCAACAGGCCGTTTCTGTTCATCTGCCTGCACTTGAAACAGCACTGCTCCAATGCCAAACGACGATGCGTAAGCCGATAAGACTGCGGGAAGCGACGGATCGAACTTTGCAACACACTTTGCTGACGACACTAGCTGTTTCAAAGCAGCAACGTTTTCTCCTGCGGTGGGCCCCAATGCCACTCTTTGCCCTTCACCAGCAGTTCACGGAGCGGCTCAGATAGTTCAGCTAGGTTTGGAACACACCTTCCCAAATAATTGAGCCTGCTGAGAAACCTGCTCACGTCCGGTACCGCTGGCGGCGCATTCATTTTTTATATGAGTGCTTGTACTTTCTCAGGGTCCGGTTTGATGCCGGTCGAATCAACAACGTATCCTAAAAACTCTACCTTGAAAACGCCAAAAGAGCATTTAGCCCGATTGAGTGTGACACCGGGTGTAGCAAGCTTCCTTAGGACTGCATGCAGGCTTTCATCGTGTTCTCTCTTTAATGAACCAAACAAAAATCAATAGGTCATCTATGAGGTTTACAACTCCGGGCAGACCATCCAAAATTTCGCCCAAGCGCTTCTGAAAATAATCTGGGGCAGAAGTTATCCCAAATGGTAACCGGCAGAAACAGTAGCGACCAAAAGGCGTGAATATGATGCTCCTGCAAGAATGCCCAACACATCACCAACTTTCGGCAACATGAAATCTCCCGCAACAAACTCTGGTTTAGCTGGGTTAAATATACGCAGATGCGTACTGTGCCTAACGGCTTGAGCACTTGTACGATGCCCGCCACACCATTTGGTTGGCTCAGCAACTTTTCTAATTACTCCTTCTCGTTCTATTTTGAGTGGTTCGGCTTTCATGGCTTCTCTTAACGGAATTGGAACACGACGAGGTGTGCCTACGGCGAAAGGTGAAGCACCCGCCTTCATCAGAATGGTGTATTCACCTGGCATTGCGCCAAGAGAAGAGAAAAATTGGGGTACATGGTTTCGAATACTTTATCCGACATGACATCGACAAACTTCACCACATCAACGGCCTCAATGGCTAGTAGCCCCAAGAGAACAGTATGTACAGGTTCTGCCTCACACAGAATCTGTTGTGTGTCTTGCTGTTGCCAGACAACTTCTGCCTCGAAAGTCCCCTTCAAGGGGAGGCGCTGACCTCCTGACCCCGTTAATACTGTGCATGACGGCTGTAACCGCCAAGGCACTCCGGGAAATTCGAGCGGAACGACCGAGACTTCCGCTCCGGAACCGACCTTAGCAAAAATCGGCTCTCCGTTTATAGTTACTTGAACAAACTTAGCCTTTGAAGCACTAAGCATTCCTGCAAAGTAGCTTTCTGGCTCTGACTGTAGAGCGGAAACGCCTACGTCATGGTTGGAGGGGTTGCTCAGGCAGACCACACGAAGTGTTCTTTGGATCTAAAGCTGTTACACCGCACGGTTCAAGCAGGGCACTTGAACGATGGTACGAGCGTCCACAAAACCGGCATCGCTGCAAGTCCTCCCGACTCCTCTGCACCGGGCATCGCGTATGTTGGCGAACGTCTCTGTTGCGGTAAGTCGAGGCCCCGTCATCGTCTTTCGAGCTACAGCCCAAACTTCGGACTTCGCCTCGGTGTAGCGTAGTCCTCGGTGTTGTCGCTGAACAGTCTCCTTGAGGCGAACCTTTGCAAGCGCTGTGTCCAAGGTGAGACTGGAATCCATCTGGAGGGACTGACAGTGCGGCATCTGCTAGCCAGACGACGAATCTGTCCCGGACCAGATGAGTCCGGAGGGTGCCAAAATCGCAGCGGTCAGCCAGTACATGTAGAGCGGATACGCACTGGTCGACTGTCTCCCCGGGCTCCTGTTGCCTGCTGTGGAAACAGGCGCTTTCGTACACAGCGTTCTTTGTTGCCACGAAGTGAACAGAAAACTTTCTGTAGACAGTCTCGTAATTTTTCGATTCTTCTTTCGAGAGACCAGAAGTTTAAAAAATTTCTCTGGCGAGCCTGCCTACGCTGTACAGCAGCATCCGGACTTTCACTTCTTCTGGCCTTTGGTTCAGACCTGTGGCGTATCGGTAGTCGTCGAACTCCTGAATCCATTCTGGCGACTCTGAATATCCGGTAAAAGTTGAAGTTTCCCGGAGGAGAGCGTGGCAGCCGCACTGCCGGGTGTTGACGTGGGGGTGTCCATTGCGCAATCAGCTGTCAGCAGAGTGCCGCGGCACCGCCCCTACGAACTTGACCCCACTTCTGACACCGTGTTGCGTCAAGGGAATGGCGCGACTCAGGAGCAGACACAGACAAGCCAGTTGACGGATGAGGGGCAAAGAACCGCCGTCCTTATTTCCCGCTTGCATATGCACAGGCATGCGGTGATCCTCTTCCAACGTGCGCCGCCTTGTCACCGTTACGCATCACCGTGGGCGCAAAAGTCAGAATGACAACACAGCCATCACGTCCGCCTCTGCACCGACCGCCGATCCGGACGCTGGCTCTTGCACTTGTGGTACGTGATGCATGCATTACGTGATTTTCTCTCGTTGAACTAATTTCCTCTCGCTGAAGTCTTGAAAACACGAAGGATGATCATAGCTAAACCGTAATAAAAACTTAAAAGGCGGACGCCGACCAAAATAAAAAACAACAAACAACAAAATGACGTTTCGGCTCCCGTACGGGAGGCTTGTTCACAATGAGAAGGATTAAGAAGTGAATCAGGATTAAATACGTTTGAAAAAAGGGCGCAGGGAGCGTGCGTATACAGGATTTAGATTTCCAGTGTTGCGTTTGAGGTGCGATTAGTCGTTTGAATGAATAATGATTCGAGGTGAAGGCAACGGAACAGATTTTTTTCAGTTGCCAGCACGTGTGCCCTACCCCAGTCAATATCGTGGCCAGTTGATACGGAGTGTTCGGCGATAGCATTAGAGTACACTTTTTTTGTTTTTAACATCATTACAATGTTCTTTTAGGCGTCTTTTAAAATCACCAGTCTCGCCGATGTAGACGCTGTCACAATCGGAACACGGGATGCTGTAAACAACGCCAGGGTACATTTCTTTGGAGAGAACGTCTTTGACGTTAACCAGCGCATGCTGTAGTTTCCTTGTGGGGACATGGCCAACGTGAACTTGGAATGTGCGCAGAATGCGCGCCAAGGCTTCGCTTTTTCCGGGTGTGTAGGGAACAGCCGCACGTTTCAGAGGGGACAACCCGGGAGTCTCCCGTGTCGGGCAAGATAACTGCTTTTCAATGGATGCCACAGAAGCAGCTGGGTACTCGCTGCGCGTTAGTTCTTGCCGTACAGTACCAAAGTCGACTGCCCGATCTTCAGGAAAACTGCATATGCATTCTGCGCGTTTGAACAACGTTGTGGCAACAGATTTTTTTTGACTAGCCGGGTGCACAGATTTGAAGTTAAGGTATCTTCCTGTGTGGGTGGGTTTCCTGTAAACGCTGAATGATAGCTTTCCACTGTTTCGTTTTACCAATGCGTCCAGGAAGGGCAACGCGCCATTCATTTCTTCTTCGACGGTGAAATCAATCGCTTCTTCAATGGAATTTAAATGGGACGAAAAGGTCAGCGAAACATCTTTCCGAATGAGGCAGAAGCAGTCACCTACATATCTAAGGAAAATTCTTGGCGGTGATGGAAAAGTTTCAAGGGCACGGCGCTCAACAAATTCCATAGTCAGATTCGCGACATTCACTGAGATAGAGGCGCCCATTGGTGTGCCCTGAAGTTGTCCGTAAAAAGAGCCTTGGAAGACGAAATAAGTGTTGCCCAGGCAGAACTGTAAGAGCCTGCGGAGATCTGGAATGTCAATGGGGGTCCTTTGTGGTAAACAATTGTCAGCTTCAAGGGCAGCAAAACACAGTTGTACGGCGAGGTCAATGGGAACGCATGTGAAAAGCGACTTGACGTCAATCGAAACCATGTGCTCGTCATCGTCCGGTTATACGTCGCTTACCTTCTTGATGAAGTCAGTCGAGTTGCGTACGTGCGTTGAGTCGAGACCGACAAGTGGCCTGAGGATCCGTTGAAGGTAGCTGGATAAACTGTGAAGAGGAGAACGACTGTAGTCTACGATGAGACGAATCGGCATACCAGGTTTGTGCACCTTTGGAAGCCCGTAGAGAGCGGGGGCGGAACCATTCGTCCACAACAGTTTGAAGTAGAGTGCTTTGTGGGAAGGAGGAACGAATTTGAGCACGTCAGGAAGAAGTTTTTGTAAAGCGCGCTTCATCACCTTTGCGGTCGGGTCCTTGTCGAGACGGGAGTAGATGGCGTCATCTTGCAGTAGGCTTTGCATTCTGCTGATGTAGTCATTGCGGTCCAGAAGAACTGTCGTGTTTCCTTTGTCTGCTGGAAGTATAACCAGATCCATGTTACTGCGAAGGCTCCTGACAGCTTCACGCTGTTCAGTGGTCAGTGGGGACGTCTGATGCTGCGGGTGGTACTTGGAGAGGACGCTGACAACACGAGTCCTTGCTTCATCTCGGCGCGAAGGTTCAACCTGGTTAACCGCGTTTTCCACGGAACACACAAGTTTTTTGGCATCCAGGGTAGGTCCAGTTTTAGGCCCAGGTTAAAAACGGAAAGCTCGGCGCTGTTGGGTTTATAAGAAAAAAGGTTATGGACAACCATTAAAGGCGCAGCTTTCTTTGTAGTTGAAGGGAGCGGAAGGAGATGACGTAACTTGTTATTGTGTGCAAGGTCAGCGGACCGAGACAGCATGGTTGCTTTATGATTGGCATGCAGCTGAATGCAAGGAAATTCCTTTGGGTAGCGGAATTCCATGCGGCGGCGGGCGAAAAAGGCTTCATTTTTCAGTGCTCTAAGCTTTTCTTTGCATTCAAGTATCCTGGCTTGGAGGAGCGAACGTTCAGCTTTCGCAATAACGCTTAGCCCGAAACGTAATTTTGTTGTTTTTTGTTTTTTCTTTTGGTCGGCGTCCTCCTTTTAAGTTTTTATTATGCCTGTCCCCGAACAGACGAGTTTTCGTCCAACTCTCGACTTCATAGCTAAACCGTGTCTAACCATGTTTAACAGGGCTTTCGCTCCGTATATACTTGGTGAGGTGAATCACAGTCACTTCTTCTCTCATTCCTACCTTCCTCAATTTCCTCACTGCCATGCTGACGTGTCCCTCGAAAAGTGCGACCGTGTTTCCTTTCCCCAGAAAAATTGGCAGTGGCTTAGCTCGGATATGCCAGGATGTACGTAGTGAAAGCTAAGATATAGCTTGTTTAGCCATGGTTAATCTTGATTACAAGTCCAGGTTAGTCTGGTTGCCTGGCTAGTTATTGTCAAGTGGTTTGTCATGCAGTTGGTCACGTGAGCAGTCACGTGGTTGGCCACGTGGTGCGGTGCGACCAAGGTGGCAATGTGAGCAAAGTGTTATTGCGAGCAAGGCGAAACTGGGAGTTCGTGGCCAAAGTAGCTTTCGCTAAGAAAACTAATTTTTCTGTGATTTTGGTTTATTGGATACAGCGCGCTTTCTGAAAGGGCTTAACTGAATTCGGCCGCACAGAGTTCACCAGTATCCTTACGCTCCACTGCGGGCGTAGCTGGTGTCATTAAAACTTTAACACTCAAAATGAAGAAATGGTGACGTTCAAACGATCACTTCTATAAGCAGCGTAACAAAATCTTTTTTCAAGCTAGCGTTCTTCAAGCAAACTGGTCTCCGAGCACTTTACTTCACACGAATAAACTTAAAACTGGTCTGTATGCTCTCCCTTTGTTGCTGCACTATTTACCGGTTGCCTCTACCATTGTCCTGTGCTAGATGGTGCAAGCTCCGTGCGCTTAAAAAAACCGAATTGTTACTTCCTCAGCACTACGTTTAACAGACGTTTCCTGTTGCACATTCTTCCCTAAAGAGTAGAAGGAAAACAACAAATACAAGGGCGAAAGGTCTTTATTACGCAAAGCATATCTTGCTAACCTCTGTTTCTTGGACTTTTTTTTTTTTATACGCAACAGCATTTCCCAAAACCGTTGGTCCGTAAGAGCTTCGCGATGCGGACCTGCTTTAGCAAAGCAAGTGAAAAAATGCTCTGCATACAAGTACAGATGAACACGTTCCCATGCTGTGCTTTATGAAGGTGGCTTTAAACGTGAAAGCGCTAAAGCTCCATTTCACCGGAGAAACTGCCGTAGTTGTCGTTGACGTGTCGAAAAATCGGTATTGGTCAATAAGCTGGTGACGTAGCACCAGCATGACCTCGCACGGGTAATTCATATACTGCACAACGATCGCACAGAACAACAATGTTGACGTCGCTACTGAATTTATCATTGACCCGCAGAGTCGTCACGGCATTCCGCCACCATTACGTAGTGCCTCTGAACAAATAAAAGCCACTTCGTTTAAAAGAAAAGTGGTCCAGAAGGGAGTTGAACCGCTGCTCCCAAAGACGTGAGCCGGGCGCGCTACACCTCGCAAATTGAATAACTCTGTTATATCGCTCAGCGCAGCGTTCGCCTTGTCGTTTTGAGCAGCCGCCTCACATGCGGGAGGTGCGGGGTACGATCCCCAGTGTCGCCGGGTACCCACCAGTGATACAATGGGTACAAGCATTCCCCTCCCTGCTGCTCGGCTTCTTTTGGGTGGATTGCTTCGGAAATGGGTGTTTATGACCACCTTATGCATTGGCGCTATTTGGCCGAAGCTGCTCTTGCGCCATAAAAACTCATCATCATAAACATTGTTTCCTTTATTACCTTTACAGTTGTGGAATACTGTGCAGTACAAGTGCGGTGGTCACTTACGTAACTGCAGTACTCTTAGCTGACAATGAGAATTCCCCCTTCTTCAGTTGTGTTACATTTCAAAACAGCAATACAATTTAATCACTGCAGTCTCCGTCCTCCCTCACATCATAGACTTCTTAACGTTTGTACGACTTGGCTGAAGAGAGCCCTTGTAATAAATAAAAATAAATACAAGGAATAGTAAAACAAACAATAAAATAAGATAAAAAGAGTGCCCATGTCAGCGAAGTGATAGCAAAGAGGACCACAGGCCGCTGAAGGGACCCACTGACGCTATCGCCTCATACTCTTAAGGCGGAGAATAAATGTCGCCCGGATTTTTATCAACGCGTAAGAGTGAAGCACAGCCATGTACACTCGAGAATTCTCGAGGTATAGTTGAGAAACTATAGTTTAACTCAAGCATCTTGATAAATACGGCTTGCTGAAGCTTTGCTTCTCCCGATGAGCGGAATGCGTCAGCATATGCGACGCTGCCTGTGCTGCTGACACCACTGACCCGGGCGCGGAATGTGCGCAGCCTTTACTGTGGTCGCAAAGTAGACAACAAACGTTGTGAGAGCTTATGAGCAAGAAGGCGAAAGTTGTGTTGGCAACCACCGAAGCTTGAAATAGCCGCATACCCAGCAATTCTGGACAAAAGCATTTGTGAGCTGGAAACCATTTATCAACGGATTTTTCTATATGTAAAATTTCACAATAACAATCAAAATATCCGCAGATAACCCGACGGCAGTCTTGTATTTTTTTCTATTCACATTTTTGTTATCGTCAAATCGTTCCCCATTGGTTTTTAAGGCAGTCTTAACTGTTCAATGCGCGATTGCTCGAAACACTTTAAAAGAAAGGTTTTGCTTTATATAAGAAGAATCTACCATTATCTTCAATATTTCAATAATAGTGTCTTAGAATTTTTCAGTTCTCAAACTTTTCGCCAAAGAAAGCTGAACTTGTGAAGGGGTTTCGTTGACACCATTACGGAGAGCCTGTCTCCTGGTCCCTTCTGTCGTCAGATGTGCATAAGCGCAACACATATTTCATTAGTCTGGCAAACAACCGATACAGGAAGGAAGATGACTCACTGGGCCAACGGCACCGACGGCGTCTCTTGCTATTTCTTCCTTTCTTTCAGTGCGCAACCGGCCGAGCGACCGCCACCGGCCAAGAGTCTGGCTCGCAGCAGTATCAAAGTGTGCTACACACTTCTTTTTTTTTTAACATCGAATATCGTTAATGTACTGGATACAATAGAAATGTATTTTGGGTACCGATACTCCTATACTTTGATTTTCGACAAAGTATACCTGATATCGATACACAAAGTGTATCGAATGATAGTATCGAAGATACATGTGTCTTCGATGCTGCCGATGCCTGTTAGAAAGGCATTACATTCTCTCAATTTTCTAACTGTTCTCAGCTGGCCTAGTACGACGGGTTTGCAAAGCATAACAAGTAGTAAACTATGCTTTCTAGCACGTGCCAGGCCTCTGCACTCAGATATGTTTGCATTTTGTGTAGAATACCAGAGCGGCATACCGACACTAATGCACAGCCAAGAAATATTTTGTCATGCAATGCTTGGAAAACCCGTCATAGAGCCGCGAAGGTGATATCGTTAACTTCTCATGCGTTTACAGGAAAACACATCTGCGTTCGGTACAATGCTTTACGCATACAGACAAGTGCTGCTGTGACCCAGAATATCTCTCGACAAGCTGTTAATGCAAAAAGGGAAAGTTCAAATTCCTCAGAGATATCGAGATTTGAGAGTCACTGCCTCCTTTCTTTCCCTCACAAGCCATATTTTGTATTAATATTTTGACTCAGCCGTTCTTCGTGTCGTATGTCGTAACCAAAAATCAGATATAACTAACACGACCGGATATAATGAAGTGGTTTGACATGTAACCAGAAGTTGCCGAAATGGAGATGCAGTCAAAACAAGCAGCAGCAACTAACGCAATGCTCTCTCATTTCTCCACTGAAGCAGACTTCAGTGCCCTCGAAATGTTTATTAGGCTGGTATGTTGTCTCTTCTTCATTTCTTTTTTGTTCTTTGTTCTCTTTTACAAAACAACATCTCACTGAAGCAAATACAACTTTAATTCCAAACCTCCACAGACTACATCTCATAAACTGAACATTATACATCGACAAATGTCCCTGGCGCCAAGCCTGCCCTACGCTCTTTCACATTTCGTGGGGATGCGGGGCCAAACTAAACACTCTACAGACGGAAAACACGTTTTTTGAGCGGTGCGAGGCGCTGCTGAGCAGTGATAACATGGAGGATCAACGGGCCCTCATAAACAGTTCCGCAGGACAGCGCAAGCCATTGGAGCCCTGGAATGAGGGCCCCACCCATAAGCTCGCACAACTAACCTTCCTTTTAATAAAGTTTCCTCCTCCTCCTTCTCCTCATATATGCCCATAAATGGCATAAATGGGCACCGTGTAGTTCTCCACCTTTTAGTCTCTTGTGCTAAGTAGTAGTCTCTTGCGTTAATTCGCGAAGCTGCTCAGTCTACGCCGGCGTTGCTCTATGTCCCACTCGAACTGCCGGAAAAGCTCCAGTAAATAAAATTCGTTCTAAATAAAGCGCTCGAATGAAATTCGAAGGAAAATATCCGATTGGACGCTCTTCGTTCAGCTTCACTTTAAGCGTGAGCTTCAGCGTTATTATCGGCGTCAACTTCACCGCCATTTCGGTTATCATGTTCTAATCAGACTTCCGAGAATGGTACATAAAGTCACGTCATTCTTGATACGCTCGTGAAACATGGGTCAGTGCGGATTCGACTGACATGTACGGCAAAGATTTTGGTACTGTTTAGTTGTCTTCGGTCTATTTTAGGCAATATTTTTTACTATATTTTGTGAAGGTTCCCTTCCGTACTACGTTTTCCACGGAGCCCATGATTGGCATTTTCCGAAAAAACATCCACCAGAAGTCTGCGTTCATCTGGTCTGCTCCACTTCTTGGCGTATTCCGCGGTCGCAGTTTTGCTGGTTTTTGCATGTATACCGTCATGCATGCTTACAGTCATGCAAGCGCATGTATACCGTCCACCGAGATACATGCGTTTTCCTGTGCTTACCAAGCCGCGCATTGTCGTGGTGAAGTCATTGTCCCTTCACATTCTGCACCTGCGTCCGTAATTGCAGGTCGGCAATGGCTGCGCATGCCTTGTAGTCGGCTGCCCTCTTCGATAGCTTCTGCTTAATGGGCCGGAAAACGCACACTCAGGAAGGCGAGGGGAGTACAAAATAACATCATTTGATATACCGCTCTGATCGAGTGACTGAACATCAAGCATAAAAGCAGAACTTCCACCAGCGATAACTCATCCGGATTAAGAATTATATTTTTCCTCTTTGCGCGGCCTCTGTTCGGCAAGCAGGAAAGATAGAAGCAAGCTGAAAAGATTCCAGTCCTGTCCCGACGGCTTGCCTTTCAACTCACCGTCTCGCCGTGGGAAGCACCGCAATTGGTAATGTTCTGGTAATATTAGCGCCTTACGTCTTCTCCCTGATCAAGGCCGGAAAAAGCTCGGAAACGGTTCATTATTATATCGAATACCTGCGGGCGGAAAGGTAAAAGAAGTTAAGAATGGTGCTGCACTGTGGGAATAATTTGCACCTCATGCCGGACCGTCGACGTCTCTGCATGCTCGGCGCCTGCCTTGCCGATCTGGCGGCTAAACCTTGACACGGGAACCCTCCTGACACGAGTTCTTTCTTTCTATGGAAGCCATGGCTAGCCGCTAGCGGAGAGAGCCGGCATCACCACAAAAGGCAGCAGCACATATAAGCATAAGTAGCTATAGTTAAGCTAGCTTCAATATAGTTACAGGAAGAGAAGCGAGACTTCGCACAAGATGCAGAAAAATGCTCAGACCAGATGCTCACGCCCTGTCTAAAGTCCCGCGTCCCTTCCTTCAACATGTGTCAACAACTGGACCCTCCTGATTGTCAAAGCAGAACGCTCATGTCTCTCATGTCTGAGTCTACGTGTGGAGTCTTAAGCCCCGACTCGATGGACACGTTAAGCGCACCGGCGGAGCGCCTACGCGCACGGGCATACGCTGGATCTTGTCTGCGCATGCGCAAAGCGCGAGCAGAGCGCACATATTTGTTCATGTCAGACGCTTGCCGCGCGCGTCGGAAGCGGGGTTTAGTTCACAACAATAGGAGAACCGCGGGGCTCCGGGGGACTTTCTTTTCATGACTTGAAGCTCTTTCAGGTTCTCCACACTTTTCTTCGCGGTTTAAGTTGTCTTTCAGTGCCCCCCCAAATCCCTTTCTTCACGCTTGAAATTCTTTCGGTCGGCTCGAGAAGGGGAACGAGTCAGCACCAGGAGCATAGAGGTGGATGCGTTTTTTCGACGCCCGTTGCGGCGCGGCGCCCTGCGCGCAGGCGCTCCGCACATACGCGAGCATGTGTCCATGGAGTTGCCGCTTTAGGGCCTGCTGTGATAAGAGTCGCCTGACGTGGCTGGTGGTGTCAGTTATCAGTCGAGCGAGGAAGCATGCTTTTGCAGCCAACCAGCCCCAACCATAAGAGTGCCAGCTCCTCAGTTTCATTGAACGCATGCGGCAGGAGTGTCCCAAAAAAAAGGCAGGTTAATGCTTTTCTAGGTATTTGTTTTGAAGCGCCAGAAACTTCTAATTTTTTTTAACGTTCTCTTAGGAGCAATCCCGTTTGGAGGTACTCATTTCTCTTGAAGACTGTGAATTCATCGCGTACTTATCTTTCCTCGAGATTAAACATTTATACGTTCTGGGCGGTCTGTACTTGGAGCTCAGCCGCGACATTAATACGAAAGCTTTGAGATGAGTGAAAACTTCAGATTGGAAAATAAATGGACTACTTTTATCTTTAAATATATAATAGATACTACTATGAGACACTTTCGGAATTGTGCGTTCCTAATATTGGCATGCATCGCACCTGCCGTTTGAAATTTCTGTGAATGTTTCATATTAAATGTAGGAAATGACGTCACCTAAAATGAATTTCTACGGGCGTTCGATGCATTGTCACCTGCACTAATTCCTTGCTGTTTAACCTATCAAGCATTAATTACACAAATGTTGTCACTGGGAACCTTTCGGAGATTGTGCTAGAAGTTATTTCTTTGCTTTAGACGAACTTAGAGCTCTTCATATAACATGTGGGGTGTCTTTTTACTTTTGATAGCACACTCACAAAGAACACCTCTCATACCGGCGACCATGTTGGCATGTTCAGCGACATTCCAGTGCAGGCACGCTTTGTTAGTCATAACATCGTTTCTTTTTCTGCGTTAATTGCGTCTTGAACATCTTGGACAGAAATATACATTGTTCCGCAATCTCTACAATATTCATCTTACAAACATGGTCAGATCACCAGATTTCCTTCTTTTTTTTTTCTATGGCAATCTCCAGTGGAGCCCTGGAAAGGGGGCCCATTCATGGAGGATATATATACAACCAATAAACTTTTCTCTCTTTCTCTGCTCTTACGGCGTCACATCTGCCGATTATTGTAATCCTTGGCAAGAGTTTTCGGCCATATTCCTTTAAAACATAACCGGTATTGTTTTTCGTTGGAAATGTGAATAACTGACTGCCTGGAAAAATACGTATAGCTTTGACTGAAAAAAATTGAATGCAAAGGGTGAGTGGCGCCTTAATTTAGTTAATGCACGTGTTAGAAAACGGCAATATTTTCAAACAACAGCTGCTTTCTATCCCTGAAGTTTTTGTCGAACGAGGAGTCATACACTTGAATGCATTCGTTGCTCTTCTCCACATACCTGTTTACCTGCTGCTGGCTCTTCCACATGCCCCTGCGGTAAATTTGATTTTAAATTTCTGCCTTGCATCTGCAAAGACACATGGAGGCTAACGAAAACTCTTGAACTTTTGAGGGCAGCACAGTGCGCTATGGATAGGAAAATCATAGTGGTATGGTCAAAAGACAGGGAGAGAGAGAGAGAGAGCAAGGTTTGGTCAGGGAACAAACAGGACTTATTGATGCCGTATTCGATATCAGGAAGAAATGGGCATGTGTAGGGGATGTGATTCGAGGCGAAGACAACCGAGTTTTCCTTAAGGCAACGGAGTGTATTCCAAGAGAAGGCAAACGTAGTAGGTGGCTGTCAGAAAGTCTGGAGAGCCAATGAGATTATGAAGTTTGAGGTGATAAGGTGGTCGTAACTGGCAGAGGGCCACTTTAATCAGAGACGTATGAGGGAGATCTTACTCCTCGAGTGGTACTTGTCGGTATGGTATGCATAGAGCACAATCAAAATTTCATTTTATTGACATCCCGCAGCATCTTAAATACTTCCGCTGACTGTCAAAGTCATACATTTTCAAGGGAAAGACGTATCTTCTGATAATCAAGGATTCACACTCTGTGGGGCAAAAGCTTCATTATGGTTACCGTATGCTACAGCCCACTTGGGATCGATAAGATAGAAAGGGACGTGTTTTATACTTTCTTTCCGACAATTGGTTTTCTTCTGTACAGTTGTCAGGAATTTGACACTGCTCCTAGATGGCGCCGATATGCCTTGCGGTCTATGTCGCTTCTGTCTGAGAAGTCTCGTTTCATGGCATAACTGATTGCACAGATAACATAGTATACTTTTCAGCAGGATATAAGATCCTACACAAATCAAAGAAATGGGCGTCTCTATGCTTCGGTTCATGTTTGTTCCAAAACTATTAAAAATTTAAGCTATGGGTGTATATGGATAAGTACATTTTGGAAACAGAAACACGTCTTGGAAGAATATTTACAACTCTAAGCAGTTTTGTTCTGCAGCTACAAATAGGATAGAGACTAGGGCGCTAAAGTACATTACGTGTGGAGAATTCAATTGCATTAGATCAGCGAGTTTTATTACCGACCACAATACTTATTGAAGGCTGGGAGGGGGGTGGTGTCTGATAAATAGCACATCATGTGACCTGATCACGTCATAACAGTATAGACAAATCAGATTTTTAGAGCAGACCCCAACGCCGCCTCCACCAATCCGGAAATCGTATCACTCTCCACAAGACCTCCTTTTTACACGAGATTAGACTTTTGTTTGGGCCAATGTAGGTGGAGAGAGGAGATGGGGGAAATAAGGGTGATGGGGGAGAGGTGGTGGCATTAGCAGGTGGCACGTCACGCGACCTGATGATTCCACAACAGTTTCTACCAATCAGCGAATTTTATGAGAGACCACAACGCCAGGTTTTTTTTCTATAATGAGGCTGCTAATTCTGTCTCGTTAAAGCAAGAAAGCTGCCCATCTAAGCTTTGCGGCCGCATTTCTGGCGTTTGCGAGCGCGGCTGTAAAAAGAGACGTGACATCTGTTATGTGAAATGCGCTACAGGAGTTGTGTGCAGCTTACCTCTTCCTTGCGGGTCTTCTTATGTAAGCCAAACTAGCCGTTGCATTAATGACCGGCTACGGGAGCATGAGAACATTTTTGAAAATAACGAAAGAACGTCAAATCTTGTTCAGCATGTTTCTACTTGTGTGAGCAAGTGCCGGGCTAGATTTGAGAACACTAAGATACTAGGCAGGAGCGCTAATGTAAAAGCTTGGCTTGTGCTGGAGGCCTTTCATTTTAAAAGTTTATCTGATCGCTGCGCGAGTGATGGTTCTCTGCAAATTTGTACCGCTGAATGTGCTAATCTTAATTTTTTTGCCGTAATCGAAATGCGGTTGTATGAGGTTTGTGCCTCCACTGTCTTTGCGCATGCTCGTATTTTTTTTCTTCATATTCCGTGTGTCAGACCATATTGATCAGTTGGTAGTGGCGCTCGTGAGTCATCGTATGTGTTTCTTTTCGTTCCTTGTCAAAGTTCTGCGCCCACTTCACTTTTATCATGCAAAGCCAATTTGCCCAACAACATGCTCTTCTGTCCAATATTTACAGCTTCTCAATACCATGACCCCATATCTGGTTGTATAATGCTATAAGCCAATGAGTCTACACGTGTGCATTTGTCCCGTTGTATAAGGCTATAAGTATAGTGGTATAACGCAGCGCAGCACAGTTAACGAGGTCCTGAGATGAATCCTTCACGTTTTTCGTATATTTTTTACCGAAAAAAAAGCAGTTTGTTGTCGTGCAGCACATGACCGCAAAATCAGTGATCTGTACCGCTGCCCCAAACTACTGATAACGAATAAGGCAGTGCCGAAGAAATAGCATTCATTTCTAAAATTAAGAATACTCTAGCGGACATTCTCGTTGCTGCGTTTTCGCCGATAGGTATTTATTTATTATTTAGCGAATACGGCCGGCCTGGCAGTATTGGCAGAAAAAAATGTTTTGTAAGCTAAAAGCATTATTTCTTGCGTGAATTGCGCCAGCGTTCTCAAATACGGCTGTTGTCTTAGGGCCTCTATATTTCTGTATACGATATGTGCTCGTTCCATCAAAGATCGGAGGTCATCTGAACTCCTAAGTATTTAAAAGCGTTGAAAACTAAGAGAGGTCCATTGGCTATGCAGTTTACAAATATTAAAGGAATATTTTTACGTGTCACGGTCATTGCTGCGGTATTATTAGAATTCGCATTTATTTGCCACGTGGAGCATCATTTTTTATTGCAGACACAGAATCGCTTAAAAGGAGATGAACTTCAGGGCTGGAATATTCTTTGTAAATTATACAGTCGTCTCCGAATGGTCATCAGAAAAGACGCCATCAGAAAGGACACAGTTAAGTTGCCGAGCTGTTGCTCAGGGACCGATCGTGCGCGCACCCCGAAGCCGGCAGCTTGGCCCCCTTGGTTTGTGTGTGTTAGCTGTTTGTCGCAGCTCCTCAAGGAGCCGCCATCCCGGCGCCTCCGAAATGGGCTTGTTTTCAGACAAACGCGGCAGATGGCAGCAACAGCGGTTATCCGGCAGTGAGGGGGCCCGTCCTTGAAAGGTCGCGCTCGGGCCGCAAGACGCTGCCGAAGCGCGGAAACCCTGGGGTTTCGCGAGGGGGTCGCATGTGAATTTATGGGCCGGACGCCTCGGAGCAGGCAGCAGAAGGGGGGAGCGCGACCAGGGCAGTGTGCGCGGTTCGAGCTAGGTGTTCGGTTTCCCTCAGTTCCACTGGCGTTATTAGCGATTTCGTGTCTGTGTGCTCTAACTAATCGGAAATGCGCAACCTCTTCGTGGAATTCGCGCGGTGCCCGCGAGTCAACAACGTGAGCACCGGCGTGCTATTGGCTCCTTCAGTTTGAACGAAATTCTCCTGATTGGCTCTGAGAAGCGCATTTCCTATTGGTTACAAAAACGGTCCCCAGAATGCTGGGCGAAGGATTTAAGGGCGAGTTTATGGCGTGAACGGAAAGATCGGAGGGCAGGTCGCTTGTGAGTGCCCGTGCAATAAAGAGATAGTGTCCCACAGAAGTTGTCCAGTTTGTTCCGCAACGTGTCGCCAGACTACCGAACCATCAGAAGACTTCAAGGTCAACACCATCAATCTGTCGATCACCAACATCGCGATCGATCATACATCACCACGCTCATCTTTCGAAATTAACTGACACCCTCAACAACTCCAGTTTGACGTCTGTGCGAAAGATGTGCTTCGATCCATGACAGTAGGCCTTCTTGTTATAGTAGAGGTTTAACTTGTGCAATAATTTGTGATGAGACACAGTGCCGAACGCCGTCTCGAAATCAAGACAAACAATGTAAACTTGATCCTGCCTATCTAGTGATAGCGCTAAATTGTGAATAGTTGAATTGTGAATAGTGAATAGCACAAATGATAAAAAAGAGCAGACAAAAAACTAACTTTAAGTTCTGCTGCAAGTTTTTCTTTATAGGCAATCAGGAAAGACCATGACCCCCCCCCCCCCCTCCCCCGCACCTTTTTTAGTGATTTGTTGGCCTTTGCTAACTTTTATTTCCTTTTCTGATCATCTTTTTAAATCGCCATGCTATGGATTATTGCTTCAAATGCGTATTTTGTTACGTGTCTTTTTTATATCGGTATGCTTCTTTTTCTTTATTTTATTTTGCTTATTACAGCTCCATAGTGTATTTTATTTTATTTTGCACTGGACTGTTTCGCTAGCCCCACGGCTATTTTCTAAATATTTTTTCTTATGTATTGCCTCATACGTTCTCAAGTAAAGGGTGCTTTCTCTTGATTTAATGTGAGCTGGTGTAATAAAATCACCAGGATGCGCGCCACGTGAAAAAAAAATACTTCGCTGGCTTTGGACACAAAGGGTACCATGTACATTTTACGCCCTTATGATTATCGTCATGCGCTTAAAACAGTGAGGGCAAGCACCGATGAACGTGAGGCAAGTGCAAGCAGTTCCGCTCGAAACGACTACCTTACTATGGCGTGACAGTATTCCTGTTACGCCATGTCAGGCTCACACAGCACACGCTTGATGGTGGCATTACAATCGCGTCAGGCTGTAGGAAAAATATCTGTGCATCTGTGCTCCCGCTCGTTGAAGTTCACAGATGATTTGTTGCTCTATTCTGGATTTATCATCCCATTGAAGTAGTTTCCTAGGCGTCCAGCTGGATGATTAAATGGCATAAATACTAGCTGAATTAGAATAAATACGGTGCTACCAACTAGCACTAATGTTTTTTATTGCGTGTCCTTTAATTGTCTCAAAGAAAGATAGCATCTGCGGCTGCTTAATTTATAGTTTATGCGGTACTTTTGTTAGGACCATCGCGAAACTGACGTTTTTAGTTATTACTTCATCCCAAGTTTTCAGCAGTGCTTTTTAAAAATGAACCGCTGGACTTATTTAATTTAACCCGATTTGCTTCTTCCCTTCTTATCCTCACCTGCCACTTAGAAGAAACTGGCATGGACGCCAAGAAGCCCTACTTCAATGTGGTCGACGGCATCCAGAGATGTCCCAACCTCGTCGAACAAGTGTTCAGGAAGAACCTCCATTTCAAAGCCCAAGAAGGTGACGTGGTGCAGTGCACCCACGTCGGGTGTGGCACGAAGTGGCTTCACTACATCATCACGCTGATCCTCAGGCGAGGCGAGCCCTTAGCCAATGTGCAGGAGTTTGGCCGCTGTATACGCTCGATCGACCACCACAGCGACCTCGACCAGTGGGTGCCACAGGTGCTGCCTATGCGCCTGTTCATTACGCGAATGCCCCTCAGCCGCGACATGATGAACGCTGATGCGAAATACGTCTGCGTCGCCCGAAACCCCTGGGACGTGTGCGTCTCGTACTTCCACAGGGCCAGAGACGAGTGCCTACCGCTTTCAGGACGGCACCTTTCAAGAGTTCTTCGACGCTTTCCTCCAGGAGAGCTTCGGACTGACAGGGTACATAGAGGCCGTGAGCGCTGCATACGCCCTGAAAGACGAATCCAACGTGTTCTTTGTGACTTACGAGGATCTGATCAGGAACACTGGAGCCGTCGTCGTCAAGCTCGCGGCGTTCTTGGGGGAACATTACGGCCGACAGTTGCAACAAGATAAGTCACTTGTC
The DNA here is from genome assembly GCF_052857255.1 of Amblyomma americanum. Taxonomy (NCBI): domain Eukaryota; kingdom Metazoa; phylum Arthropoda; class Arachnida; order Ixodida; family Ixodidae; genus Amblyomma; species Amblyomma americanum. Next base: position 122,670,689 of record NC_135500.1, read on the forward strand.
CGCAATATTGTAGAGCACTCTAGTGCTCAGAGCATGAGGCATATGCTGGCTGTGAAAGCGGTGCAGAAGCCAATGACGGAGGCCGTCAACGTCAGATCAGGATACCAGGCCGTCAGAAGCGCCAAGGTAGGCGAGTGGAGCAATTTTTTCACGGCGGAGCAGCTTCGGTGCATGGAGGCGAAGATACAAGCAGCTTCGGATGCAGCATGCTTCATGCACCTCTGGGACGACATCAGGGCCGAGACGATCGCCGCCGCTCAGCAGTCGTGAAAGACAAGCAGCTCTCGTGTCCCGGGTTTTCGGTATGAGAATAAAAATTATCGAATAACAGAAAATAAAAGAGCTTGTACGTCATTACCTGTTTTTTCAGTGCTGTTCCTTCAGTAGTATATTGTTTATTTCATAGTGTTAGGTGCAAGAAAGACGGTTTGTAGAAAACGTCTTGATAACTCGCTCAAAGCTTGTGCGAAGCATATCTTCCTACTCTGTAAATATACAAGGCGGGTCTTATTGAGGCTACAGACGCACTATTTTTAACCAAGACCAAAAAGGTGATCGTGCTACAAGAGGTGCGAATTTGGACCCCTTTATACCTTTGGAGGGTGGAATCGGTTAGCTTCGGTTTTTGCAGCTGCAGCACATTCATTGTTAATTTTTTAAAGAGCTGCTGTAACACCACTTGTTGCATTCATGATTCTGCGATGCTAAGCCCATACTACTAGGGTATTTTTATTGCATACATAATGATGCTAGCTCCACTAGGAGACTATAGCAGCTGGGGAATCAGTGCGTTGGTTTGTTCAGGCCAAGCAACAATTTTCCGATCTACACGCTATTTTGCTTTAACTGGCACCGCGTAGCATTTCTGCAGCAGGTAGGCCATGCTACAAGTTCCTTACTGGATTCCACAGCGTTACCTGTTTAGACGCGGAGGTGTCGAAGCTCTTTCACGATGCAGTTTGATGTTCATCTGCCGCTGGGCACCACAATAACGACGCCATTTTTAGGAATGCATAGGGCACTGTGTAGTGGCCCTGCAAGCAAAATCTTTCGAGCGACAAATCTAGGAAGGCATTCATCTTCTTCGCAGTGGCTGCAGAGTTATCGCCGGTAATGGTGGTATAAAGACAGAGCCTGATAATGTTTGCAGTAATGACGCACACATATTTGAAGAGCGAGATTATGAGGTTGTGGTGTAGGCGTTGCAGTACGAAATGACGCGTCTTGTTAATTTTTTCCCAAACTATAAGACGAAACACGGAGTTGGTCCAGAGAGCCCACAGAGTCTTATCTTGGCGTCCGCAGGAAAGACAGACGCCAAGCATTCAAGTCTGCTTCAGACTTGAGGGAGCCCCTCCGCTGCTATAGCTCCGCCTGGACTACATGCTGACAGCGACCCTTGTCCGCCCTAAGGAGAACGCGTGTGCTTAGACACGGCCGGACTGAATGCAGCGGCGCTCGCGTCGTTGCATTCACTCCGGCCGTGGCAGAGAACAAGGTGCCGATCCTTTTAAGGCGAAAGCCTTTAAACGCTCATACTCGCGGTGACGGTGTCCGTACGGCTCATCTTGGCGCAGTGCCAGCTTTTACCCTTTCCCTCACCGGCGCGCATCCTCCTCGCACTCCCAGCAGCAGGCGGCGCATGCGCATGTGCGCATAGCAACAGTGACGGCAGTAGCGCCGCTAGCCCCAGTGGCAGCTGTGGTGCGCGGCGCACGCACAGTTGTGTATAGTAGCAGCATAGCAACAGGCAGCCGAGGTGATGCCGTTATCAGGAAGGCTTTCGCCATGCACAATTTAGGCCCACAATGTGTGCCCGCCGTTTTTTCCTCTCCTGACCAGTCTAAGTTCCTCAAAACGTGATCGAAAACAGGGGTCAAAGCTCGTTCATAAGGCTAATGGTATTGCGAAGACGGACATAGCTCTTCGTTTTGTTGCTCTTATGCAACTGCTTCTGCCAAGCTTTATACCGCTGTGCTGTATTTCATCTTCGGAACGTTGTCGTGAGGCAGCAATCTTGGTTCTGTCAGAACGATGGCCACGTTAAGAAAAGGTAAGCACCAACGTTTACCAGGCTTAGGGTGCGGTTGGCTGTTATAAACACAGGACACCGAGAGATCAGAAGTGAGGATAAATACAAGAGGAGAGTATACCAGAATCAAGTACCTCTTCTGTATGCGCGGCCAATGATAAATGAAGGCTTAGGAGAAGGTGAATGGAAAGCGTGGCGGTCAACCGGGAGAAGAAATCGATTTGCTACTGGGCACTGGCGAAGGCAAAAAAAGGTGCTGAGAGGAAAATTGAGTCAAGTAATAATGGGCGGTAAAGCCATAAGCCTATCCTGCACGTGGACGCTCTCAAGAAACGGAGGAGGGCAAAGCAAGCCTTCAACTCCGACGGTCGGTGCGGCCATTGTACAAGTGTTCATCGCCGACAGTGCGCTTGGGCCAAGAAGCTCCAGCGCACGGCACAGTGACTAGCTTTCTGCAGGACTGCACCAACGACTGCACCTATCGTTTATATCTAATTAAAGAAGATATGGCTAATCTGAGCACTGTTAAAGTTTGCGCTAAGCGTCTTATAAACCTAAGTGTAAGCCAAATTGCCATTAAATACTTTTGAAGTTTGGCGAAATTCCGGCTCGCGTTAGCCAGACGCACAGAAGCCATGTGACGAAGGAAACGTACACTTGTACAAAAACAACAACTTTCAAGCGAAAACGTGCTTCAAAAATTTTTCTGGGATTTTGCAAATGTGCTAATAGCGTAAATACACAAGCTCAGTTCGATGTCGAATTCATGGTCATTGCCCTTTTTTAACAAAATACGGTTGGCATTAAGTCTTTATTTTTTAGTTCAAAACAGCATAATGTAACACTTTATTTATATGAAATTACAAAGTACTAATGGTCCTCAAGGGAAATTTGAAAGAATATCCGATACTTTTTTAATTGCAGTCAAAGTTAAATTTCCTTTCGAATTTTTGGACTTACAGATTATTTCAAAGCGTAATATAAAATTATCTCACCGTTCAAGTACAATCAGAAAGTTCTCGCTCAGTTTGCGCCCTCCCGGTAGATGACGTTCCAGGTCACACTCGCGGTATTACAGGACGTGTTACATCCGCCGCTATGGACGACTGTGGCGCTGGAAAACAACACTCTCAATGTTCGCTTGCACCAAATGAACATAAATACCTACGAAAGCAGCTAATTGGACAGCGATCGCCGTAGCTCAATTGGAAGAGCACCGTACGCGATATTCGGAGGTCGTGGGTTTGGATCTCATCAGCGGCATGGTCATTTTTTTCTGCTGCTTTATACGTAGTTTTGTTTAAGCAACAGATTAATCGAAGTATTATTCTCTCATTTATAAGCACTACAAATCTAAAAAAATAGAAAACATTCCCCTGTGCACCTTGGTTTCGGTGACTCTAGCTTGATTCATATGTTTGTCAAATTTCCGCTGCCCTTATTTCCTTGCCTGTATATATATATATATATATATATATATATATATATATATATATATATATATATATATATATATATATATATATCAGACAAGGCAGCGGAAATAAGGGAACCCCGTTATTTCCTTGCCTGTATGTATGCCAAACGAACCCCTTTGTCACACTTTTGTCAATATGTTTGTCAAACGAACCCCTTGTTTCATATATATATATATATATATATATATATATATATATATATATATATATATATATATATATAGCCTGTATAGCTTCTAGGTGCTGCGGGGCTGTATATTGGGGGCTATGACACAGTATCTGGATATATGCGCGTCTGTATATTTATAATATACAGCATGAGTTCTTGTAGTTCGGTGTGCTTTCTTTTTAACGAAAAGTGGTACATCGCTACCCTTTATTACTGCGAAATAATATGACGATGGAATGGTGTCACAGTATTGCAAGTCTTCTTGCAACAAAGCTGCCGTAGGCACTAAAATCGGAGGATAGTGCGATAACAATGTATCCTCTGCAAGACTTATCTTATTCACGATGCAGTGTGACACAAGTCTCCAAGTTTTTTCTGCTTGAAAATTGTGCTTGCAATTTTCAAAAATACAAAAGCCCACTAACATCCTTGCATTTTACATTTCGAACACGTGGAGACAGTGGTAAAGCCTGAGAAAAACCTCTCGCATTCATTATTCCAGACCATTTAAGCTGCGCTCAGAATAGGAGGTTTCTGTGTAAAGCATGTGTAAACGGATTGACCGCGACGTCACGGCCATTGGACAACGCCATTGGCTGGAGGGCCTCCTTCCAAGGGCATTTGCCACTACGTTCTTGACCTGTATCTTACATAGCTTTCTTCCTTTCTTCCGCCGCTTTAATATAAATACATGTGGGAAGAGTTTGCATTACATACGTGTATCCACATTGTACAACGGAGAAATTATGAGCTATCGCTCTACGCTGGACGGCTGCGCAGCAGTCAAAGGAGAAAGTTCAAGCGTTCAATTAACGACGGGAAGGCAGACTACCTGCGACAGCAGCCAGAACCGGGGAGTCTCAAGACTGCCAAGACACGCGCCTGCTCTAATCGCAGGAAGAAGGGCAGACGGCTTTTCCCCTACCCTATTTATCACCTTACCCTTCCTCTAATGCTTCCCCAAAGGGCAGCAGTGAGGTAACTAAAGTATAAGAAGAGAACTTTGGCCTTATTCTGTTTGTGCTTTCCTGACGTCGATTTCGCTCCCCAAAACCTACGGGTACCAATAGAAGCATCGCCCTCCAGGAGCCCGCTTCCCTGTGAGCTGCGGGCACATCTGCCGTACCAGGGCGACGGGGCCATCTGCGCATGTGCCGAGGCGGCGCGCAATCCGCGGCAAGCGCTAGCGATGATGGAATCCGCTTTCAAAATCTCTTATGGCACGCAAAGTATGCTTGTCTCCCCGAAAGCTGGAAGTACAAACCAAAAAACCAAGACAGAAAGAGAGGGAAAGGAATCTGACCTCGAGAGTGCACTTTCTACCGGTAGAGGACTTCCGCATGACCTCATGCGCGCCGTATTGCATCCCGCGGTATGGCATCCGCATTTAGGTCGTAGTCGGGGCCGACAAGCGGAAGAGTAGAGATCGCGTAAATTTCTGCTGTCTTGCTGTCATTCAACACGTAGGCCGTGAAGATTGCTGTGCAAGCGCGTTTCTCCTCGTATTATGTCCCTTAGTCATGACACGCCCCAATGTTTCTAGCCCAGCCCTCTGCCAGGCGAGCAGACTTCCTGAGAAGCACAAATGGATTAGAAAAACGGGGAGATCATTGTTTTGTCTTCCTTGTCTTCAAGTGCACGCCAATATGACTGATGTGCAGACGCTCGCGCGTCATACAATAGCGTAAGATTGTTATTTCTCTGAGTTATGAAGCACAGCAATAGCACGCCCTTTGCCAGGTGTGTACACTTACCAGTGAAAGAGGCTTGTTTTCTGATTTTGTTATTGCTGTTTACACTACCACTGCCGGAAGAAATCTCTTGGATCTCTGGCACACACTGCCCTTGTAACTTAGGAAGGTCGATGGCAGCGTACTAACAGCCAAGGTTTTCAGCCTGATACCACTTGGAAACAACAGCTGCCACGCATTTGCAGCCCCAAAGCATATCAGACTGAGATGCATGATGAAAATATACATTTACTGCCGTACGCATGAAATCTTGACGTCTATAGAAACAATTGAAAATAAAAGTCCGCTGGAGATGTCCATCTGGTGCGGAGTAACCGGTATATGAAGAACCATGAAAAAACGTTTACCGGAAGCGGCTTTAAGAGAAAAAATTTATATCTTCGTGTGGTGAGGCTAAGCAGGCCAGACAAATGTATAGAGGTATCCTGAGACATATGCGGTTTATTCCCCGGACGAATGTCAGCTGACTGCGTAGCGAGGGAACGGAGGAATATTTTTTTCCCGATATTATATCTCGCAAACATTCCTTCATGACTGTACACAAAACACAATTGTGTCCATAGCGTAATAATGTTCATGATCAAATGGCGATAGGTCGCAGCTTTGGCAATGTTCTGCAAACACGTGTGTGAATTTCTCTAGAAAAGAAAAGCTATTCCGGCAATGAAGCAACTTTAATGTCTTCCTAAAAGGTTCGTTGTTCCAGCCACTGAGGAAGATTTCCACATGTTGAAAGCAACAATCATCTTAAACGCTCTATAGAACAGGTCAGCGATATCAATTTCACAGAACGTGAACCCTGATATATCTGATGGCCTAACTTCAGATACTAGCTCAGTGCTTGGTTTCTGTGACAACGATAGTCGAGTATTTGTAGTATGGTGGAGGCTGGTGCCGTTTCCATTAAGTGAGCTAGGTATCCGCAAAGCCCCGTTACTTCTTGCCGAAGGTCCAGCAAATCCACAAACTCTTTACCACGAGCACCCATGTCTTTGCCTTCCGAGAAGGGGACAAATGTTGACTGTTGCATATCATAGGAAGCCAACTTTAAAAATAAAAAATAAAATTTGTTTTTGAGGAAAGGAAATGGCGCAATGATTGTCTGAGGTAGGTCGGTGGACACCGGAACGCACTTCAAGGGAAGGGATAAAAGAGGGAGCGAAAGAAGAAAGAGGTACCATAGTGGAGGGCTCCGGAAATAATTTCGACCACCTGCGGATCTTTGGTACGTGCAAAGACATAGAACAGCATACGGGTGCAGTGAATGTGTCACATACGTCGGTTTTCACCCGATCCGCATTGCAAGTGAAGGGATAAAAGAGGGAGTGAAAGAAGAAAAAGGTGACATAGTGGAGGGCTCCGGGGTAATTTCGAGCCCCTGGGGATCTGGAGAGCGTGCAAAGACATCGCACAGCATACGGGCGCGTTTAGCGTTTCGCCTCCCTCGAAACGCTGCCACCACGGACGGGTTCGAACCCGGGTACTCCGGCTTAGTAGGCTAGCGCCCTAAACACTGAGCCACCGCGACGGGTACTACGCTCCTACCCTCTCTATCTCTGTACAGTGCCATAGACATTACTATGTGCTCTAAAGATTTGTTGTCAACGTGGTCATTGTTTCCTTATAGAATTGGCAGTGATCACGTTCCATATTTTATCAACTTTGCTCATGTCAGGACGATCAAAGGTAAGAGAGGGCCGTGTCTGACTGGAAGTAACTCAGGCTTCAGCTAAAATCATACCCTGGCGACATCTTCGATGGTATGAAAAAAAGTAACGTCGCTGCCACATCGTCTCGCTTGACTCGCCTGCATATTTCTCAGCCAGTGTCTGACATAAGGTTGAGAAATGTCTCCGCTTCAAGACACAGGGCAGAGTGGAAGCTTATGTGGAGCCAGGGCGATACAACTTATAGGAACATGTTGAATCGGCTAAATTCATCCGGTAACGAGTATACATAAACGGGAAACAAAAAAAAAACACTTGGGCTTTTTTTTCTGCTTCTCTGCGTTCTTACACGGCAGTTTCACGAACCTGGTCAAATGTGAACCACCTCTTGGAAAAATGTCGCCAGGCTAAATATTTTGACGGCCTGGCGTTACGTTTAAACATGTCTTGTTTGTAACAGACAAGAATTTGCCCATGCTCATACACAAGGAAGATAAAATTTCTTTTCCCAGCCTGTGTGAGTTTGTCTCCTTGTGTGGTGCCCAATCTGTACATAACGATTATATCAACAAGTTTCCCGTAATAGGGTGGGAACGTCACTTTTTTGTTCTAGCGGTTTGTCGGCCCTTGACGCTTTTGGTTCAAAAAGAGGCAGTTGCCGGCTGCTCGTCGGCAATTGCGGAGATGATGCGGCTTGGGTACTGATGACGGGTCCAATCAAATATTCCGGATATTTCCGTACAAAAGGCCACGTGGTCTGTTAACCATCTCTTGTGAGGTCTGGTGATCAGAAACATTCCATTAGCCTGGTTGACAGCATGGGCCGTGCCTATTTTATAACCCCAGAAAGATGACGCGGATCTCTCCTCGTGCCGGCCAGTATTGCCCACCTCGTGAGTCTCAGAGTTAATGGAGAGAGCCCGTCCTGGTGGGTGGATTTCAAACATTACTTCTCTTTTGTATAAGTGTCTTCTGTTCGCGTCTCAGCGCCCAGTGCCTCATTTAAATTTAGTAGGTCCCATCAGGAACAATAACAGAAAGGACCTCACAACCCTTGGCATGTTCCTAAATGCGTTGGAAGCCTTTCACTATGCCCTACCAGAAGCCACTCTCAGCTACAACACACGAAAGAGACAGCACACATTATTCTCTTCGTTCAAAAATTTCTGTGCGATCTTAGGGTGCAAGTTTTCCAAGAAAAGACCTTCAGCAGAGGGAGGACCTTGTCTCGAGGAGTGCCCGAAAGGAATTGTGTTATGGCCTCTTTTAATCTTATGGCCGCATCGTTCTTTGTTTCTTTACACTATGATGGGATAAGAAACATTAAAAAGGAGTTATGAATGATAAAATTAGCATTTTTCAATGTAACAAAATTGAGTAAAATCATGCGAGTCCGTAGATGATGGAGAGGGAACAATGTACTATTCAGCATCCTGAAGTTTCACTAAGTAGAAATGAACACAGTAACTAGAGCTGCGAGAAAGGTAAAAAAAGACAGCTCCAATTAAAAGCAAAATTAAAGGCAGATTTCATAGTACAATCTTCTTACAAAGATAAGCGTGTGCGCGCTGTGCTAGACGTGGTTCCAAAAAGCGAATTAATGCTTTAATGAATTAAAGCCCGGGCTTTCTGACAGTGACAAAATAAATCCAATGTATTTTTCAAACTGGTATCGATTTCGGGTTTAGTGCCACACTGTTTATGAACTGTGGATTAAAAAGTAGCGGGCCTATCAATCTGCACTGTGCGTACTGATGTGCTATTTAATTCATTTTTATTTATTTTATTTCGAATGCACCTGAACGGCTCCAGATGTGGGGTATTACCCGAACGAATATGGGGTGTTACGCGGGGGGTGCTACATATGGGATACTTCGAAGTCATTTTGCACACTTCTTTTTAAGAAGTGCTACTTTATCTTGTATTTACTGTCATCTTTATTTAGGCAGTTTGGCAGCAGCGTACCATCGGGACCACATCACGTATCTTATCTGCCTTTTGCAGGTGAGGTAATTTTGTTAACTTCAGTGCCCGCGTATTATGTGGAATTTGTGCGCTGCTGCCAAACTATATTGACTGATGTGTTGAATGTGGTGTATTCAAAAAAAGGAAAACAGCTGTAAAATGGAAAAATACGACCGCGATACTGCAAAACCCAAACGAAGACCTGCGGCATGAGCTTAGAGTTGAATTCAGAGCTATAAAAGATAGCCTACAATGAATAACAGAACTTAAACATGAAGTTCAGCAAGGACTGAAAGAGAACAACGAACTGAAAGCTGAAAATGACCAACTCACACGCAGGCTTGATTAGCTCGAGCAGTAACAGCGCTCCAACAACGTTGAGATCAAGGACATTCCATTGGATGGTGAACCGTTATCTATTGTTCAAAAAATTGGTGTCATTTTTGGAGAGGAAATTACTGAACAGGGCATAGACATATGCCATCGTGTACACACTGCACGCCATGATGAATCGAACATTGTTGTTCGGCTTGTCCACAGAACTAAGAAGAACGCAATACATCACAATGCCAAGAAAGTCAGATGGATGCAAAAAAAACTTGGGTTTCAAACCTCCTCTCCTGTCTATGTAAATGAGCATCTGACAAGGTTTGGTAAACAGTTGCTTGGTGCGGCGATTAAGAGGAAGAAAGAGGTGCGATGGAAGTTTGTCTGGACCTCTGGATGCAAGGTTTTTCGCGCCAAAAGACGAGCGCTCTTCGGTCGTTAGGATCACTTGAATGGATGATCTCGAGAATATGGCAGCCGACGAAGAGTAGACAAATTGTCCTATATCTCTGCATGCCACGCATCCAAGATGGACACAAATATAAACTGCGAATACCATAATCTTGACACTTTTATTTCATTCCTTGACAGCCCGCAAAATCGCCTGACAGTACTACATATCAATTCTCGCAGTATTCACAATAAGCAAGATAAACTGCATGATCTGTTGTCATCCTTCGCATTTTCAATTGATGTTCTACTTTGTTCAGATACCTGGTTTTCAGTGGGTGAGTCGCCACCGCAATTTGAACAATACAAGTATAATGCCTTAGTTCGTTCGAAAAATAAGGGAGGTGGTGTGGCCGTGTACGTGCTGCAGTCACAAAAACATGACGTCATATCGCAGTTTTCAATGGTCGCAAAAATGATGTTGAATGCCTCACGGTGCGGTTAGATGCAGCTGTGATTGTACTAGTCTATAGGCCACCGGCAGGGAACAAGTTAGTTTTTTTTTAACACATTGAAGCTCTTCTTCATTACCTCAGTAGTTCAAGGCTTCCCTTTGCAATCATAGGTGACGTGAATATCGACATGCTTTCTGAAAACCTACCGGCAAGGCAACTGAGCGAACTGATAAATTCCTCTGCATGTGTGAACCTTATTACAAAAGCGACCAGACTCCCGGCAGAATCTGCCACGCTATTTGATATCTGTATCAGTAATATGCATCCCCCCGGCAGTATTTCTAGATTATTGTCAGCAGATATAAGCGATCACCTACCAATGTTTTGTTCTATTCCACTTGCGCACTTTAAGAACAAAGAAAGAGAAATTAAAGAGTCACGCATTAAACACGAACGCGCTCTGGAAATTTTTGGCTCTCTTATCAGAACAACTGACTGGCAACCCGTTCTAAGTTAAAAAGACCCGAACAAGACGTATGATGTGTTTTTCGATAAAGGTATGTGTTGCTACGATCAGTCTTTTCCAATAAAGACGCTGAAGCGGCACAGTAAAAAAATAAGGAAACCATGGATTAGCAAAGCTATATTGAAGATGATAAATAGAAAGAACAAGATGTACCACGCCTTTGTTAAATGTCGTGACGCGCAGAGTTGACTGAATACAAGAAATATAGAAATATGGTGAACTCGCTGGTAAAACAAGCGAAAACTCAGTATTATGAGCAGCTATTTTCAAAAATAAGAAGCAATCCCCGAAAAAGATGGAATGAAGTTAGAAGCCTAACCAATCAACTGAAACCATGTGCAGACTTGCATATTACAACGCCGAATGGCGTCTTGTCCTACTGTGCAGCTACAATCGCCATGAATAACTACTTTGTTTCTTGCTCTGAATGTACCAACCTTAACACAAAACAAAAACATAACTCTGCTACTAATTGTGCTGACTTTGTAAATTCGATCATGTTAACTCCCGTGACACCTTCCGAAGTGAAACGAATAATTAATAGGTTAAAAAACAATACAGCTAGTGGCTATGATGGCATTTCATGTGGACCGCTAAAATTTGTCGCTGATTTATTATTGATTCCTCTAGTTCATATCATCTTCATATGCTCGAGATCGGTGGTTTTCCAGACCGCTTAAAGATAGCACGCGTACACCAGATATTTAAGAATGATAACAGCTATGCTTTGACTAACTACTGATCAAATTCAGTCCTGCCGATCCTGTCCAAGCTTTTTGAACATGCCATCAACGTCAGGATACAAAACGTTGTCGATAAATATCATGTAATCAGTAATATGCAGTACGGATTTCAAAAAACAAATATACAGAATCAGCCCTGCTTAACATAAAAAATGAGATAATAAGAAACTTTGAACAAAGACAATATGCGATTGGAGAATTTCTAGATCTGCGTGAAGCACTTGATTCTGTGTGTCACGATGTCCTCCTAGTTAAACTGAACAGGTATGGGATCCGCGGGATACCACTAGAATTAATAAAAAAAACTATCTGTCAAACCGCTATCAATATGTGAGTTTATTAAATATTCATCTCCAGTTCTGCCATGTAAAAAAGGTGTTCCACAGGGATCTATTCTCGGGCCTTTGCTGTTCGTAACAAACGTGAATGATTTAGGCTGTATTCCTAATACCCCATAACTAATCATGCATGCAGATGACACAAACGTATTTTTCTATAGCCATTCACCCTCGGATATTGAACATGCTCTCAACAACTATTTGTTCCACCTGTCTAATTGGTTAAGCACAAATAAATTATGCTCGAACATTGAGAAAACGAAATACATATTGTTTGCACCGCTAAACAAGCCTAGGAAATCTCCCCTAGAAATTTTGTTTGATATCAAAGGAATAGCTCAAGTCAAGGCCCAAACATTTTTATGCGTGTGGTTTGAAGAGAGCTTATCGTGGAATACACATGTTAACAGCCTCATAGCTAACCTAAGTAAAACAATTGGCTGCCTCTTTAAGAATTGCCTACTCATCCCTCAATGGTTGCGAACTGTACTTTATTACTCACTCTTTTACTCCAAGCGGCCTACGGTGCTTTAGTCTGGGGTACCACTACAAGTCACAGTAACAAAAGATTATTAGCCTGCAAAAAAAAGTGTTAAAAATATTTGAGCACTATCACGGCCCACCGGATCTACTGCGGACATTCCGCTTTTCCTGAAAAACAACATGTTAAAGGCCAATCAAATTTATTATTTAAAATTGCTTCCGTACATAAAAAAGCGAAGCTTAACCGTGTACAAAAATCGAATGCAACTCCAGCATACACACTCCGTAAAGAAACATTGCGGCCGCCAAAAAAAAGAACGAATTGTGGACGACTACATATTGAATGTCAAACAGCTAACCTTCTAAATAAAATACAAGAATTAACAGATCTGAGCGCTAGTGTCTCCAGAAACATGCTTGGTGCTCTGCTGCTGGAAAATAACTTAAAAGTCACATAATCTGCCAAGTTTCTGTCCCTAATTCCTATTTCTATAGGAGTGCATTATCGTTTTGTTTCTTGCTGTTGTTTTGTTAGTATGATGTGTATATTTTGTCGTTGCTAAGCCTGCAACAACCATGTTCAGAATTTTTGTATATTTGCAATCCTTGTACCAAGTATTTTGTGTCGGCCTGTGCGAATTATTGTTTGTTGTATACTGTAAGTTTTTCGGTACATGATTTATTTACCTTTTTCCCTTCTTATTTCCCCCAGAAGATTTTGGTGCGAAACTTTTTTAAAGCCATGTTTAACGTTTGTGCCAAACTGCATGCGGGGCAAGAGCCATCGTCAGGCGTTTCGCTTTTTGCTCTTGCTCCTTTTTCTTCATCAGAAAGAAACAAATAAATCAAATCAAATAAAAAAATCAAGCTAATCAGAAAGCATATTACACGTAGGCATAGTCTTTTTGCCAACTGCCGCCGCGGTGGCAGAGTGGTTACGGCGCTCGGCTGCTGGCCCAAAAGACGCGGGTTTGATCCAGGCCGCGGCGGTCGAATTTCGATGGAGGCGAAATACAAGAGGCCCGTGTACTTTGCGATGTCGGTGCACGTTAAAGAACCGCAGGTGGTCGAAATTTGCAGAGCCCTTCACTACGGCGTTTCTCATAGCCCCAACTGCTTTCGAACGTTAAACCACCATAAACCAAACCATCTTTCCGCCAACTACAGACACCGAAGAGAAAATACCGTCAACTGTATTTAAATGCGGATAAGCTGGACAGTGCTTCGCAGCGGTGCTCTAGTGTTTTCTACACCTACGTGCATGCGGGAGGTGTGGAGCTCGAACCCTGGTGCCCACTGGTGACACAATGGGTACGAGTTTTACCATTGCCTGATGCTCGGCTTTTCGGATGTGCCAATGCCCTTTTCGGCCAAAGCTGCTCTGGCGCCATAAAAATGTCCTCCTCTAATGAGCTCGAGAGCGCAAGGACAAAAGAACGAATCGGGCTGCTTCATTCAGAAAACTTCCTCTCGTCGTGCAGTGCTACAGCTGGTTCCAACGGCCCGCTCTGTTGCTTTTGTTTGCAAGCTTCATAGCCAGGTGCCCCCCCCCCCCCGCCATGACCTTCGGTGAAATCACTCATGTATATCCGCACCTGCAGGAGAGTTTTCAAAACCGGCTTTGTCACATTTAGTCCTCGGCTTCACAGGATATCAAGACAATGAATAAAAAAAAGTAAGAGAGCGGCCATAATGCAGCTTACGAGAAGTAGAGAATGCTTTCGAAATTTGCCAGGCAGCTTCAGCAGGTGCTTTCGATTTGATGAACCTGTATGAGCGAGATTTTTACAGACAAGAATTTTAATAACTTTGCGGTCCCAAATGCACAAGCAGTCTGCTACAGTCACTCTGTAAATAACAAATCATTCTGAGGATTGCGTTAGCATGCCTTTGCATGATTCTTCACAAAAGAATGGTCGATACCAAACGACTCCCTTAAAAATTTTATTTCCGATACCGAAACAGATACCGGTACAGATACTCAATATACAGTATCGTCGATACTTAAAACACCTGTACAGATACTCAATACACTATCGTCGATGCTTATAACATTGATATCAACAGTATTAATGAAGTGTGTGATAAAATATGCTAGATTAAGAAATCTTCGTGATTTCTGAGGAGGTCGCGGGTTAAGCGTTTCCAAACGTTTCAGCTTCTTCGCGGCCATAACGAGTGACATAAGCCCCAGATGTTCTACTATTGTCTGGTGCAGCCTGAGCAGCAGTAGAAGAGGAGGATGGATTAGTAGTAGGGACTGAATGTTCCGTCTCGGAAGTTTCCCCTGGCACTCTGCTTACTCTTGGCGGCTCTACAGCTTGCAGTGTTCCTGGAAGCTCAGAGATTTCACACGAGGGGTCGTAGTTCTCCTCTAGTTTTGACCTATACAGGATCAATGCACGCCGCGGTTCCACTCCAGTTCCAGTCCCGGGTCTGTCTTGACGACGTAGGAGCGCGGCCGAGAAGCCCGGCTTTAAAAAGTTGCTCTGACCCGGCTATCTTTGACCCTCGCCCGATTTCCGGCTTCCAAGTGCGTCAGCTCTCTAGCCGCGTGGTGGCTGTCCCAGTTGCGCCGCTGCTTTTCTATGACTGTTTCGTCTCTTCTGACAAAGACTTAGGTTTCTTGGTTTTGAAGGTTTCAACCGTAATGTTGAGCGCAAACGTCTGTTTAGGAGTAGTTCGGCACGAGTTTTGCCCACGAGACCTGGAGTGCTCCTGTATGCCATCAGCGCCAAGTATGGATCTGCTGGCTTTTCTAACAATCTTTTGATGGTTTTAACTGTGCGCTCCGCTGCGCTGTTAGGTTGTGGACTCCTGGTGCTTAGCGTAACGTGTGTGAAGCCGTACGGGGTTCAACATTCCTAGAATTCTTGTGACGAAAATTGGCTCCTGTTATCGGTCACAAATGTTTCAAGTATGCCATGCCCTGCAAAAAAGATTTTCAGCTGTATATAACAGCGGTAAAATTGGACAACTCTGAGAAAACAACCTCCGGAAAGCACGAAAAGAATTCCACAGCCGCGAGATAATGCCTCTGGTTGAAATAAAACAGGTCCGCTCCTAGTTTTTGCCATAGAAAAGATGGAGACTTCGACAGAATTATTGGTTCTGCAATTTGTACCCTCAGTTTGGCGCACTCTAAGCGGTTATTGACCTCCAAAATCAACTCTGATCTATGCCCTATCCACCAGTCAGATTTGCGAGCTCGAGCGCAACATCTTACGATCCCTTGATGGCCTTCATGCAACGCTCTCAGAACTTCAGCTCTTATCCCCTGAGGGATGACTAGGCGCTGGTCATACGAAAGCACCCCGTCATATTCTGTAAGGTGTGCTCGGTGTGACCAAAGACGCCTCAACCAACTGTTGGCATTTTCGAAACACGGCCAACCATGCCTGCACTAGAGCAGTAGCTGCTGGCAAGTAGCATCACCTTGTTGCGCCAACCGCACCTTATCTAGATGGGATGACGACGTAACTTCACTGACGTAGCCTTGAACGGAACTTAAAACCTCATCAGTTTACAACTGGACCCACACCAGACTGGCTTCTTTAAAAGCTGCCCGAGGAAAAGCATCAGCAGTGATGATCTGTTTTGCAGGGACATAGACAATGGTGAAGGAAAACCTCATAAGCCTCATACGAAACGTTTGGATTCTCGGCAGTAACACGTCTGTTGGCGATATTCATAAAATAGCAAAGAGGGGCCGGCGATCAGTTTCAAACTCGAATTCAAGCCCTCTTAAGTAACATTCCAGGCGTTCGCCTACCCAAGTAACAGTGAACGCTTCTTTTTCAATTTGCGCGTAGCTCTGCTCAGTTGGCGTCAAGGCACGGGAGGTAAAAGCAACAGGCCGTTTCTGTTCATCTGCCTGCACTTGAAACAGCACTGCTCCAATGCCAAACGACGATGCGCAAGCCGATAAGACTGCGGGAAGCGACGGATCGAACTTTGCAACACACTTTGCTGACGACACTAGCTGTTTCAAAGCAGCAACGCTTTCTCCTGCGGTGGGCCCCAATGCCACTCTTTGCCCTTCACCAGCAGTTCACGGAGCGGCTCAGATAGTTCAGCTAGGTTTGGAACACACCTTCCCAAATAATTGAGCCTGCTGAGAAACCTGCTCACGTCCGGTACCGCTGGCGGCGCATCCATTTTTTTTTTTAGTGCTTGTACTTTCTCAGGGTCCGGTTTGATGCCGGTCGAATCAACAACGTATCCCAAGAACGCTACCTTGAAAGCGCCAAAAGAGCATTTAGCCCGATAGAGTATGACACCGGGTATAGCAAGCTTCCTTAGGACTGCATGCAGGCTTTCATCGTGTTCTCTCTTTAATGAACCAAACAAAAATCAATAGGTCATCTATGAGGTTTACAACTCCGGGCAGACCATCCAAAATTTCGCCCAAGCGCTTCTGAAAATAATCTGGGGCAGAAGTTATCCCAAATGGTAACCGGCAGAAACAGTAGTGACCAAAAGGCGTGAATATGATGCTCCTGCAAGAATGCCCAACACATCACCAACTTTCGGCAACACGAAATCTCCCGCAACAAACTCTGGTTTAGCTGGGTTAAATATACGCAGATGCGTACTGTGCCTAACGGCTTGAGCACTTGCACGATGCCCGCCACACCATTTGGTTGGCTCAGCAACTTTTCTAATTACTCCTTCTCGTTCTATTTTGAGTGGTTCGGATTTCATGGCTTCTCTTAACGGAATTGGAACACAACGAGGTGTGCTTACGGCGAAAGGTGAAGCACCCGCCTTCATCAGAATGGTGTATTCACCTGGCATTGCGCCAAGAGAAGAGAAAAATTGGGGTACATGGTTTCGAATACTTTATCCGACATGACATCGACAAACTTCACCACATCAACGGACTCAATGGCTAGTAGCCCCAAGAGAACAGTATGTACAGGTTCTGCCTCATACAGAATCTGTTGTGTGTCTTGCTGTTGCCAGACAACTTCTGCCTCGAAAGTCCCCTTCAAGGGGAGTCGCTGACCTCCTGACCCCGTTAATACTGTGCATGACGGCTGTAACCGCGAAGGCACTCCAGGAAATTCGAGCGGAACGACCGAGACTTCCGCTCCGGAACCGACCTTAGCAAAAATCGGCTCTCCGTTTATAGTTACTTGAACAAACTTAGCCTTCGAAGCACTAAGCATTCCTGCAAAGTAGCTTTCTGGCACTGACTGTAGAGCGGAAACGCCTACGTCATGGTTGGAGGGGTTGCTCAGGCAGACCACACGAAGTGTTCTTTGGATCTAAAGCTGTTACACCGCACGGTTCAAGCAGGGCACTTGAACGATGGTACGAGCGTCCACAAAACCGGCATCGCTGCAAGTCCTCCCGACTCTTCTGCACCGGGCATCGCGTAGGTTGGCGAACGTCTCTGTTGCGGTAAGTCGAGGCCCCGTCATCGTCTTTCGAGCTACAGCCCAAACTTCGGACTTCGCCTCGGTGTAGCGTAGTCCTCGGTGTTGTCGCTGAACAGTCTCCTTGAGGCGAACCTTTGCAAGCGCTGTGTCCAAGGTGAGACTGGAATCCATCTGGAGGGACTGACAGTGCGGCATCTGCTAGCCAGACGACGAATCTGTCCCGTACCAGATGAGTCCGGAGGGTGCGAAAATCGCAGCGGTCAGCCAGTACATGTAGAGCGGATACGCACTGGTCGACTGTCTCCCCGGGCTCCTGTTGCCTGCTGTGGAAACAGGCGCTTTCGTACACAGCGTTCTTTGTTGCCACGAAGTGAACAGAAAACTTTCTGTAGACAGTCTCGTAATTTTTCGATTCTTCTTTCGAGAGACCAGAAGTTTAAAAAATTTCTCTGGCGAGCCTGCCTACGCTGTACAGCAGCATCCGGACTTTCACTTCTTCTGGCCTTTGGTTCAGACCTGTGGCGTATCGGTAGTCGTCGAACTCCTGAATCCATTCTGGCGACTCTGAATATCCGGTAAAAGTTGAAGTTTCCCGGAGGAGAGCGTGGCAGCCGCACTGCCGGGTGTTGACGTGGGGGTGTCCATTGCGCAATCAGCTGTCAGCCGAGTGCCGCGGCACCGCCCCTACGAACTTGACCCCACTTCTGACACCGTGTTGCGTCAAGGGAATGGCGCGACCCAGGAGCAGACACAGACAAGCCAGTTGACGGATGAGGGGCAAAGAACCGCCGTCCTCATTTCCCGCTTGCATATGCACCGGCATGCGGTGATCCTCTTCCAACGTGCGCCGCCTTGTCACCGTTACGCATCACCGTGGGCGCAAAAGTCAGAATGACAACACAGCCATCACGTCCGCCTCTGCCCCGACCGCCGATCCGGACGCTGGCTCTTGCACTTGTGGTACGTGATGCATGCATTACGTGATTTTCTCTCGTTGAACTAATTTCCTCTCGCTGAAGTCTTGAAAACACGAAGGATGATCATAGCTAAACTGTAATAAAAACTTAAAAGGAGGACGCCAACCAAAAGAAAAAACAACAAACAACAAAATGACGTTTCGGCTCCCGTACGGGAGCCTTGTTCACAATGAGAAGGATTAAGAAGTGAATCAGGATTAAATATGTTTGAAAAAAGGGCGCAGGGAGCGTGCGTATACAGGATTTAGATTTCCAGTGTTGCGTTTGAGGTGCTATTAGTCGTTTGAATGAATAATGATTCGAGGTGAAGGCAACGGAACGGATTTTTTTCAGTTGCCAGCACGTGTGCCCTACCCCAGTCAATATCGTGGCCAGTTGATACGGAGTGTTCGGCGATAGCATTAGAGTACACATTTTTTTGTTTTTAACATCATTACAATGTTCTTTTAGGCGTCTTTTAAAATCACCAGTCTCGCCGATGTAGACGCTGTCACAATCGGAACACGGGATGCTGTAAACAACGCCAGGGTACTTTTCTTTGGAGAGAACGTCTTTGACGTTAACCAGCGCATGCTGTAGTTTCCTTGTGGGGACATGGCCAACGTGAACTTGGAATGTGCGCAGAATGCGCGCCAAGGCTTCGCTTATTCCGGGTGTGTAGGGAACAGCGGAACGTTTCAGAGGGGACAACCCGGGAGTCTCCCGTGTCGGGCAAGATAACTGCTTTTCAATGGATGCCACAAAAGCAGCTGGGTACTCGCTGCGCGTTAGTTCTTGCCGTACAGTACCAAAGTCGACTGCCCGATCTTCAGGAAAACTGCCTATGCATTCTGCGCGTTTGAACGACGTTGTGGCAACAGATTTTTTTTGACTAGCCGGGTGCACAGATTTGAAGTTAGGGTATCTTCCTGTGTGGGTGGGTTTCCTGTAAACGCTGAATGATAGCTTTCCACTGTTTCGTTTTACCAATACGTCCAGGAAGGGCAACACGCCATTCATTTCTTCTTCGACGGTGAAATCAATCGCGTCTTCAATGGAATTTAAATGGGACGAAAAGGTCAGCGAAACATCTTTCCGAATGAGGCAGAAGCAGTCACCTACATATCTAAGGAAAATTCTTGGCGGTGATGGAAAAGTTTCATGGGCACGGCGCTCAACAAATTCCATAGTCAGATTCGCGACATTCACTGAGATAGAGGCGCCCATTGGTGTGCCCTGAAGTTGTCGGTAAAAAGAGCCTTGGAAGACGAAATAAGTGTTGCCCAGGCAGAACTGTAAGAGCCTGCGGAGATCTGGAATGTCAATGGGGGTCCTTTGTGGTAAACAATTGTCAGCTTCAAGGGCAGCAAAACACAGTTGTACGGCGAGGTCAATGGGAACGCATGTGAAAAGCGACTTGACGTCAAACGAAACCATGTGCTCGTCATCGTCCGGTTATACGTCGGTTATCTTCTTGATGAAGTCAGTCGAGTTGCGTACGTGCGTTGAGTCGAGACCGACAAGTGGCCTGAGGATCCGGTGAAGGTAGCTGGATAAACTGTGAAGAGGAGAACGACTGTAGTCTACGATGAGACGAATCGGCATACCAGGTTTGTGCACCTTTGGAAGCCCGTAGAGAGCGGGGGCGGAACTATTCGTCCACAACAGTTTGAAGTAAAGTGCTTTGTGGGAAGGAGGAACGAATTTGAGCACGTCAGGAAGAAGTTTTTGTAAAGCGCGCTTCATCACCTTTGCGGTCGGGTCCTTGTCGAGACGGGAGTAGATGGCGTCATCTTGCAGTAGGCTTTGCATTCTGCTGATGTAGTCATTGCGGTCCAGAAGAACTGTCGTGTTTCCTTTGTCTGTCTGCTGGAAGTATAACCAGATCCATGTTACTGCGAAGGCTCCTGACAGCTTCACGCTGTTCAGTGGTCAGTGGGGACGTCTGATGCTGCGGGTGGTACTTGGAGAGGACGCTGACAACACGAGTCCTTGCTTCATCTCGGCGCGAAGGTTCAACCTGGTTAACCGCGTTTTCCACGGAACACACAAGTTTTTTGGCATCCAGGGTAGGTCCAGTTTTAGGCCCAGGTTAAAAACGGAAAGCTCGGCGCTGTTGGGTTTATAAGAAAAAAGGTTATGGACAACCATTAAAGGCGCAGCTTTCTCTGTAGTTGAAGGGAGCGGAAGGAGATGACGTAACTTGTTATTGTGTGCAAGGTCAGCGGACCGAGACAGCATGGTTGCTTTATGATTGGCATGCAGCTGAATGCTAGGAAATTCCTTCGGGTAGCGGAATTCTATGCGGCGGCGGGCGAAAAAGGCTTCATTTTTCAGTGCTCTAAGCTTTTCTTTGCATTCAAGTATCCTGGATTGGAGGAGCGAACGTTCAGCTTTCGCAATAACGCTTAGCCCGAAACGTAATTTTGTTGTTTTTTGTTTTTTCTTTTGGTCGGCGTCCTCCTTTTAAGTTTTTATTATGACTGTCCCCGAACAGACGAGTTTTCGTCCAACTCTCGACTTCATAGCTAAACCGTGTCTAACCATGTTTAACAGGGCTTTCGCTCCGTATATACTGGGTGAGGTGAATCACAGTCACTTCTTCTCTCATTCCTACCTTCCTCAATTTCCTCACTGCCATGCTGACGTGTCCCTCGAAAAGTGCGACCGTGTTTCCTTTCCCCAGAAAAATTGGCAGTGGCTTAGCTCGGATATGCCAGGATGTACGTAGTGAAAGCTAAGATATAGCTTGTTTAGCCTTGGTTAATCTTGATTACAAGTCCAGGTTAGTCTGGTTGCCTGGCTAGTTATTGTCAAGTGGTTTGTCATGCAGTTGGTCACGTGAGCAGTCACGTGGTTGGCCACGTGGTGCGGTGCGACCACGGTGGGAATGTGAGCAAAGTGTTATTGCGAGCAAGGCGAAACTGGGAGTTCGTGGCCAAAGTAGCTTTCGCTAAGAAAACTAATTTTTCTGTGATTTTGGTTTATTGGATACAGCGCGCTTTCTGAAAGGGCTTAACTGAATTCGGCCGCACAGAGTTCACCAGTATCCTTACGCTCCACTGCGGGCGTAGCTGGTGTCATTAAAACTTTAACACTCAAAATGAAGAAATGGTGACGTTCAAACGATCACTTCTATAAGCAGCGTAACAAAATCTTTTTTCAAGCTAGCGTTCTTCAAGCAAACTGGTCTCCGAGCACTTTACTTCACACGAATAAACTTAAAACTGGTCTGTATGCTCTCCTTTTGTTGCTGCACTATTTACCGGTTGCCTCTACCATTGTCCTGTGCTAGATGGTGCAAGATCCGTGCGCTTAAAAAAACCGAACAGTTACTTCCTCAGCACTACGTTTAACAGACGTTTTCTGTTGCACATTCTTCCCTAAAGAGTAGAAGGAAAACAACAAATACAAGGGCGAAAGGTACTTTATTACGCCAAGCATATCTTGCTAACCTCTGTTTCTTGGACTTTTTTTTTTATGCGCAACAGCATTTCCCAAAACCGTTGGTCCGTAAGAGCTTCGCGATGCGGACCTGCTTTAGCGAAGCAAGTGAAAAAATGCTCTGCATACAAGTACAGATGAACACGTTCCCATGCTGTGCTTTATGAAGGTGGCTTTTAACGTGAAAGCGCTAAAGCTCCATTTCACCGGAGAAACTGCCGTAGTTGTCGTTGACGTGTCGAAAAATCGGTATTGGTCAATAAGCTGGTGACGTAGCACCAGCATGACCTCGCACGGGTAATTCATATACTGCACAACGATCGCACAGAACAACAATGTTGACGTCGCTACTGAATTTATCATTGACCCGCAGAGTCGTCACGGCATTCCGCCACCATTACGTAGTGCCTCTGAACAAATAAAAGCCACTTCGTTTAAAAGAAAACTGGTCGAGAAGGGAGTTGAACCGCTGCTCCCAGAGACGTGAGCCGGGCGCGCTACACCTCGCAAATTGAATAACTCTGTTTTTTCCCTCAGCGCAGCGTTCGCCTTGTCGTTTTGAGCAGCCGCCTCACATGCGGGAGGTGCGGGGTACGATCCCCAGTGTCGCCGGGTACCCACCAGTGATACAATGGGTACAAGCATTCCCCTGCCTGCTGCTCGGCTTCTTTTGGGTGGATTGCTTGGGAAATGGGTGTTTATCACCCCCTTATGCATTGGCGCTATTTGGCCGAAGGTGCTCTTGCGCCATAAAAACTCATCATCATAAACATTGTTTCCTTTATTACCTTTACAGGCTTGGAATACTGTGCTGTACAAGTACGGTGGTCACTTACGCAACTGCAGTACTCTTAGCTGACAATGAGAATTCCAGCTTCTTCAGTTGTGTTACATTTCAAAACAGCAATACAATTTAATCACTGCAGTCTCCGTCCTCCCTCACATCATAGACTTCTTAACGTTTGTACGACTTGGCTGAAGAGAGCCCTTGTAATAAATAAAAATAAATACAAGGAATAGTAAAACAAACAATAAAATAAGATAAAAAGAGTGCCCATGTCAGCGAAGTGATAGCAAAGAGGACCACAGGCCGCTGAAGGGACCCACTGACGCTATCGCCTCATACTCTTAAGGCGGAGAATAAATGTCGCCCGGATTTTTATCAACGCGTAAGAGTGAAGCACAGCCATGTACACTCGAGAATTCTCGAGGTATAGTTGAGAAACTATAGTTTAACTCAAGCATCTTGATAAATACGGCTTGCTGAAGCTTTGCTTCTCCAGATGAGCGGAATGCGTCAGCATATGCGACGCTGCCTGTGCTGCTGACACCACTGACCCGGGTGCGGAATGTGCGCAGCCTTTACTGTGGTCGCAAAGCAGACAACAAACGTTGTGAGAGCTTATGAGCAAGAAGGCGAAAGTTGTGTTGGCAACCACCGAAGCTTGAAATAGCCGCATAGACAGCAATTCTGGACAAAAGCATTTGTGAGCTGGAAACCATTTATCAACAGATTTTTTTATATAATGTAAAATTTCACAATAACAATCAAAATATCCGCAGATAACCCGACGGCAGTCTTGTATTTTTTTTCTATTCACATTTTTGTTATCGTCAAATCGTTCCCCATTTTTTTTCTAAGGCAGTCTTAACTGTTCAATGCGCGATTGCTCGAAACACTTTAAAAGAAAGGTTTTGCTTTATATAAGAAGAATCTACCATTATCTTCAATATTTCAATAATAGTGTCTTAGAATTTTTCAGTTCTCAAACTTTTCGCCAAAGAAAGCTGAACTTGTGAAGGGGTTTCGTTTACACCATTACGGAGAACCTGTCTCCTGGTCCCTTCTGTCGTCTGATGTGCATAAGCGCAACACATATTTCATTAGTCTGGCAAACAACCGATACAGGAAGGAAGATGACTCACTGGGCCAACGGCACCGACGGCGTCTCTTGCTATTTCTTCCTTTCTTTCAGTGCGCAACCTGCCGAGCGACCGCCACCGGCAGCAGTATCAAAGTGTGCTACACACTTCTTTTTTTTTAACATCGAGTATCGTTAATGTACTGGATACAATAGAAATGTATTTTGGGTACCGATACTCCTATACTTTGATTTTCGACAAAGTATACCTGATATCGATACACAAAGTGTATCGAATGATAGTATCGAAGATACATGTGTCTTCGATGCTGCCGATGCCAGTTAGAAAGGCATTACATTCTCTCAATTTTCTAACTGTTCTCAGCTGGCCTAGTACGACGGGTTTGCAAAGCATAACAAGTAGTAAACTATTCTTTCTAGCACGTGCCAGGCCTCTGCACTCAGATATGTTTGCATTTTGTGTAGAATACCAGAGCGGCATACCGACACTAATGCACAGCCAAGAAATATTTTGTCATGCAATGCTTGGAAAACCCGTCATAGAGCCGCGAAGGTGATATCGTTAACTTCTCATGCGTTTACAGGAAAACACATCTGCGTTCGGTACATTGCTTTGCGCATACAGACAAGTGCTGCTGTGACCCAGAATATCTCTCGACAAGCTGTTAATACAAAAAGGGAAAGTTCAAATTCCTCAGAGATATCGAGATTTGAGAGTCACTGCGTCCTTTCTTTCCCTCACAAGCCATATTTCGTATTAATATTTTGACTCAGCCGTTCTTCGTGTCGTATGTCGTAACCAAAAATCAGATATAACTAACACGACCGGATATAATGAAGTGGTTTGACATGTAACCAGAAGTTGCCGAAATGGAGATGCAGTCAAAACAAGCAGCAGCAGCTAATGCAATGCTCTCTCATTTCTCCACTGAAGCAGACTTCAGTGCCCTCGAAATGTTTATTAGGCTGGTTTGTTGTCTCTTCTTCATTTCTTTTTCGTTCTTTGTTCTCTTTTAGAAAACAACATCTCACTGAAGCAAATACAACTTTAATTCCAAACCTCCACAGACTACATCTCATAAACTGAACATTATACATCGACAAATGTCCCTGGCGCCAAGCCTGCCCTACGCTCTTTCACATTTCGTGGGGACGCGGGGCCAAACTAAACACTCTACAGACGGAAAACACGTTTTTTGAGCGGTGCGAGGCGCTGCTGAGCAGTGATAACATGGAGGATCAACGGGCCCTCATAAACAGGTCCGCAGGACAGCGCAAGCCATTGGAGCCCTGGAATGAGGGCCCCACCCATAAGCTCGCACAACTAACCTTACTTTTAATAAAGTTTCCTCCTCCTCCTTCTCCTCATATATGCCCATAAATGGCATAAATGGGCACCGTGTAGTTCTCCACCTTTTAGTCTCTTGTGCTAAGTAGTAGTCTCTTGCGTTAATTCGCGAAGCTGCTCAGTCTACGCCGGCGTTGCTCTATGTCCCACTCGAACTGCCGGAAAAGCTCCAGTAAATAAAATTCGTTCTAAATAAAGCGCTCGAATGAAATTCGAAGGAAAATATCCGATTGGACGCTCTTCGTTCAGCTTCACTTTAAGCGTGAGTTTCAGCGTTATTATCGGCGTCAACTTCACCGCCATTTCGGTTATCATGTTCTAATCAGACTTCCGAGAATGGTAGATAAATTCACGTCATTCTTGATACGCTCGTGAAACATGGGTCAGTGCGGACTCGACTGACATGTACGGCAAAGATTTTGGTACTGTTTAGTTGTCTTCGGTCTATTTTAGGCAATATTTTTTACTATATTTTGTGAAGGTTCCCTTCCGTACTACGTTTTTCACGGAGTCCATGATTGGCATTTTCCGAAAAAACATCCACCAGAAGTCTGCGTTCATCTGGTCTGCTCCACTTCTTGGCGTATTCCGCGGTCGCAGTTTTGCTGGTTTTTGCATGTATACCGTCATGCATGCTTACAGTCATACAAGCGCATGTATACCGTCCACCGAGATACATGCGTTTTCCTGTGCTTACCAAGCCGCGCATTGGCGTGGTGAAGTCATTGTCCCTTCACATTCTGCACCTGCGTCCGTAATTGCAGGTTGCAGCCTCCGCAGGTCGGCAATGGCTGCGCATGCCTTGTAGTCGGCTGCCCTCTTCGATAGCTTCTGCTTAATGGGCCGGAAAACGCACACTCAGGAAGGCGAGGGGAGTACAAAATAACATCATTTGATATACCGCCCTGATCGAGTGACTGAACTTCAAGCATAAAAGCAGAACTTCCACCAGCGATAACTCATCCAGATTAAGAATTATATTCTTCCTGTTTGCGCGGCCTCTGTTCGGCAAGCAGGAAAGATAGAAGCAAGCTGAAAAGATTCCAGTCCTGTCCCGACGGCTTGCCTTTCAACTCACCGTCTCGCCGTGGGAAGCACCGCAATTGGTAATGTTGTGGTAATATTAGCGCCTTATGTCTTCTCCCTGATCAAGGCCGGAAAAAGCTCAGAAACGGTTCATTATTATATCGAATACCTGCGGGCGGAAAGGTAAAAGAAGTTAAGAATGGTGCTGCACTGTGGGAATAATTTGCACCTCATGCCGAACCGTCGACGTCTCTGCATGCTTGGCGCCTGCCTTGCCGATCTGGCGGCTAAACCTTGACATGGGAACCCTCCTGACACGAGTTCTTCCTTTCTATGGAAGCCATGGCTAGCCGCTAGCGGAGAGAGCCGGCA
The DNA here is from genome assembly GCF_052857255.1 of Amblyomma americanum. NCBI lineage: Eukaryota > Metazoa > Arthropoda > Arachnida > Ixodida > Ixodidae > Amblyomma > Amblyomma americanum. Next base: position 122,697,426 of record NC_135500.1, read on the forward strand.
TCACCACAAAAGGCAGCAGCACATATAAGCATAAGTAGCTATAGTTAAGTTAGCTTCAATATAGTTACAGGAAGAGAAGCGAGACTTCGCACAAGATGCAGAAAAATGCTCAGACCAGATGCTCACGCCCTGTCTAAAGTCCCGCGTCCCTTCCTTCAACATGTGTCAACAACTGGACCCTCCTGATTGTCAAAGCAGAACGCTCATGTCTCTCATGTCTGAGTCTACGTGTGGAGTCTTAAGCCCCGACTCGATGGACACGTTAAGCGCACCGGCGGAGCGCCTACGCGCACGGGCATACGCTGGATCTTGTCTGCGCATGCGCAAAGCGCGCGCAGAGCGCACATATTTGTTCATGTCAGACGCTTGCTGCGCGCGTCGGAAGCGGGGTTTAGTTCACAACAATAGGAGAACCGCGGGGCTCCGGGGGACTTTCTTTTCATGACTTGAAGCTCTTTCAGGTTCTCCACACTTTTCTTCGCGGTTTAAGTTGTCTTTCAGTGCCCCCCAAATCCCTTTCTTCACGCTTGAAATTCTTTCGGTCGGCTCGAGAAGGGCAACGAGTCAGCACCAGGAGCATAGAGGTGGATGCGTTTTTTCGACGCCCGTTGCGGCGCGGCGCCCAGCGCGCAGGCGCTCCGCACATACGCGAGCATGTGTCCATGGAGTTGCCGCTTTAGGGCCTGCCGTGATAAGAGTCACCTCACGTGGCTGGTGGTGTCAGTTATCAGTCGAGCGAGGAAGCATGCTTTTGCAGCCAACCAGCCCCAACCATAAGAGTGCCAGCTCCTCAGTTTCATTGAACGCATGCGGCAGGAGTGTCCCAAAAAAAAGGCAGGTTAATGCTTTTCTAGGTATTTGTTTTGAAGCGCCAGAAACTTCTTTTTTTTTTAACGTTCTCTTAGGAGCAATCCAGTTTGGAGGTACTCATTTCTCTTGAAGACTGTGAATTCATCGCGTACTTATCTTTCCTCGAGATTAAACATTTATATGTTCTGGGCGGTCTGTACTTGGAGCTCATCCGCGACATTAATCCGAAAGCTTTGAGATGAGTGAAAACTTCAGATTAGAAAAGAAATGGACTACTTTTATCTTTAAAGATATAATAGATACTACTATGAGACACTTTCGGAATTATGTGTTCCTAATATTGGCATTATGTAGGCAGGAAAGACGAGTCTCGTTGCTGTCGCCCATTAAAAATACCAATCTAAACTATTCCCATGCATAGTACCTGCCGTTTGAATTTTCTGTCAATGTTTCATATTAAATGTAGGAAACGACGTCACCTAAAATGAATTTCTACGGGCGTTCGATGCATTGTCACCTGCACTAATTCCTTGCTGTTTAACCTATCAAGTATTAATTACACAAATGTTGTCACTGGGAACCTTTCGGAGATTGTGCTAGAAGTTATTTCTTTGCTTTAGACGAACTTAGAGCTCTTCATATAACATGTGGGGTGTCTTTTTACTTTTGATAGCACACTCACAAAGAACACCTCTCATACCGGCGGCCATGTTGGCATGTTCAGCGACATTCCAGTGCAGGCACGCTTTGTTAGTCATAACATCGTTTCTTTATCTGCGTTAATTGCGTCTTGAACATCTTGGACAAAAATATACATTGTTCCGCAATCTCTACAATATTCATCTGACAAACATGGTAAGATCACCAGATTACCTTCTTTTTTTTTCTATGGCAATCTCCAGTGGAGCCCTGGAAAGGGGGCCCATTCATCGAGGATATATATACAACCATAAGTTGCGTTAACACGTTTTGGCGGGCTAGTTGGTTAAGCATCTTGAACAAACAGCGCGAACAGCGCTGTGTCGTTCGCTTTCTAGTCTTTTGTGCTCGTCTTTGTTCGCGCTGTTTGTTCAAGATATACAACCAATAAACTTTTCTCTCTTTCTCTGCTCTTACGGCGTCACATCTGCCGATTATTGTAATCCTTGGCAAGAGTTTTCGGCCATATTCCTTTAAAACATAACCGCTAATGTTTTTCGTTGGAAATGTGAATAACTGACTGCCTGGAAAAATACGTATAGCTTTGACTGAAAAAAATTGAATGCAAAGGGTGAGTGGCGCCTTAATTTTGTTAATGCACTTGTTAGAAAACGGCAATATTTTCAAACAACAGCTGCTTTCTATCCTTGAAGTTTTTGTTGAACGAGAAGTCATACACTTGAATGCATTCGTTGCTCTTCTCCACATACCTATTTACCTGCTGCTGGCTCTTCCACATGCCCCTGCGGTAAATTTGATTTTAAATTTCTGCCTTGCATCTGCAAAGACACATGGAGGCTAACGAAAACTCTTGAACTTTTGAGGGCAGCACAGTGCGCTATGGATAGGAAAATCATAGTGGTATGGTCAAAAGACAGGGAGAGAGAGAGAGAGCAGGTTTGGTCAGGGAACAAACAGGACTTAATGATACCGTATTCGAAATCAAGAAGAAATGGGCATGTGTAGGGGATGTAATTCGAGGCGAAGACAACCGAGTTTTCCTTAAGGCAACGGAGTGTATTCCTAGAGAAGGCAAACGTAGTAGGTGGCTGTCAGAAAGTCTGGAGAGCCAATGAGATTATGAAGTTTGAGGTGATAAGGTGGTCGTAACTGACAGAGGGCCACTTTAATCAGAGACGTATGAGGGAGAGCTTACTCCTCGAGTGGTACTTGTCGGTATGGTATGCATAGAGCACAATCAAAATTTCATTTTATTGACCTCCTGCAGCAGCTTAAATACTTCCGCTGACTGTCAAAGTCATACATTTTCAAGGGAAAGACGTATCTTCTGATAATCAAGGATTCACACTCTGTGGGGCAAAAGCTTCATTATGGTTACCGTATGCTACAGCCCACTTGGGATCGATAACATAGAAAGGGACGTGTTTTATACTTTCTTTCCGACAATTGGTTTTCTTCTGTACAGTTGTCAGGAATTTGACACTGCTCCTAGTTGGCGCCGATATGCCTTGCGGTCTATGTCCCTTCTGTCTGAGAAGTCTCGTTTCATGGCATAACTGATTGCACAGATAACTTAGTATATTTTTCAGCAGGATATAAGATCTAGGCATGATATAAGATCCTACACAAATCAAAGAAATGGGCGTCTCTATGCTTCGGTTCATGTTTGTTCCAAAACTATTAAAAATTTAAGCTATGGGTGTATATGGATAGGTACATTTTGGAAACAGAAACACGTTTTGGAAGAATATTTACAACTCCGAGCAGTTTTGTTCTGCAGCTACAAATAGGATAGAGACTAGGGCGCTAAAGTACCTTACGTGTGGAGAATGCAATTGCATTAGATCAGCGAGTTTTATTACCGACCACAATACTTATTGAAGGCTGGGAGGGGGGTGGTGTCTGATAAATAGCACATCATGTGACCTGATCACGTCATAACAGTATAGACAAATCAGAGATTTTTAGAACAGACCCCAACTCCGCCTCCATCAATCCGGAAATCGTATCACTCTCCACAAGACCGCTTTTTACACGAGACTAGACTTTTGTTTTGGCCAATGTAGGTGGAGAGAGGAGATGGGGGAAAGAAGGGTGATGGGGGAGAGGTGGTGGCCGTAGCAGGTGGCACGTCACGCGACCTGATGATTCCACAACAGTTTCTACCAATCAGCGAATTTTATGAGAGACCACAACGCCAGGTTTTTTTTCTATAATGAGGCTGCTAATACTGTCTCGTTAAAGCAAGAAAGCTGCCCATCTATGCTTTGCGGCCGCATTTCTGGCGTTTGCGAGCGCGGCTGTAAAAAGAGACGTGACATCTGTTATGTCAGATGCGCTACAGTAGTTTTGTGCAGCTTACCTCTTCCTTGCGGGTCTTCTTATGTAAGCCAAACTAGCCGTTGCATTAATGACCGGCTACGGGAGCATGAGAACATTTTTGAAAGTAACGAAAGAACGTCAAATCTTGTTCAGCATGTTTCTACTTGTGTGAGCAAGTGCCGGGCTAGATTTGAGAACACTAAGATACTAGGCAGGAGCGCTAATGTAAAAGCTTGGCTTGTGCTGGAGGCCTTTCATTTTAAAAGGTTATCTGATCGCTGCGCGAGTGATGGTTCTCTGCAAATTTGTACCGCTGAATGTGCTAATCTTAATTTTTTGCCGTAATCGAAATGCGGTTGTATGAGGTTTGTGCCTCCACTGTCTTTGCGCATGCTCGTATTTTTTTTCTTTATATTCCGTGTGTCAGACCATATTGATCAGTTGGTAGTAGCGCTCGTGAGTCATCGTATGTGTTTCTTTTCGGTCCTTGTCAAAGTTCTGCGCCCACTTCACTTTTATCATGCAAAGCCAATTTGCCCAACAACATGCTCTTCTGTCCAATATTTACAGTTTCTCAAAACCATGACCCCATATCTGGTTGTATAATGCTATAAGCCAATGAGTCTACACGTGTGCATTTGTCCCGTTGTATAAGGCTATAAGTATAGTGGTATAACGCAGCGCAGCACAGTTAACGATGTCCTGAGATGAATCCTTCACGTTTTTCGTACATATTTTACTGAAAAAAAAGCAGTTTGTTGTCGTGCAGCACATGACCGCAAAATCAGTGATCTGTACCGCTGCCCCAAACTACTGATAACGAATAAGGCAGTGCCGAAGAAATAGCATTCATATCTAAAATTAAGAATACTCTAGCGGACATTCTCGTTCCTGCGTTTTCGCCGATAGGAATTTATTTATTATTTAGCGAATACTGCCGGCCTGGCAGTATTGGCAGAAAAAAATGTTTTGTAAGCTAAAAGCATTATTTCTTGCGTGAATTGCGCCAGCGTTCTCAAATACGGCTGTTGTCTTAGGGCCTCTATATTTCTGTATACGATATGTGCTCGTTCCATCAAAGATCGGTGGTTATGTGAACTCCTAAGTATTTAAAAGCGTTGAAAACTAAGAGAGGTCCATTGGCTATGCAGTTTACAAATATTGAAGGAATATTTTTACGTGTCACGGTCATTGCTGCGGTATTATTAGAATTCGCATTTATTTGCCACGTGGAGCATCATTTTTTATTGTAGACAAAGAATCGCTTAAAAGGAGATGAACTTCAGGGCTGGAATATTCTTGGTAAATTATACAGTCGTCTCCGTATGGTCATCAGAAAAGACGCCATCAGAAAGGACACAGTTAAGTTGCCGAGCTGTTGCTCAGGGACCGATCGTGCGCGCACCCCGAAGCCGGCAGCTTGGCCCCCCTGGTTTGTGTGTGTTAGCTGTTTGTCGCAGCTCCTCAAGGAGCCGCCATCCCGGCGCCTCCGAAATGGGCTTGTTTTCAGACAAACGCGGCAGATGGCAGCAACAGCGGTTATCCGGCAGTGAGGGGGCCCGTCCTTGAAAGGTCGCGCTCGGGCCGCAAGACGCTGCCGAAGCGCGGAAACCCTGGGGTTTCGCGAGGGGGTCGCATGTGAATTTATGGGCCGGACGCCTCGGAGCAGGCAGCAGAAGGGGGGAGCGCGACCAGGGCAGTGTGCGCGGTTCGAGCTAGGTGTTCGGTTTCCCTCAGTTCCACTGGCGTTATTAGCGATTTTGTGTCTGTGTGCTCTAACTAAAAGGAAATGCGCAACCTCTTCGTGGAATTCGCGCGGTGCCCGCGAGTCAACAACGTGAGCACCGGCGTGCTATTGGCTCCTTCAGTTTGAACGAAATTCTCCTGATTGGCTCTGAGAAGCGCATTTCCTATTGGTTACAAAAAGGGTCCCCAGAATGCTGGGCGAAGGATTTAAGGGCGAGTTTATGGCGTGAACGGAAAGATCGGAGGGCAGGTCGCTTGTGAGTGCCCGTGCAATAAAGAGATAGTGTCCCGCAGAAGTTGTCTAGTTTGTTCCGCAACGTGTCGCCAGACCACCGAACCATCAGAAGACTTCAAGGTCAACACCATCAATCTGTCGATCACCAACATCGCGATCGATCATACATCACCACGCTCATCTTTCGAAATTAACTGACACCCTCAACAACCCCAGTTTGACGTCTGTGCGAAAGATGTGCTTCGATCCATGACAGTAGGCCTTCTTGTTATAGTAGAGGTTTAACTTGTGCAATAATTTGTGATGAGACACAGTGCCGAACGCCGTCTCGAAATCAAGACAAACAATGTAAACTTGATTCTGCCTATCTAGTGATAGCGCTAAATTGTGAATAGTTGAATTGTGAATAGTGAATAGTTCATCGATCAAAAATGATAAAAAAAGAGCAGACAAAAAACTAACTTTAAGCTCTGCTGCAAGTTTTTCTTTATCGGCAATCAGGAAAGGCCATGACCCCCCCCCCTCCCCCGCACCTCTTTTAGCGATTTGTTGGCCTTTGCTAACTTTTATTTCCTTTTCTGATCATCTTTTTAAATAGCCATGCTATGGATTATTGCTTCAAATGCGTATTTTGTTACGTGTCTTTTTTATATCGGTATGCTTCTTTTTCTTTATTTTATTTTGCTTATTACAGCTGCATAGTGTATTTTATTTTATTTTGCACTGGACTGTTTCGCTAGCCCCACGGCTATTTTCTAAATATTTTTTCTTATGTACTGCCTCATACGTTCTCAAGTAAAGGGTGCTTTCTCTTGATTTAATGTGAGCTGGCGTAATAAAATCACCAGGATGCGCGCCACGTGAAAAAAAAAATACTTCGCTGGCTTTGGACACAAAGGGTACCATGTACATTTTACGCCCTTATGATTATCGCCATGCGCTTAAAACAGTGAGGGCAAGCACCGATGAACGTGAGGCAAGTGCAAGCAGTTCCGCTCGAAACGACTACCTTACTATGGCGTGACAGTATTCCTGCTACGCCATGTCAGGCTCACACAGCACACGCTTGATGGTTGCATTACAATCGCGTCAGGCTGTAGGAAAAAATATCTGTGCATTTACTAATCCACGTGGTGCTCCCGCTCGTTGAAGTTCACAGATGCTTTGTTGCTCTATTCTGGATTTATCATCCCATTGAAGTAGTTTCCTAGGCGTCCAGCTGGATGAATAAATGGCATAAATACTAGCTGAATTAGAATAAATACGGTGCTACCAACTGGCACTAATGTTTTTTATTGCGTGTCCTTTATTTGTCTCAAAGAAAGATAGCATCTGCGGCTGCTTAATTTATAGTTTATGCGGTACTTTTGGTAGGACCATCGCGAAACTGACGTTTTTAGTTATTACTTCATCCCAAGTTTTCAGCAGTGCTTTTTATAAAAGAACCGCTGGACTTATTTAATTTAACCCGATTTGCTTCTTCTCTTCTTCTCCTCACCTGCCACTTAGAAGAAACTGGCATGGACGCCAAGAAGCCCTACTTCAATGTGGTCGATGGCATCCAGAGATGTCCCAACCTCGTCGAACAAGTGTTCAGGAAGAACCTCCATTTCAAAGCCCAAGAAGGTGACGTGGTGCAGTGCACCTACGTCGGATGTGGCACGAAGTGGCTTCACTACATCATCACGCTGATCCTCAGGCGAGGCGAGCCCTTAGCCAATGTGCAGGAGTTTGGCCGCTGTATACGCTCGATCGACCACCACAGCGACCTCGACCAGTGGGTGCCACAGGTGCTGCCTATGCGCCTGTTCATTACGCGAATGCCCCTCAGCCGCGACATGATGAACGCTGATGCGAAATACGTATGCGTCGCCCGAAACCCCTGGGACGTGTGCGTCTCGTACTTCCACAGGGCCAGAGACTTGTGTGCCTACCGCTTTCAGGACGGCACCTTTCAAGAGTTCTTCGACGCTTTCCTCCAGGAGAGCTTCGGACTGACAGGGTACATAGAGGCCGTGAGCGCTGCATACGCCCTGAAAGACGAATCCAACGTGTTCTTTGTGACTTACGAGGATCTGATCAGGAACACTGGAGTCGTCGTCGTCAAGCTCGCGGCGTTCTTGGGGGAACATTACGGCCGACAGTTGCAACAAGATAAGTCACTTGTCAGCAAGATTGTAGAGCACTCTAGTGCTCAGAGCATGAGGGATATGCTGGCTGTGAAAGCGGTGCAGAAGCCAAGGACGGAGGCCGTCAACGTCAGATCAGGATACCAGGCCGTCAGAAGCGCCAAGGTAGGCGAGTGGAGCAATTTTTTCACGGCGGAGCAGCTTCGGTGCATGGAGGCGAAGATACAAGCAGCTTCGGATGCAGCATGCTTCATGCATCTCTGGGACGACATCAGGGCCGAGACGATCGCCGCCGCTCAGCAGTCGTGAAAGACAAGCAGCTCTCGTGTCCCGGGTTTTCGGTATGAGAATAAAAATTATCGAATAACAGAAAATAAAATAGCTTGTGCGTCATTACCTGTTTTTTCAGTGCTGTTCCTTCAGTAGTATATTGTTTATTTCATAGTTTTAGGTGCAAGAAAGACGGTTTGTAGAAAACGTCTTGATAACTCGCTCAAAGCTTGTGCGAAGCATATCTTCCTACTGTGTAAATATACAAGGCGGGTCTTATTGAGGCTACAGACGCACTATTTTTAACCAAGACCAAAAAGGTGATCGTGCTACAAGAGGTGCGAATTTGGACCCCTTTATACCTTTGGAGGGTGGAATCGTTTAGCTTCGGTTTTTGCAGCTGCAGCACATTCATTGTTAATTTTTTAAAGAGCTGCTGTAACACCACTTGTTGCATTCATGATTCTGTGATGCTAAGCCCACACTACTAGGGTATTTTTATTGCATACATAATGATGCTAGCTCCATTAGGAGACTATAGCAGCTGGGGAATCAGTGCGTTGGTTTGTTCAGGCCAAGCAACAATTTTCCGATCTACACGGTATTTTACTTTAACTGGCACCGCGTAGCATTTCTGCAGCAGGTAGGCCATGCTACAAGTTCCTTACTGGATTCCACAGCGTTACCTGTTTAGACGCGGAGGTGTCGAAGCTCTTTCACGATGCAGTTTGATGTTCATCTGCCGCTGGGCACCACAATAACGACGCCATTTTTAGGAATGCATAGGGCACTGCGTAGTGGCCCTGCAAGAAAAATCTTTCGCGCGACAAATCTAGGAAGGCATTCATCATCTTCGCAGTGGCTGCAGAGTTATCGCCGTTAATGGTGGTATAAAGACAGAGCCTGATAATGTTTGCAGTAATGACGCACACATATTTGAAGAGCGAGATTATGAGGTTGAGGTGTAGGCATTGCAGTACGAAATGACGCGTCTTGGTTATTTTTTCCCAAACTATAAGACGAAACACGGAGTTGGTCCAGAGAACCCACAGAGTCTTATCTTGGCGTCCGCAGGAAAGATAGACGCCAAGCATTCAAGTCTGCTTCAGACTTGAGCGAGCCCCTCCGCTGCTATAGCTCCGCCTGGACTACATGCTGAGAGCGATCCTTGTCCGCCCTAAGGAGAACGCGTGTGCTTAGACACGGCCGGACTGAATGCAGCGGCGCTCGCGTCGTTGCATTCACTCCGGCCGTGGCAGAGAACAAGGTGCCGATCCTTTTAAGGCGAAAGCCTTTAAACGCTCATACTCGCGGTGACGGTGTCCGTACGGCTCATCTTGGCGCAGTGCCAGCTTTTACCCTTTCCCTCACCGGCGCGCACCCTCCTCGCACTCCCAGCAGCAGGCGGCGCATGCGCATGTGCGCATAGCAACAGTGACGGCAGTAGCGCCGCTAGCCCCAGTGGCAGCTGTGGTGCGCGGCGCACGCACAGTTGTGTATAGTAGCAGCATAGCAACAGGCAGCCGAGGTGATGCCGTAATCAGGAAGGCTTTCGCCATGCACACTTTAGGCCCACAATGTGTGCCCGCCGTTTTTTCCTCTCCTGACCAGTCTTAGTTCCTCAAAACGTGATCGAAAACAGGGGTCAAAGCTCGTTCATAAGGCTAATGGTATTGCGAAGACGGACATAGCTCTTCGTTTTGTTGCTCTTATGCAACTTCTTCTGCCAAGCTTTATACCGCTGTGCTGTATTTCATCTTAGGAACGTTGTCGTGAGGCAGCAATCTTGGTTCTGTCAGAACGATGGCCACGTTAAAAAAGGTAAGCACCAACGTTTACCAGGCTTAAGGTGCGGTTGGCTGTTATAAACACAGGACACCGAGAGATCAGAAGCGAGGACAAATACAAGAGGCGAGTATACCAGAATCAAGTACCTCTTCTGTATGCGCGGCCAATGATAAATGAAGGCTTAGGAGAAGGTGAATGGAAAGCGTGGCGGTCAACAGGGAGAAGAAATCGATTTGCTACTGGGCACTGGCGAAGGCAAAAAAAGGTGCTGAGAGGAAAATTGAGTCAAGTAATAATGGGCGGTAAAGCCATAAGCCTATCCTGCACGTGGACGCTCTCAAGAAACGGAGGAGGGCAAAGCAAGCCTTCAACTCCGACGGTCGGTGCGGCCATTGTACAAGTGTTCATCGCCGACAGTGCGCTTGGGCCAAGAAGCTCCAGCGCACGGCACAGTGACTAGCTTTCTGCAGGACTGCACCAACGACTGCACCTATCGTTTATATCTAATTAAAGAAGATATGGCTAATCTGAGCACTGTTAAAGTTTTGCGCTAAGCGTCTTATAAACCTAAGTGTAAGCCAAATTGCCATTAAATACTTTTGAAGTTTGCCGAAATTCCGGCTCGCGTTAGCCAGACGCATAAAAGCCATGTGACGAAGGAAACGTACACTTGTACAAAAACAACAACTTTCAAGCGAAAACGTGCTTCAAAAATTTTTCTGTTATTTTGCAAATGTGCTAATAGCGTAAATACACAAGCTCAGTTCGATGTCGAACTCATGGTCATGGCCCTTTTTTAACAAAATACGGTTGGCATTAAGTCTTTATTTTTTAGTTCAAAACAGCATAATGTAGCACTTTATTTATATGAAATTACAAAGTACTAATGGTCCTCAAGGGAAATTTGAAAGAATATCCGATACTTTTTTAATTGCAGTCAAAGTTAAATTTCCTTTCGAATTTTTGGACTTACAGATTATTTCAAAGCGTTATATAAAATTATCTCACCGTTCAAGTACAATCAGAAAGTTCTCTCTCAGTTTGCGCCCTCCCGATAGATGACGTTCCAGGTCACACTCGCGGTATTACAGGTCGTGTTACATCCGCCGCTATGGACGACTGTGGCGCTGGAAAACAACACTCTCAATGTTCGCTTGCACCAAATGAACATAAATACCTACGAAAGCAGCTGATTGGACAGCGATCGCCGTAGCCCAATTGGAAGAGCACCGTACGCGGTATTCGGAGGTCGTGGGTTTGGATCTCATCAGCGGCATGGTCGTTTTTTTCTGCTGCTTTATACGTAGTTTTGTTTAAGCAACAGATTAATCGAAGTATTATTCTCTCATTTATAAGCACTACCAATCTAAAAAAAGAGAAAACATTCCCCTGTGCACCTTGGTTTCGGTGACTCTTGCTTGATTCATATGTTTTTCAAATATCCGCTGCCCTTATTTCCTTGCCTGTATATATATATATATAGCCTGCATAGCTTCTAGGTGCTGCGGGGCTTTATATTGGGGGCTATGACACAGTATCTGGATATATGCGCGTCTGTATATTAATAATATACAGCATGAGTTCTTGTAGTTCGGTGTGCTTTCATTTTAACGAAAAGTGGTACATCGCTACCGTTTATTAGTGCGAAATAATATGACGATGTAATGGTGTCAAAATATTGCAAGTCTTCTTGCAACAAAGCTGTCGTAAGCACTAAAATCGGAGGATAGTGCGATAAGAATGTATCCTCTGCAAGACTTATCTTATTCACGATGCAGTGTGACACAAGTCTTTAAGTTTTTTCTGCTTGAAAATTGTGCTTGCAATTTTCAAAAATACAAAAGCCCACTAACAACCTTGCACTTTAAAATTTCGAACACGTGGAGATAGTGGTAAAGCCTGAAAAAAACCTCTGGCATTCATTATTCCAGACCATTTAGGCTGCGCTCAGAATAGGAGGTTTCTGTGTAAAGCATGTGTAAATGGATTGACCGCGACGTCACGGCCATTGGACAACGCCATTGGCTGGAGGGCCTCCTTCCAAGGGCATTTGCCACTACGTTCTTGACCTGTATCTTACATAGCTTTCTTCCTTTCTTCCGCCGCTTTAATATAAATACATGTGGGAAGAGTTTGCATTACATACGTGTATCCACATTGTACAACGGAGACATTATGAGCTATCGCTCTACGCTGGACGGCTGCGCAGCAGTCAAAGGAGAAAGTTCAAGCGTTCAATTAACGACGGGAAGGCAGACTACCTGCGACAGCAGCCAGAACCGGGGATTCTCAAGTCTGCCAAGACACGCGCCTGCTCTAATCGCAGGAAGAAGGGCAGACGGCTGTTCCCCTACCCTATTTGTGTTTGTGCTTTCCTGACGTCGATTTCGCTCCCCAAAACCTACGGGTACCAATAGAAGCATCGCCCTCCAGGAGACCGCTTCCCTGTGAGCTGCGGGCACATCTGCCGTACCAGGGCGACGGGGCCATCTGCGCATGTGCCGAGGCGGCGCGCAATCCGCGGCAAGCGCTAGCGATGATGGAATCCGCTTTCAAGATCTCTTATGGCATGCAAAGTATGCTTGTCTCCCCGAAAGCTGGAAGTACAAACCAAAAAACCAAGACAGAAAGAGAGAGAAAGGAAGCTGACCTCGAGAGTGCACTTTCTACCGGTAGAGGACTTCCGCATGACCTCATGCGCGCCGTATTGCATCCCGCGGTATGGCATCCGCATTTAGGTCGTAGTCGGGGCCGACAAGCGGAAGAGTAGAGATCGCGTAAATTTCTGCTGTCTTCCTGTCATTCAACACTTAGGCCGTGAAGATTGCTGTGCAAGCGCGTTTCTCCTCGTATTATGTTCCTTAGTCATGACACGCCCCAATGTTTCTAGCCCAGCCCTCTGCCAGGCGAGCAGACTTCCTGAGAAGCACAAATGGATTAGAAAAACGGGGAGATCATTGTTTTGTCTTCCTTGTCTTCAAGTGCACGCCAATATGACTGATGTGCAGACGCTCGCGCGTCATACAATAGCTTCAGATTGTTTTTTCTCTGAGTTATGAAGCACAGCAATAGCACGCCCTTTACCAGGTGTGTACACTTACCAGTGAAAGAGGCTTGTTTTCTGATTTTGTTATTGCTGTTTACACTACCACTGCCGGAAGAAATCTCGTGGATCTCTGGCACACACTGCCCTTGTAACTTAGGAAGGTCGATGGCAGCGTACTAACAGCCAAGGTTTTCAGCCTGATGCCACTTGGAAACAACAGCTGCCACGCATTTGCAGCCCCAAAGCATATCAGACTGAGATGCATGATGAAAATATACATTTACTGCCGTACGCATGAAATCTTGACGTCTATAGAAACAATTGAAAATAAAAGTCCGCTGGAGATGTCCATCTGGTGCGGAGTAACCGGTATATGAAGAACCATGAAAAAACGTGTACCGGAAGCGGCTTTAAGAGAAAAAATTTATATCTTCGTGTGGTAAGGCTAAGCAGGCCAGACAAATGTATAGAGGTATCCTGAGACATATGCGGTTTATTCCCCGGACGAATGTCAGCTGACTGCGTAGCGAGGGAACGGAGGAATATTTTTTTCCCGAATCTATATCTCGCAAACATTCCTTCATGACTGTACACAAAACACAATTGTGTCCATAGCGTAATAATGTTCATGATCAAATGGCGATAGGTCGCAGCTTTGGCAATGTTCTGCAAACACGTGTGTGAATTTCTGTAGAAAAGAAAAGCTATTCCGGCAATGAAGCAACTTTAATGTCTTCCTAAAAGGTTCGTTGTTCCAGCCACTGAGGAAGATTTCCACATGTTGAAAGCAACAATCATCTTAAACGCTCTATAGAACAGGTCAGCGATATCAATTTCACAGAACGTGAACTCTGATATATCTGATGGCCTAACTTCAGATACTAGCTCAGTGCTTGGTTTCTGTGACAACGATAGTCGAGTATTTGTAGTATGGTGGAGGCTGGTGCCGTTTCCATTAAGTGAGCTAGGTATCCGCAAAGCCCCGTTACTTCTTGCCGAAGGTCCAGCAAATCCACAAACTCTTTACCACGAGCACCCATGTCTTTGCCTTCCGAGAAGGGGACAAATGTTGACTGATGCATATCATAGGAAGCCAACTTTAAAAATAAAAAATAAAATTGGTTTTTGAGGAAAGGAAATGGCGCAATGATTGTCTGAGGCAGGTCGGTGGACACCGGAACGCACTTCAAGGGAAGGGATAAAAGAGGGAGCGAAAGAAGAAAGAGGTACCATAGTGGAGGGCTCCGGAAATAATTTCGACCACCTGCGGATCTTTGGTACGTGCAAAGACATAGAACAGCATACGGGTGCAGTGAATGTGTCACATACGTCGGTTTTCACCCGAACCGCATTGCAAGTGAAGGGATAAAAGAGGGAGTGAAAGAAGAAAAAGGTGACATAGTGGAGGGCTCCGGGGTAACTTCGAGCCCCTGGGGATCTGGAGAGCGTGCAAAGACATCGCACAGCATACGGGCGCGTTTAGCGTTTCGCCTCCCTCGAAACGCTGCCACCACGGACGGGTTCGAACCCGGGTACTCCGGCTTAGTAGGCTAGCACCCTAAACACTGAGCCACCGCGACGGGTACTACGCTCCTACCCTCTCTATCTCTGTACAGTACCATAGACATTACTATGTGCTCTAAAGATTTGTTGTCAACGTGGTCATTGTTTCCTTATAGAATTGGCAGTGATCACGTCCCATATTTTATCAACTTTGCTCATGTCAGGACGATCAAAGGTAAGAGAGGGCCGTGTCTGACTGGAAGTAACTCAGGCTTCAGCTAAAATCATACCCTGGCGACATCTTCGATGGTATGAAAAAAAGTAACGTCGCTGCCACATCGTCTCGCTTGACTCGCCTGCATATTTCTCAGCCAGTGTCTGACATAAGGTTGAGAAACGTCTCCGCTTCAAGACACAGGGCAGAGTAGAATCTTATGTGGAGCCAGGGCGATACAACTTATAGAAACATGTTGAATCGGCTAAATTCATCCGATAACGAGTATACATAAACGGGAAACAAAAAAAAACACTTGGGCTTTTTTTTCTGCTTCTCTGCGTTCTTACACGGCAGTTTCACGAACCTGGTCAAATGTGAACCACCTCTTGGAAAAATGTCGCCAGGCTAAATATTTTGACGGCCTGGCGTTACGTTTAAACATGTCTTGTTTGTAACAGACAAGAATTTGCCCATGCTCATACACAAGGAAGATAAAATTTCTCTTCCCAGCCTGTGTGAGTTTGTCTCCTTGTGTGGTGCCCAATCTGTACATAACGATTATATCAACAAGTTTCCCGTAATAGGGTGGAAACGTCACTTTTTTGTTCTAGCGGTTTGTCGGCCCTTGACGCTTTTGGTTCAAAAAGAGGCAGTTGCCGGCTGCTCGTCGGCAATTGCGGAGATGATGCGGCTTGGGTACTGATGACGGGTCCAATCAAATATTCCGGATATTTCCGTACAAAAGGCCACGTGGTCTGTTAACCATCTCTTGTGAGGTCTGGTGATCAGAAACATTCCATTAGCCTGGTTGACAGCATGGACCGTGCCTATTTTATAACCCCAGAAAGATGACGCGGATCTCTCCTCGTGCCGGCCAGTATTGCCCACCTCGTGAGTCTCAGAGTTAATGGAGAGAGCCCGTCCTGGTGGGTGGATTTCAAACATTACTTCTCTCTTGTATAAGTGTCTTCTGTTCGCGTCTCAGCGCCCAGTGCCTCATTTAAATTTAGTAGGTCCCATCAGGAACAATAACAGAAAGGGCCTCACAACCCTTGGCATGTTCCTAAATGCCTTGGAAGCGTTTCACTATGCCCTACCAGAAGCCACTCTCAGCTACAACACACGAAGGAGACAGCACACATTATTCGCTTCGTTCAAAAATTTCTGTGCGTTCTTAGGGTGCAAGTTTTCCAAGAAAAGACCTTCAGCAGAGGGAGGACCCTGTCTCGAGGAGTGCCCGAAAGGAATTGTGTTATGGCCTCTTTTAATCTTATGGCCGCATCGTTCTTTGTTTCTTTGCACCATGCTGGGATAAGAAGCATTAAAAAGGAGTTATGAATGATAAAATTAGCATTTTTCAATGTAACAAAATTGAGTAAAATCATGCGAGTCCGTAGATGATGGAGAGGGAACGATGTACTATTCAGTATCCTGAAGTTTCACTAAGTAGAAATGAACACAGTAACTAGAGCTGAGAGAAAGGTAAAAAAAGACAGCTCCAAATAAAAGCAAAATTAAAGGCAGATTTCATAGTACAAGCTTCTTACAAAGATAAGCGTGTGCGCGCTGTGCTAGACGTGGTTCCAAAAAGCGAATTAATGCTTTAATGAATTAAAGCCCGGGCTTTCTGACAGTGACAAAATAAATCCAATGTATTTTTCAAACTGGTATCGATTTCGGGTTTAGTGCCACACTGTTTATGGACTGTGGATTAAAAATTAGCGGGCCTATAAATCTGCACTGTGCGTACTGATGTGCTATTTAATTCATTTTTATTTATTTTATTTCGAATGCACCTGAACAGCTCCAGATGTGGGGTATTACTCGAAAGAATATTGGGTGATACGCGAGGGGTGCTACATATGGGATACTTCGAAGTCATTTTGCACACTTCTTTTTAAGAAGTGCTACTTTATCTTGTATTTACTGTCATCTTTATTTAGGCAGTTTGGCAGCAGCGTACCATCGGGACCACATCACGTATCTTATCTGCCTTTTGCAGGTGAGGTATTTTTGTTAACTTCAGTGCCCGCGTATTATGTGGAATTTGTGCGCTGCTGCCAAACTATATTGACTGATGTGTTGAATGTTGTGTATTTAAAAAAAGGAAAACAGCTGTAAAATGGAAAAATACGACCGCGATACTGCAAAACACAAACGAAGACCTGCGGCATGAGCTTAGAGTTGAATTCAGAGCTATAAAAGATAGAGTACAATGAACAACAGAACTTAAACATGAAGTTCAGCAAGGAATGAAAGAGAACAACGAACTGAAAGCTGAAAATGACCAACTCACACGCAGGCTTGATGAGCTCGAGCAGTAACAGCCCTCCAACAACGTTGAGATCAAGGACATTCCATTGGATGGTGAACCGTTATCTATTGTGCAAAAAATTGGTGTCATTTTTGGAGAGGAAATTACTGAACAGGGCATTGACAAATGCCATCGTGTACCCACTGCACGCCATGATGAATAGAACATTGTTGTTCGGCTTGTCCACAGAACTAAGAAGAACGCAATACTTCACAATGCAAGAAAGTCAGATGGTTGCAAAAAAAAACTTGGGTTTCAAACCTCCTCTCCTGTCTATGTAAATGAGCATCTGACAAGGTTTGGTAAACACTTGCTTGGTGCGGCGATTAAGAGGAAGAAAGAGGTGCGATGGAAGTTTGTCTGGACCTCTGGATGCAAGGTTTTCACGCCAAAAGACGAGCGCTCTTCGGTCGTTAGGATCATTTGCATGGATGATCTCGAGAATATGGCAGCCGACGAAGAGTAGACAAATTGTCCTATATCTCTGCATGGCACGCATCCAAGATGGACACAAATATAAACTGCGAATACCATAATCTTGACACATTTAATTTATTCCTTGACAGCCCGCAAAATCGCCTGACAGTACTACATATCAATTCTCGCAGTATTCACAATAAGCAAGATAAACTGCATGATCTGTTGTCATCCTTCGCATTTTCAATTGATGTTCTACTTTTCTCAGATACCTGTTTTTCAGTGGATGAGTCGCCACCGCAATTTGAACAATACAAGTATAATGCCTTAGTTCGTTAGAAAAATAAGGGAGGTGGTGTGGCCGTGTACGTGCTGCAGTCACAAAAACATGACGTCATATCGCAGTTTTCAATGGTCGCAAAAATGATGTTGAATGCCTCACGGTGCGGTTAGATGCAGCTGTGATTGTACTAGTCTATAGGCCACCGGCAGGGAACAAGTTAGTTCTTTTTAACACATTGAAGCTCTTCTTCATTACCTCAGTAGTTCAAGGCTTCCCTTTGCAATCATAGGTGACGTGAATATCGACATGCTTTCTGAAAACCCACCGGCAAGGCAACTGAGCGAACTGATAAATTCCTCTGCATGTGTGAACCTTATTACAAAAGCGACCAGACTCCCGGCAGAATCTGCCACGCTATTTGATATCTGTATCAGTAATATGCATCCCCCCGGCAGTATTTCTAGATTATTGTCAGCAGATATAAGCGATCACCTACCAATGTTTTGTTCTATTCAACTTGCGCACTTTAAGAACAAAGAAAGAGAAATTAAAGAGTCACGCATTAAACACGAACGCGCTCTGGAAATTTTTGGCTCTCTTATCAGAACAACTGACTGGCAACCCGTTCTAAGTGAAAAAGACCCGAACAAGACGTATGATGTATTTTTCGATAAACTTATGTGTTGCTACGATCAGTCTTTTCCAATAAAGACGCTGAAGCGGCACAGTAAAAAAATAAGAAAACCATGGATTAGCAAAGCTATATTGAAGATGATAAAAAGAAAGAACAAGATGTACCACGCCTTTGTTAAATGTCGTGACGCGCAGAGTTGACTGAATACAAGAAATATAGAAATATGGTGAACTCGCTGGTAAAACAAGCGAAAACTCAGTATTATGAGCAGCTATTTTCAAAAATAAGAAGCAATCCCCGAAAAATATGGAATGAAGTTAGAAGCCTAACCAATCATCAGAAACCATGTGCAGACTTGCATATTACAACACCGAATGGCGTCTTGTCCTACTGTGCAGCTACAATCGCCATGAATAACTACTTTGTTTCTTGCTCTGAATGTACCAACCTTAACACAAAACAAAAACATAACTCTGCTACTAATTGTGCTGACTTTGTAAATTCGATCATGTTAACTCCCGTGACACCTTCCGAAGTGAAACGAATAATTAATAGGTTAAAAAAACAATACAGCTGCTGGCTATGATGGCATTTCATGTGGACCGCTAAAATTTGTCGCTGATTTATTATTGATTCCTCTAGTTCATATCATCTTCATATGTTCGAGATCGGTGGTTTTCCAGACCGCTTAAAGATAGCACGCGTACATCAGATATTTAAGGGTGGGAACAGCTATGCTTTGACTAACTACCGACCAATTTCAGTCCTGCCGATCCTGTTCAAGCTTTTTGAACATGCCATCAACGTCAGGATACAAAACGTTTTCGATAAATATCATGTAATCAGTAATATGCAGTACGGATTTCAAAAAACAAATATACAGAATCAGCCCTGCTTAACATAAAAAATGAGATAATAACAAACTTTGAACAAAGACAATATGCAATTGGAGAATTTCTAGATCTGCGTCAAACACTTGATTCTGTGTGTCACGATGTCCTCCTAGTTAAACTGAACAAGTATGGGATCCGCGGGATACCACTAGAATTAATAAAAAAAAACTATCTGTCAAACTGCTATCAATATGTGAGTTTAATAAATATTCATCTCCAGTTCTGCCATGTAAAAAGATGTTCCACAGGGATCTATTCTCGGGCCTTTGCTGTTCGTAACAAACGTGAATGATTTATGCTGTATTCCTAATACCCCATAACTAATCATGCATGCAGATGACACAAACGTATTTTTCTATAGCCATTCACCCTCGGATATTGAACATGCTGTCAATAACTATTTGTTCCACCTGTCTACTTGGTTAAGCACAAATAAATTATGCTCGAACATTGAGAAAACGAAATACATATTGTTTGCACCGCTAAACAAGCCTAGGAAATCTCCCCTAGAAATTTTGTTTGATATCAAAGGAATAGCTCAAGTCAAGGCCCAAACATTTTTATGCGTGTGGTTTGAAGAGAGCTTATCGTGGAATACACATGTTAACAGCCTCATAGCTAACCTAAGTAAAACAATTGGCTGCCTCTTTAAGAATTGCCTACTCATCCCTCAATGGTTGCGAACTGTACTTTATTACTCACTCTTTTACTCCAAGCGGCCTACGGTGCTTTAGTCTGGGGTACCACTACAAGTCACAGTTACAAAAGATTAATTAGCCTGCAAAAAAAAAGTGTTAAGAATATTTGAGCAATATCACGGCCCACCGGAACTACTGCGGAAAAGTCCGCTTTTCCTGAAAAACAAAATGTTAAAGGCCAATCAAATTTATTATTTAAAATTGCTTCCGTACATAAAAAAGCGAAGCTTAACCGTGTACAAAAATCGAATGCAACTCCAGCATACACACTCCGTAAAGAAACTTTGCGGCCGCCAAAAAAAAGAACGAATTGTGGAGGACAACATATTGAATGTCAAACAGCTAACCTTCTAAATAAAATACAAGAATTAACAGATCTGAGCGCTAGTGTCTCCAGAAACATGCTTGGTGCTCTGCTGCAGGAAAATAACTTAAAAGTCACATATTCTGCCAAGTTTCTGTCCCTAAATCCTATTTCTAAAGGAGTGCATTATCGTTTTGTATCTTGCTGTTGTTTTGTTAGTATGATTTTGCTATTTTGTTGTTGCTAAGCCTGCAACAACCATGTTCAGAATTTTTGTATATTTGCAATCCTTGTACCAAGTATTTTGTGTCGGCATGTGCGAATTATTGTTTCTTGTATACTGTAATTTTTTCGGTACATGATTTATTTGCCTTTTTTCCCTTCTTATTTCCCACAGAAGATTTTGGTGCGAAACTTATTTAAAGCCATGTTTAACGTTTGTGCCAAACTGCAGCGGGGCAAGAGCCATCGTCAGGCATTTCGCTTTTTGCTCTTGCTCCTTTTTCTTCATCGGAAAGAAACAAATAAATCAAATCAAATAAAAAAAATCAAGCTAATCAGGAAGCATATTACACGTAGGCATAGTCTTTTTGCCAACTGCCGCCGCGGTGGCAGAGAGGTTACGGCGCTCGGCTGCTGGCCCAAAAGACGCGGGTTTGATCCAGGCCGCGGCGGTCGAATTTCGATGGAGGCGAAATACTAGAGGCCCGTGTACTTTGCGATGTCGGTGCACGTTAAAGAACCGCAGGTGGTCGAAATTTGCAGAGCCCTTCACTACGGCGTCTCTCATAGCCCGAATTGCTTTCGAACGTTAAACCACCATAAACCAAACCATCTTGGTTTGGTGACACAATGGGTACGAGTTTTACCATTGCCTGATGCTCGGCTTCTCGGATGTGCCAATGCCCTATTTGGCCAAAGCTGCTCTGGCGCCATAAAAATGTCCTCCTCTAATGAGCTCGAGAGCGCAAGGACAAAAGAACGAATCGGGCTGCTTCATTCAGACAACTTCCTCTCGCCGTGCAGTGCTACAGCTGGTTCCAACGGCCCGCTCTGTTGCTTTTGTTTGCAAGCTTCATAGCCACGTGCCACCCCCCCCCCCCCCCCATGACCTTCGGTGAAATCACTCATGTATATCCGCACCTGCAGGAGAGTTTTCAAAACCGGCTTTGTCACATTTAGTCCTCGGCTTCACGGGATATCAAGACAATGAATAAAAAAAAGCAAGAGAGCGGCCATAATGCAGCTTACGAGAAGTAGAGAATGCTTTCGAAATTTGCCAGGCAGCTTCAGCAGGTGCTTTCGATTTGAAGAACCTGTATGAGCGAGATTTTTACAGACAAGAATTTTAATAACTTTGCGGTCCCAAATGCACAAGCAGTCTGCTACAGTCACTCTGTAAATAACAAATCATTCTGAGGATTGCGTTAGCATGCGTTTGCATGATACTTCACAAAAGAATGGTCGATACCAAACGACTCCCTTAAAAATTGTATTTCCGATACCGAAACAGATACCGGTACAGATACTCAATATACAGTATCGTCGATACTTAAAACACCTGTACAGATTCTCAATACAGTATCGTCGATGCTTATAACATTGATATCAACAGTATTAATGAAGTGTGTGATAAAATATGCTAGATTAAGAACTCTTCGTGATTTCTGAGGAGGTCGCGGGTTAAGCGTTTCCAAACGTTTCAGCTTCTTCGCGGCCATAACGAGTGACATAAGCCCCAGATGTTCTACTATTGTCTGGTGCAGCCTGAGCAGCAGTAGAAGGGGAGGATGGATTAGTAGTAGGGACTGAATGTTCCGTCTCGGAAGTTTCCCCTGACACTCTGCTTACTCTTGGCGGCTCTACAGCTTGCAGTGTTCCTGGAAGCTCAGAGATTTCACACGAGGGGTCGTAGTTCTCCTCTAGTTTTGACCTATACAGGATCAATGCACGCCGCGGTTCCACTCCAGTTCCAGTCCCGGGTCTGTCTTGACGACGTAGGAGCGCGGCCGAGAAGCCCGGCTTTAAAAAGTTGCTCTGACCCGGCTATCTTTGACCCTCGCCCGATTTCCGGCTTCCAACTGCTTCAGCTCTCTAGCCGCGTGGTGGCTGTCCCAGTTGCGCCGCTGCTTTTCTATGACTGTTTCGTCTCTTCTGACAAAGACTTAGGTTTCTTGGTTTTGAAGGTTTCAACCGTAATGTTGAGCGCAAACGTCTCTTTAGGAGTAGTTCGGCACGAGTTTTGCCCACGAGACCTGGAGTGTTCCTGTATGCCATCAGCGCCAAGTATGGATCTGCTGGCTTTTCTAACAATCTTTTGATGGTTTTAACTGTGCGCTCCGCTGCGCCGTTAGGTTGTGGACTCCTGGTGCTTAGCGTAACGTGTGTGAAGCCGTACGGGGTTCAACATTCCTAGAATTCTTGTGACGAAAATTGGCTCCTGTTATCGGTCACAAATGTTTCAAGTATGCCATGCCCTGCAAAAAAGATTTTCAGCTGTATATAACAGCGGTAAAATTGGAGAACTGTGAAAAAACAACCTCCGGAAAACTCGAAAAGAATTCCGCAGCCGCGAGATAATGCCTCTGGTTGAAATAAAACAGGGCCGCTCCTAGTTTCTGCCATAGAAAAGAAGGAGACTTCGACAGAATTATTGGTTCTGCAATTTGTACCCTCAGTTTGGTGCACTCTAAGCGGTTATTGACCTCCAAAATCAACTCTGATCTATGCCCTATCCACCAGTCAGATTTGCGAGCTCGAGCGCAACATCTTACGATCCCTTGATGGCCTTCATGCAACGCTCTCAGAACTTCAGCTCTTATCCCCTGAGGGATGACTAGGCGCTGGTCATACGAAAGCACCCCGTCATATTCTGTAAGGTGTGCTCGGTGTGACCAAAGACGCCTCAACCAACTGTTGACATTTTCGAAACACGGCCAACCATGCCTGCACTAGAGCAGTAGCTGCTGGCAAGTAGCATCACCTTGTTGCGCCAACCGCACCTTATCAAGATGGGATGACGACGTAACTTCACTGACGTAGCCTTGAACGGAACTTAAGACCTCATCAGTTTACAACTGGACCCACACCTGACTGGCTTCTTTAAAAGCTGCCCGAGAAAAAGCATCAGCAGTGATGATCTGTTTTGCAGGGACATAGACAATGGTGAAGGAAAACCTCATAAGCCTCATACAAAACGTTTGGATTCTCGGCAGTAACACGTCTGTTGGCGATATTCCTAAAATAGCAAAGAGGGGCCTGCGATCAGTTTCAAACTCGAATTCAAGCCCTCTTAAGTAACATCCCAGGCGTTCGCCCACCCAAGTAACAGTGAACGCTTCTTTTTCAATTTGCGCGGAGCTCTGCTCAGTTGGCGTCAAGGCACGGGAGGTAAAAGCAACAGGCCGTTTCTGTTCATCTGCCTGCACTTGAAACAGCACTGCTCTAATGCCAAACGACGATGCGTAAGCCGATAAGACTGCGGGAAGCGACGGATCGAACTTTGCAACACACTTTGCTGACGACACTAGCTGTTTCAAAGCAGCAACGCTTTCTCCTGCGGTGGGCCCCAATGCCACTATTTGCCCTTCACCAGCAGTTCACGGAGCGTCTCAGATAGTTCAGCTAGGTTTGGAACACACCTTCCCAAATAATTGAGCCTGCTGAGAAACCTGCTCACGTCCGGTACTGCTGGCGGCGCATCCATTTTTTTTTAGTGCTTGTACTTTCTCAGGGTCCGGTTTGATGCCGGTCGAATCAACAACGTATCCCAAAAACGCTACCTTGAAAGCGCCAAAAGAGCATTTAGCCCGATTGAGTGTGACACCGGGTATAGCAACCTTCCTTAGGACTGCATGCAGGCTTTCATCGTGTTCTCTCTTTAATGAACCAAACAAAAATCAATAGGTCATCTATGAGGTTTACAATTCCGGGCAGACCATCCAAAATTTCGCCCAAGCGCTTCTGAAAATAATCTGGGGCAGAAGTTATCCCAAATGGTGACCGGCAGAAACAGTAGCGACCAAAAGGCGTGAATATAATGCTCCTGCAAGAATGCCCAACACGTCACCAATTTTCGGCAACACGAAATCTTCCGCAACAAACTCTGGTTTAGCTGGGTTAAATATACGCAGATGCGTACTGTGCCTAACGGCTTGAGCACTTGTACGGTGCCCGCCACACCATTTGGTTGGCTCAGCAACTTTTCTAATTACTCCTTCTCGTTCTATTTTGAGTGGTTCGGCTTTCATGGCTTCTCTTAACGGAATTGGAACACGACGAGGTGTGCCTACGGCGAAAGGTGAAGCACCCGCCTTCATCAGATTGGTGTATTCACCTGGCATTGCGCGAACAGAAGAGAAAAATTGGGGTACATGGTTTCGAATACTTTATCCGACATGATATCGACAAACTTCACCACATCAACGGCCTCAATGGCTAGTAGCCCCAAGAAAAAGTATGTACAGGTTCTGCCTCATACAGAATCTGTTGTGTGTCTTGCTGTCGCCAGACAACTGCTGCCTCGAAAGTCCCCTTCAAGGGGAGGCGCTGACCTCCTGACCCCGTTAATACTGTGCATGACGGCTGTAACCGCGAAGGCACTCCGGGAAAATCGAGCGGAACGACCGAGACTTCCGCTCCGGAACCGACCTTAGCAAAAATCGTCTCTCCGTTTATAGTTACTTGAACAAACTTAGCCTTTGAAGCACTAAGCATTCCTGCAAAGTAGCTTTCTGGCTCTGACTGTAGAGCGGAAACGCCTACGCCATGGTTGGAGGGGTTGCTCAGGCAGACCACACGAAGGGTTCTTTGGATCTAAAGCTGTTACACCGCACGGTTCAAGCAGGGCACTTGAACGATGGCACGAGCGTCCACAAAACCGGCATCGCTGCAAGTCCTCCCGACTCTTCTGCACCGGGCATCGCGTAGGTTGGCGAACGTCTCTGTTGCGGTAAGTCGAGGCCCCGTCATCGTCTTTCGATCTACAGCCCAAACTTCGGACTTCGCCTCGGTGTAGCGTAGTCCTCGGTGTTGTCGCTGAACAGTCTCCTTGAGGCGAACCTTTGCAAGCGCTGTGTCCAAGGTGAGACTGGAATCCATCTGGAGGGACTGACAGTGCGGCATCTGCTAGCCAGACGACGAATCTGTCCCGTACCAGATGAGTCCGGAGGGTGCCAAAATCGCAGCGGTCAGCCATTACATGTAGAGCGGATACGCACTGGTCGACTGTCTCCCCGGGCTCCTGTTGCCTGCTGTGGAAACAGGCCCTTTCGTACACAGCGTTCTTTGTTACCACGAAGTGAACAGAAAACTTTCTGTAGACAGTCTCGTAACTTTTCGATTCTTCTTTCGAGAGACCAGAAGTTCAAAAAATTTCTCTGGCGAGCCTGCCTTCGCTGTACAGCAGCATCCGGACTTTCACTTCTTCTGGCCTTTGGTTCAGACCTGTGGCGTATCGGTAGTCGTCAATCTCCTGAATCCATTCTGGCGACTCTGAATATCCGGTAAAAGTTGAAGTTTCCCGGAGGAGAGCGTGGCAGCCGCACTGCCGGGTGTTGACGTGGGGGTGTTCATTGCGCAATCAGCTGTCAGCCGAGTGCCGCGGCACCGCCCGTACGACCTTGACCCCACTTCTGACACCGTGTTGCGTCAAGGGAATGGCGCGACTCAGGAGCAGACACAGACAAGCCAGTTGACGGATGAGGGGCAAAGAACCGCCGTCCTTATTTCCCGCTTGCATATGCACCGGCATGCGGTGATCCTCTTCCAACGTGCGCCGCCTTGTCACCGTTACGCATCACCGTGGGCGCAAAAGTCAGAATGACAACACAGCCATCACGTCCGCCTCTGCACCGACCGCCGATCCGGACGCTGGCTCTTGCACTTGTGGTACGTGATGCATGCATTACGTGATTTTCTCTCGTTGAACTAATTTCCTCTCTCTCGCTGAAGTCTTGAAAACACGAAGGATGATCATAGCTAAACCGTAATAAAAACTTAAAAGGAGGACGCCGACCAATAGAAAAAACAACAAACAACAAAATGACGTTTCGGCTCCCGTACGGGAGCCTTGTTCACAATGAGAAGGATTAAGAAGTGAATCAGGATTAAATACGTTTGAAAAAAGGGCGCAGGGAGCGTGCGTATACAGGATTTAGATTTCCAGTGTTGCGTTTTAGGTGCGATTAGTCGTTTGAATGAATAATGATTCGAGGTGAAGGCAACGGAACAGATTTTTTTCAGTTGCCAGCACGTGTGCCCTACCCCAGTCAATATCGTGGCCAGTTGATACGTAGTGTTCGGCGATAGCATTAGAGTACACTTTTTTTGTTTTTAACTTCATTACAATGTTCTTTTAGGCGTCTTTTAAAATCACCAGTCTCGCCGGTGTAGACGCTGTCACAATCGGAACACGGGATGCTGTAAACAACGCCAGGGTACTTTTCTTTGGAGAGAACGTCTTTGACTTTAACCAGCGCATGCTGTAGTTTCCTTGTGGGGACATGGCCAACGTGAACTTGGAATGTGCGCAGAATGCGCGCCAAGGCTTCGCTTATTCCGGGTGTGTAGGGAACAGCGGAACGTTTCAGAGGGGACAACCCGGGAGTCTCCCGTGTCGGGCAAGATAACTGCTTTTCAATGGATGCCACAAAAGCAGCTGGGTACTCGCTGCGCGTTAGTTCTTGCCGTACAGTACCAAAGTCGACTGCCCGATCTTCAGGAAAACTGCATATGCATTCTGCGCGTTTGAACAACGTTGTGGCAACAGATTTTTTTTGACTAGCCGGGTGCACAGATTTGAAGTTAAGGTATCTTCCTGTGTGGGTGGGTTTCCTGTAAACGCTGAATGATAGCTTTCCACTGTTTCGTTTTACCAATACGTCCAGGAAGGGCAACGCGCCATTCATTTCTTCTTCGACGGTGAAATCAATCGCTTCTTCAATGGAATTTAAATGGGACGAAAAGGTCAGCGAAACATCTTTCCGAATGAGGCAGAAGCAGTCACCTACATATCTAAGGAAAATTCTTGGCGGTGATGGAAAAGTTTCAAGGGCACGGCGCTCAACAAATTCCATAGTCAGATTCGCGACATTCACTGAGATAGAGGCGCCCATTGGTGTGCCCTGAAGTTGTCGGTAAAAAGAGCCTTGGAAGACGAAATAAGTGTTGCCCAGGCAGAACTGTAAGAGCCTGCGGAGATCTGGAATATCAATGGGGGTCCTTTGTGGTAAACAATTGTCAGCTTCAAGGGCAGCAAAACACAGTTGTACGGCGAGGTCAATGGGAACGCATGTGAAAAGCGACTTGACGTCAAACGAAACCATGTGCTCGTCATCGTCCGGTGATACGTCGCTTACCTTCTTGATGAAGTCAGTCGAGTTGCGTACGTGCGTTGAGTCGAGACCGACAAGTGGCCTGAGGATCCGGTGAAGGTAGCTGGATAAACTGTGAAGAGGAGAACGACTGTAGTCTACGATGAGACGAATCGGCATACCAGGTTTGTGCACCTTTGGAAGCCCGTAGAGAGCGGGGGCGGAACCATTCGTCCACAACAGTTTGAAGTAAAGTGCTTTGTGGGAAGGAGGAACGAATTTGAGCACGTCAGGAAGAAGTTTTTGTAAAGCGCGCTTCATCACCTTTGCGGTCGGGTCCTTGTCGAGACGGGAGTAGATGGCGTCATCTTGCAGTAGGCTTTGCATTCTGCTGATGTAGTCATTGCGGTCCAGAAGAACTGTCGTGTTTCCTTTGTCTGCTGGAAGTATAACCAGATCCATGTTACTGCGAAGGCTCCTGACAGATTCACGCTGTTCAGTGGTCAGTGGGGACGTCTGATGCTGCGAGTGGTACTTGGAGAGGACGCTGACAACACGAGTCCTTGCTTCATCTCGGCGCGAAGGTTCAACCTGGTTAACCGCGTTTTCCACGGAACACACAAGTTTTTTGGCATCCAGGGTAGGTCCAGTTTTAGGCCCAGGTTAAAAACGGAAAGCTCGGCGCTGTTGGGTTTATAAGAAAAAAGGTTATGGACAACCATTAAAGGCGCAGCTTTCTTTGTAGTTGAAGGGAGCGGAAGGAGATGACGTAACTTGTTATTGTGTGCAAGGTCAGCGGACCGAGACAGCACGGTTGCTTTATGATTGGCATGCAGCTGAATGATAGGAAATTCCTTCGGGTAGCGGAATCCCATGCGGCGGCGGGCGAAAAAGGCTTCATTTTTCAGTGCTCTAAGCTTTTCTTTGCATTCAAGTATCCTGGCTTGGAGGAGCGAACGTTCAGCTTTCGCAATAACGCTTAGCCCGAAACGTAATTTTGTTGTTTTTTGTTTTTTCTTTTGGTCGGCGTCCTCCTTTTAAGTTTTTATTATGACTGTCCCCGAACAGACGAGTTTTCGTCCAACTCTCAACTTCATAGCTAAACCGTGTCTAACCATGTTTAACAGGGCTTTCGCTCCGTATATACTGGGTGAGGTGAATCACAGTCACTTCTTCTCTCATTCCTATCTTCCTCAATTTCCTCACTGCCATGCTGACGTGTCCCTCGAAAAGTGCGACCGTGTTTCCTTTCCCCAGAAAAATTGGCAGTGGCTTAGCTCGGATGTGCCAGGATGTACGTAGTGAAAGCTAAGATATAGCTTGTTTAGCCATGGTTAATCTTGATTACAAGTCCAGGTTAGTCTGGTTGCCTGGCTAGTTATTGTCAAGTGGTTTGTCATGCAGTTGGTCATGTGAGCAGTCACGTGGTTGGCCACGTGGTGCGGTGCGACCACGGTGGGAATGTTAGCAAAGTGTTATTGCGAGCAAGGCGAAACTGGGAGTTCGTGGCCAAAGTAGCTTTCGCTAAGAAAACTAATTTTTCTGTGATTTTGGTTTATTGGATACAGCGCGCTTTCTGAAAGGGCTTAACTAAATTCGGCCGCACAGAGTTCACCAGTATCCTTACGCTCCACTGCGGGCGTAGCTGGTGTCATTAAAACTTTAACACTCAAAATGAAGAAATGGTGACGTTCAAACGATCACTTCTATAAGCAGCGTAACAAAATCTTTTTTCAAGCTAGCGTTCTTCAAGCAAACTGGTCTCCGAGCACTTTACTTCACACGAATAAACTTAAAACTGGTCTTTAGGCTCTCCCTTTGTTGCTGCACTATTTACCGGTTGCCTCTACCATTGTCCTGTGCTAGATGGTGCAAGCTCCGTGCGCTTAAAAAAACCGAACAGTTACTTCCTCAGCACTACGTTTAACAGACGTTTCCTGTTGCACATTGTTCCCTAAAGAGTAGAAGGAAAACAACAAATACAAGGGCGAAAGGTCTTTATTACGCAAAGCATATCTTGCTAACCTCTGTTTCTTGGACTTTTTTTTTTTTATACGCAACAGCATTTCCCAAAACCGTTGGTCCGTAAGAGCTTCGCGATGCGGACCTGCTTTAGCGAAGCAAGTGAAAAAATGCTCTGCATACAAGTACAGATGAACACGTTCCCATGCTGTGCTTTATGAAGGTGGCTTTTAACGTGAAAGCGCTAAAGCTCCATTTCACCGGAGAAACTGCCGTAGTTGTCGTTGACGTGTCGAAAAATCGGTATTGGTCAATAAACTGGTGACGTAGCACCAGCATGACCTCGCACGGGTAATTCATATACTGCACAACGATCGCACAGAACAACAATGTTGACAGTTGCAACAAGATAAGTCACTTGTCCGCAAGATTGTAGAGCACTCTAGTGCTCAGAGCATGAGGGATATGCTGGCTGTGAAAGCGGTGCAGAAGCCAAGCACGGAGGCCGTCAACGTCAGATCAGGATACCAGGCCGTCAGAAGCGCCAAGGTAGGCGAGTGGAGCAATTTTTTCACGGCGGAGCAGCTTCGGTGCATGGAGGCGAAGATACAAGCAGCTTCGGATGCAGCATGCTTCATGCACCTCTGGGACGACATCAGGGCCGAGACTATCGCCGCCGCTCAGCAGTCGTGAAAGACAAGCAGCTCTCGTGTCCCGGGTTTTCGGTATGAGAATAAAAATTATCGAATAACAGAAAATAAGAGAGCTTGTGCGTCATTACCTGTTTTTTCAGTGCTGTTCCTTCAGTAGTATATTGTTTATTTCATAGTGTTAGGTGCAAGAAATACGGTTTGTAGAAAACGTCTTGATAACTCGCTCAAAGCTTGTGCGAAGCATATCTTCCTACTCTGTAAATATATAAGGCGGGTCTTATTGAGGCTACACACGCACTATTTTTAACCAAGACCAAAAAGGTGATCGTGCTACAAGAGGTGCGAATTTGGACCCCTTTATACCTTTGGAGGGTGGAATCGGTTAGCTTCGGTTTTTGCAGCTGCAGCACATTCATTGTTAATTTTATAAAGAGCTGCTGTAACACCACTTGTTGCATTCATGATTATGTGATGCTAAGCCCATACTACTAGGGTATTTTTATTGCATACATAATGATGCTAGCTCCACTAGGAGACTATAGCAGCTGGGGAATCAGTGCGTTGGTTTGTTCAGGCCAAGCAACAATTTTCCGATCTACACGCTATTTTGCTTTAACTGGCCCCGCGTAGCATTTCTGCAGCAGGTAGGCCATGCTACAAGTTCCTTACTGGATTCCACAGCGTTACCTGTTTAGACGCGGAGGTGTCGAAGCTCTTTCACGATGCAGTTTGATGTTCATCTGCCGCTGGGCACCACAATAACGACGCCATTTTTAGGAATGCATAGGGCACTGCGTAGTGGCCCTGCAAGCAAAATCTTTCGCGCGACAAATCTAGGAAGGCATTCATCTTCTTCGCAGTGGCTGCAGAGTTATCGCCGTTAATGGTGGTATAAAGACAGAGCCTGATAAAGTTTGCAGTAATGACGCACACATATTTGAAGAGCGAGATTATGAGGTTGTGGTGTAGGCGTTGCAGTACGAAATGACGCGTCTTGTTAATTTTTTCCCAAACTATAAGACGAAACACGGAGTTGGTCCAGAGAGCCCACAGAGTCTTATCTTGGCGTCCGCAGGAAAGATAGACGCCAAGCATTCAAGTCTGCTTCAGACTTGAGGGAGCCCCTCCGCTGCTATAGCTCCGCCTGGACTACATGCTGACAGCGACCCTTGTCCGCCCTAAGGAGAACGCGTGTGCTTAGACACGGCCGGACTGAATGCAGCGGCGCTCGCGTCGTTGCATTCACTCCGGCCGTGGCAGAGAACAAGGTGCCGATCCTTTTAAGGCGAAAGCCTTTAAACGCTCATACTCGCGGTGACGGTGTCCGTACGGCTCATCTTGGCGCAGTGCCAGCTTTTACCCTTTCCCTCACCGGCGCGCATCGTCCTCGCACTCCCAGCAGCAGGCGGCGCATGCGCATGTGCGCATAGCAACAGTGACGGCAGTAGCGCCGCTAGCCCCAGTGGCAGCTGTGGTGCGCGGCGCACGCACAGTTGTGTATAGTAGCAGCATAGCAACAGGCAGCCGAAGTGATGCCGTAATCAGGAAGGCTTTCGCCATGCACACTTTAGGCCCACAATGTGTGCCCGCCGTTTTTTCCTCTCCTGACCAGTCTTAGTTCCTCAAAACGTGATCGAAAACAGGGGTCAAAGCTCGTTCATAAGGCTAATGGTATTGCGAAGACGGACATAGCTCTTCGTTTTGTTGCTCTTATGCAACTGCTTCTGCCAAGCTTTATACCGCTGTGCTGTATTTCATCTTCGGAACGTTGTCGTGAGGCAGCAATCTTGGTTCTGTCAGAACGATGGCCACGTTAAGAAAAGGTAAGCACCAACGTTTACCAGGCTTAAGGTGCGGTTGGATGTTATAAACACAGGACACCGAGAGATCAGAAGCGAGGATAAATACAAGTGGCGAGTATACCAGAATCAAGTACCTCTTCTGTATGCGCGGCCAATGATAAATGAAGGCTTAGGAGAAGGTGAATGGAAAGCGTGGCGGTCAACCGGGAGAAGAAATCGATTTGCTACTGGGCACTGGCGAAGGCAAAAAAAGGTGCTGAGAGGAAAATTGAGTCAAGTAATAATGGGCGGTAAAGCCATAAGCCTATCGAGCACGTGGACGCTCTCAAGAAACGGAGGAGGGCAAAGCAAGCCTTCAACTCTGACGGTCGGTGCGGCCATTGTACAAGTGTTCATCGCCGGCAGTGCGCTTGGGCCAAGAAGCTCCAGCGCACGGCACAGTGACTAGCTTTCTGCAGGACTGCACCAACGGCTGCACCTATCGTTTATATCTAATTAAAGAAGATATGGCTAATCTGAGCACTGTTAAAGTTTGCGCTAAGCGTCTTATAAACCTAAGTGTAAGCCAAATTGCCATTAAATACTTTTGAAGTTTGGCGAAATTCAGGCTCGCGTTAGCCAGACGCCTAGAAGCCATGTGACGAAGGAAACGTACACTTGTACAAAAACAACTTTCAAGCGAAAACGTGCTTCAAAAATTTTTCTGGGATTTTGCAAATGTGCTAATAGCGTAAATACACAAGCTCAGTTCGATGTCGAATTCATGGTCATGGCCCTTTTTTAACAAAATACGGTTGGCATTAAGTCTTTATTTTTTAGTTCAAAACAGCATAATGTAACACTTTATTTATATGAAATTACAAAGTACTAATGGTCCTCAAGGGAAATTTGAAAGAATATTCGATACTTTTTAATTGCAGTCAAAGTTAAATTTCCTTTCGAATTTTTGGACTTACAGATTATTTCAAAGCGTAATATAAAATTATCTCACCGTTCAAGTACAATCAGAAAGTTCTCGCTCAGTTTGCGCCCTCCCGGTAGATGACGTTCCAGGTCACACTCGCGGTATTACAGGACGTGTTACATCCGCCGCTATGGACGACTGTGGCGCTGGAAAACAACACTCTCAATGTTCGCTTGCACCAAATGAACATAAATAGCTACGAAAGCAGCTGATTGTACAGCGATCGCCGTAGCTCAATTGGAAGAGCACCGTACGCGATATTCGGAGGTCGTGGGTTTGGATCTCATCAGCGGCATGGTCATTTTTTTCTGCTGCTTTATACGTAGTTTTGTTTAAGCAACAGATTAATCGAACTATTATTCTCTCATTTATAAGCACTACAAATCTAAAAATATAGAAAACATTCCCCTGTGCACCTTGGTTTCGGTGACTCTTGCTTGATTCATATGTTTGTCAAATTTCCGCTGCCCTTATTTCCTTGCCTATATATATATATATATATATATATATATATATATATATATATATATATATATATATATATATATATATATATATATAGCAGACAAGGCAGAGGAAATAAGGGAACCCCGTTATTTCCTTGCCTGTATGTATGCCAAACGAACCCCTTTGTCACAATTTTGTCAATATGTTTGTCAAACGAACCCCTTGTTTCATATATATATATAGCCTGCATAGCTTCTAGGTGCTGCGGGGCTGTATATTGGGGGCTATGACACAGTATCTGGATATATGCGCGTCTGTATATTAATAATATACAGCATGAGTTCTTGTAGTTCGGTGTGCTTTCTTTTTAACGAAAAGTGGTACATCGCTACCCTTTATTAGTGCGAAATAATATGACGATGGAATGGTGTCACAGTCTTGCAAGTCTTCTTGCAACAAAGCTGTCGTAGGCACTGAAATCGGAGGATAGTGCGATAACAATGTATCCTCTGCAAGGCTTATCTTATTCACGATGCAGTGTGACACAAGTCTCCAAGTTTTTTCTGCTTGAAAATTGTGCTTGCAATTTTCAAAAATACAAAAGCCCACTAACATCCTTGCACTTTAACATTTCGAACACGTGGAGACAGTGGTAAAGCCTGAGAAAAACCTCTCGCATTCATTATTCCAGACCATTTAAGCTGCGCTCAGAATAGGAGGTTTCTGTGTAAAGCATGTGTAAATGGATTGACCGCGACGTCACGGCCATTGGACAACGCCATTGGCTGGAGGGCCTCCTTCCAAGGGCATTTGTCACTACGTTCTTGACCTGTATCTTACATAGCTTTCTTCCTTTCTTCCGCCGCTTTAATATAAATACATGTGGGAAGAGTTTGCATTACATACCTGTATCCACATTGTACAACGGAGACATTATGAGCTATCGCTCTACGCTGGACGGCTGCGCAGCAGTCAAAGGAGAAAGTTCAAGCGTTCAATTAACGACGGGAAGGCAGACTACCTGCGACAGCAGCCACAACCGGGGAGTCTCAAGACTGCCAAGACACGCGCCTGCTCTAATCGCAGGAAGAAGGGCAGACGGCTGTTCCCCTACCCTATTTATCACCTTACCCTTCCTCTAATGCTTCCCCAAAGGGCAGCAGTGAGGTAACTAAAGTATAAGAAGAGAACTTTGGCCTTATTCTGTTTGTGCTTTCCTGACGTCGATTTCGCTCCCCAAAACCTACGGGTACCAATAGAAGCATCGCCCTCCAGGAGCCCGCTTCCCTGTGAGCTGCGGGCACATCTGCCGTACCAGGGCGACGGGGCCATCTGCGCATGTGCCTAGGCGGCGCGCAATCCGCGGCAAGCGCTAGCGATGTTGGAATCCGCTTTCAAGATCTCTTATGGCACGCAAAGTATGCTTGTCTCCCCGAAAGCTGGAAGTACAAACCAAAAAACCAAGACAGAAAGAGGGGGAAAGGAATCTGACCTCGAGAGTGCACTTTCTACCGGTAGAGGACTTCCGCATGACCTCATGCGCGCCGTATTGCATCCCGCGGTATGGCATCCGCATTTAGGTCGTAGTCGGGGCCGACAAGCGGAAGAGTAGAGATCGCGTAAATTTCTGCTGTCTTGCTGTCATTCAACACGTAGGCC
Organism: Amblyomma americanum; assembly: GCF_052857255.1. Lineage (NCBI taxonomy): Eukaryota > Metazoa > Arthropoda > Arachnida > Ixodida > Ixodidae > Amblyomma > Amblyomma americanum. Next base: position 122,732,495 of record NC_135500.1, read on the forward strand.
GTGAAGATTGCTGTGCAAGCGCGTTTCTCCTCGTATTATGTTCCTTAGTCATGACACGCCCCAATGTTTCTAGCCCAGCCCTCTGCCAGGCGAGCAGACTTCCTGAGAAGGACAAATGGATTAGAAAAACGGGGAGATCATTGTTTTGTCTTCCTTGTCTTCAAGTGCACGCCAATATGACTGATGTGCAGACGCTCGCGCGTCATACAATAGCTTCAGATTGTTATTTCTCTGAGTTATGAAGCACAGCAATAGCACGCCCTTTGCCACGTGTGTACACTTACCAGTGAAAGAGGCTTGTTTTCTGATTTTGTTATTGCTGTTTACACTACCACTGCCGGAAGAAATCTCGTGGATCTCTGGCACACACTGCCCCTTGTAACTTAGGAAGGTCGATGGCAGCGTACTAACAGCCAAGGTTTTCAGCCTGATACCACTTGGAAACAACAGCTGCCACGCATTTGCAGCCCCAAAGCATATCAGACTGAGATGCATGATGAAAATATAAGTTTACTGCCGTACGCATGAAATCTTGACGTCTATAGAAACAATTGAAAATAAAAGTCCGCTGGAGATGTCCATATGGTGCGGAGTAACCGGTATATGAAGAACCATGAAAAAACGTTTACCGGAAGCGGCTTTAAGAGAAAAAATGTATATCTTCGTGTGGTGAGGCTAAGCAGGCCAGACAAATGTATAGAGGTATCCTGAGACATATGCGGTTTATTCCCCGGACGAATGTCAGCTGACTGCGTAGCGAGGGAACGGAGGAATATTTTTTTCCCGAATCTATATCTCGCAAACATTCCTTCATGACTGTACACAAAACACAATTGTGTCCATAGCGTATCAATGTTCATGATCAAATGACGATAGGTCGCAGCTTTGGCAATGTTCTGCAAACACGTGTGTGAATTTCTCTAGAAAAGAAAAGCTATTCCGGCAATGAAGCAACTTTAATGTCTTCCTAAAAGGTTCGTTGTTCCAGCCACTGAGGAACATTTCCACATGTTGAAAGCAACAATCACCTTAAACGCTCTATAGAACAGGTCAGCGATATCAATTTCACAGAACGTGAACTCTGATATATCTGATGGCCTAACTTCAGATACTAGCTCAGTGCTTGGTTTCTGTGACAACGATAGTCGAGTATTTGTAGTATGGTGGAGGCTGGTGCCGTTTCCATTAAGTGAGCTAGGTATCCGCAAAGCCCCGTTACTTCTTGCCGAAGGTCCAGCAAATCCACAAACTCTTTACCACGAGCACCCATGTCTTTGCATTCCGAGAAGGGGACAAATGTTGACTGTTGCATATCATAGGAAGCCAACTTTAAAAATAAAAAATAAAATTGGTTTTCGAGGAAAGGAAATGGCGCAATGATTGTCTGAGGTAGGTCGGTGGACACCGGAACGCACTTCAAGGGAAGGGATAAAAGAGGGAGCGAAAGAAGAAAGAGGTACCATAGTGGAGGGCTCCGGAAATAATTTCGATCACCTGCGGATCTTTGGTACGTGCAAAGACAGAACAGCATACGGGTGCAGTGAATGTGTCACATACGTCGGTTTTCACCCGAACCGCATTGCAAGTGAAGGGATAAAAGAGGGAGTGAAAGAAGAAAAAGGTGACATAGTGGAGGGCTCCGGGGTAATTTCGAGCCCCTGGGGATCTGGAGAGCGTGCAAAGACATCGCACAGCATACGGGCGCGTTTAGCGTTTCGCCTCCCTCGAAACGCTGCCACCACGGACGGGTTCGAACCCGGGTACTCCAGCTTAGTAGGCTAGCGCCCTAAACACTGAGCCACCGCGACGGGTACTACGCTCCTACCCTCTCTATCTCTGTACAGTGCCATAGGCATTACTATGTGCTCTAAAGATTTGTTGTCAACGTGGTCATTGTTTCCTTATAGAATTGGCAGTGATCACGTCCCATATTTTATCAACTTTGCTCATGTCAGGACGATCAAAGGTAAGAGAGGGCCGTGTCTGACTTAAAGTAACTCAGGCTTCAGCTAAAATCATACTCTGGCGACATCTTCGATGGTATGAAAAAAAGTAACGTCGCTGCTACATCGTCTCGCTTGACTCGCCTGCATATTTCTCAGCCAGTGTCTGACATAAGGTTGAGAAACGTCTCCGCTTCAAGACACAGGGCAGAGTGGAAGCTTATGTGGAGCCAGGGCGATACAACTTATAGAAACATGTTGAATCGGCTAAATTCATCCGATAACGAGTATACATAAACGGGAAACAAAAAAAAACACTTGGGCTTTTTTTTCTGCTTCTCTGCGTTCTTACACAGCAGTTTCACGAACCTGGTCAAATGTGAACCACCTCTTGGAAAAATGTCGCCAGGCTAAATATTTTGACGGCCTGGCGCTACGTTTAAACATGTCTTGTTTGTAACAGACAAGAATTGGCCCATGCTCATACACAAGGAAGATAAAATTTCTCTTCCCAGCCTGTGTGAGTTTGTCTCCCTGTGTGGTGCCCAATCTGTACATAACGATTATATCAACAAGTTTCCCGTAATAGGGTGGAAACGTCACTTTTTTGTTCTAGCGGTTTGTCGGCCCTTGACGCTTTTGGTTCAAAAAGAGGCAGTTGCCGGCTGCTCGTCGGCAATTGCGGAGATGATGCGGCTTGGGTACTGATGACGGGTCCAATCAAATATTCCGGATATTTCCGTACAAAAGGCCACGTGGTCTGTTAACCATCTCTTGTGAGGTCTGGTGATCAGAAACATTCCATTAGCCTGGTTGACAGCATGGACCGTGCCTATTTTATAACCCCAGAAAGATGACGCGGATCTCTCCTCGTGAAGGCCAGTATTGCCCACCTCGTGAGTCTCAGAGTTAATGGAGAGAGCCCGTCCTGGTGGGTGGATTTCAAACGTTACTTCTCTTTTGTATAAGTGTCTTCTGTTCGCGTCTCAGCGCCCAGTGCCTCATTTAAATTTAGTAGGTCCCATCAGGAACAATAACAGAAAGGGCCTCACAACCCTTGGCATGTTCCTAAATGCGTTGGAAGCCTTTCACTATGCCCTACCAGAAGCCACTCTCAGCTACAACACACGAAGGAGACAGCACACATTATTCGCTTCGTTCAAAAATTTCTGTGCGATCTTAGGGTGCAAGTTTTCCAAGAAAAGACCTTCAGCAGCGGGAGGACCCTGTCTCGAGGAGTGCCCGAAAGGAATTGTGTTATGGCCTCTTTTAATCTTATGGCCGCATCGTTCTTCGTTTCTTTACACTATGCTGGGATAAGAAACATTAAAAAGGAGTTATGAATGATAAAATTAGCATTTTTCAATGTAACAAAATTGAGTAAAATCATGCGAGTCCGTAGATGATGGAGAGGGAACAATGTACTATTCAGTATCCTGAAGTTTCACTAAGTAGAAATGAACACACTAACTAGAGCTGAGAGAAAGATGAAAAAAGACAGCTCCAAATAAAAGCAAAATTAAAGGCAGATTTCATAGTACAAGCTTCTTACAAAGTTAAGCGTGTGCGCGCTGTGCTAGACGTGGTTCCAAAAAGCGAATTAATGCTTTAATGAATTAAAGCCCGGGCTTTCTGACAGTGACAAAATAAATCCAATGTATTTTTCAAACTGGTATCGATTTCGGGTTTAGTGCCACACTGTTTATGGACTGTGGATTAAAAATTAGCGGGCCTATCAATATGCAATGTGCGTACTGATGTGCTATTTAATTCATTTTTATTTATTTTATTTCGAATGCACCTGAACGGCTCCAGATGTGGGGTATTACTCGAACGAATATGGGGTGATACGCGAGGGGTGCTACATATGGGATACTTCGAAGTCATTTTGCACACTTCTTTTTAAGAAGTGCTACTTTATCTTGTATTTACTGTCATCTTTATTTAGGCAGTTTGGCAGCAGCGTACCATCGGGACCACATCACGTATCTTATCTGCCTTTTGCAGGTGAGGTATTTTTGTTAACTTCAGTGCCCGCGTATTATGTGGAATTTGTGCGCTGCTGCCAAACTATATTGACTGATGTGTTGAATGTGGTGTATTTAAAAAAAGGAAAACAGCTGTAAAATGGAAAAATACGACCGCGATACTGCAAAACCCAAACGAAGACCTGCGGCATGAGCTTAGAGCTGAATTCAGAGCTCAGGAGTAACAGAACTTAAACATGAAGTTCAGCAAGGACTGAAAGAGAACAACAAACTGAAAGCTGAAAATGACCAACTCACACGCAGGCTTGATGAGCTCGAGCAGTAACAGCGCTCCAACAACGTTGAGATCAAGGACATTCCATTGGATGGTGAACCGTTATCTATTGTGCAAAAAATTGGTGTCATTTTTGGAGAGGAAATTACTGAACAGGGCATTGACATATGCCATCGTGTACCCACTGCACGCCATGATGAATCGAACATTGTTGTTCGGCTTGTCCACAGAACTAAGAAGAACGCAATACTTCACAATGCCAAGAAAGTCAGATGGATGCAAAAAAAAACTTGGGTTTCAAACCTCCTCTCCTGTCTATGTAAATGAGCATCTGACAAGGTTTGGTAAACAGTTGCTTGGTGCGGCGATTAAGAGGAAGAAAGAGGTGCGATGGAAGTTTTTCTGGACCACTCGATGCAAGGTTTTCGCGCCAATAGACGAGCGCTCTTCGGTCGTTAGGATCACTTGAATGGATGATCTCGAGAATATGGCAGCCGACGAAGAGTAGACAAATTGTCCTATATCTCTGCATGGCACGCATCCAAGATGGACACAAATATAAACTGCGAATACCATAATCTTGACACTTTTAATTCATTCCTTGACAGCCCGCAAAATCGCCTGACAGTACTACATATCAATTCTCGCAGTATTCGCAATAAGCAAGATAAACTGCATGATCTGTTGTCATCCTTCGCATTTTCAATTGATGTTCTACTTTCCTCAGATACCTGGATTTCAGTGGGTGAGTCGCCACCGCAATTTGAACAATACAAGTATAATGTCTTAGTTCGTTCGAAAAATAAGGGAGGTGGTGTGGCCGTGTACGTGCTGCAGTCACAAAAACATGACGTCATATCGCAGTTTTCAATGGTCGCAAAAATGATGTTGAATGCCTCACGATGCGGTTAGATGCAGCTGTGATTGTACTAGTCTATAGGCCACCGGCAGGGAACAAGTTAGTTTTTTTTAACACATTGAAGCTCTTCTTCATTACCTCAGTAGTTCAAGGCTTCCCTTTGCAATCATAGGTGACGTGAATATCGACATGCTTTCTGAAAACCCACCGGCAAGGCAAGTGAGCAAACTGGTAAATTCCTCTGCATGTGTGAACCTTATTACAAAAGCGACCAAACTCCCGGCAGAATCTGCCACGCTATTTGATATCTGTATCAGTAATATGCATCCCCCCGGCAGTATTTCTAGATTATTGTCAGCAGATATAAGCGATCACCTACCAATGTTTTGTTATATTCCACATGCGCACTTTAAGAACAAAGAAAGAGAAATTAAAGAGTCACGCATTAAACACGAACGCGCTCTGGAAATTTTTGGCTCTCTTATCAGAACAACTGACTGGCAACCCGTTCTAAGTGAAAAAGACCCGAACAAGACGTATGATGTGTTTTTCGATAAACTTATGTGTTGCTACGATCAGTCTTTTCCAATAAAGACCCTGAAGCGGCACAGTAAAAAAATAAGAAAACCATGGATTAGCAAAGCTATATTGAAGATGATAAATAGAAAGAACAAGATGTACCACGCCTTTTTTAAATGTCGTGACGCGCAGAGTTGACTGAATACAAGAAATATAGAAATATGGTGAACTCGCTGGTAAAACGAGTGAAAACTCAGTATTATGAGCAGCTATTTTCAAAAATAAGAAGCAATCCCCGAAAATTATGGAATGAAGTTAGAAGCCTAACCAATCAACTGAAACCATGTGCAGACTTGCATATTACAACGCCGAATGGTGTCTTGTCCTACTGTGCAGCTACAATCGCCATGAATAACTACTTTGTTTCTTGCTCTGAATGTACCAACCTTAACACAAAACAAAAACATAACTCTGCTACTAATTGTGCTGACTTTGTAAATTCGATCATGTTAACTCCCGTGACACCTTCCGAAGTGAAACGAATAATTAACAGGTTAAAAAACAATACAGCTGCTGGCTATGATGGCATTTCATGTGGACCGCTAAAATTTGTCGCTGATTTAATATTGATTCCTTTGGTTCATATCATGTTCATATGTTCGAGATCGGTGGTTTTCCAGACCGCTTAAAGATAGCACGCGTACATCAGATATTTAAGGGTGGGAACAGCTATGCTTTGACTAACTACCGACCAATTTCAGTCCTGCCGATCCTGTTCAAGCTTTTTGAACATGCCATCAACGTCAGGATACAAAACGTTTTCGATAAATATCATGTAATCAGTAATATGCAGTACGGATTTCAAAAAACAAATATACAGAATCAGCCCTGCTTAACATAAAAAATGAGATAATAACAAACTTTGAACAAAGACAATATGCAATTGGAGAATTTCTAGATCTGCGTCAAACACTTGATTCTGTGTGTCACGATGTCCTCCTAGTTAAACTGAACAAGTATGGGATCCGCGGGATACCACTAGAATTAATAAAAAAAAACTATCTGTCAAACTGCTATCAATATGTGAGTTTAATAAATATTCATCTCCAGTTCTGCCATGTAAAAAGATGTTCCACAGGGATCTATTCTCGGGCCTTTGCTGTTCGTAACAAACGTGAATGATTTATGCTGTATTCCTAATACCCCATAACTAATCATGCATGCAGATGACACAAACGTATTTTTCTATAGCCATTCACCCTCGGATATTGAACATGCTGTCAATAACTATTTGTTCCACCTGTCTACTTGGTTAAGCACAAATAAATTATGCTCGAACATTGAGAAAACGAAATACATATTGTTTGCACCGCTAAACAAGCCTAGGAAATCTCCCCTAGAAATTTTGTTTGATATCAAAGGAATAGCTCAAGTCAAGGCCCAAACATTTTTATGCGTGTGGTTTGAAGAGAGCTTATCGTGGAATACACATGTTAACAGCCTCATAGCTAACCTAAGTAAAACAATTGGCTGCCTCTTTAAGATTTGCCTACTCATCCCTCAATGGTTGCGGACTGTACTTTATTACTCACTCTTTTACTCCAAGCTGCCTACTTTGCTTTAGTCTGGGGTACCACTACAAGTCACAGTAACAAAAGATTAATTAGCCTGCAAAAAAAAAGTGTTAAAAATATTTGAGCAATATCACGGCCCACCGGATCTACTGCGGACAAGCCTCCGCTTTTCCTGAAAAACAAAATGTTAAAGGCCAATCAAATTTATTATTTAAAATTGCTTCAGTACATAAAAAAGCGAAGCTTAACCGTGTACAAAAATCGAATGCAACTCCAGCATACACACTCCGTAAAGAAACTTTGCGGCCGCCAAAAAAAAGAACGAATTGTGGACGACAACATATTGAATGTCAAACAGCTAACCTTCTAAATAAAACACAAGAATTAACAGATCTGAGCGCTAGTGTCTCCAGAAACATGCTTGGTGCTCTGCTGCTGGAAAATAACTTAAAAGTCACATAATCTGCCAAGTTTCTGTCCCTAATTCCTATTTTTATAGGAGTGCATTATCGTTTTGTACCTTGCTGTTGTTTTGTTATTATGATGTTGCTATTTTGTTGTTGCTAAGCCTGCAACAACCATGTTCAGAATTTTTGTATATTTGCAATCCTTGTACCAAGTATTTTGTGTCGGCATGTGCGAATTATTGTTTGTTGTATACTGTAATTTTTACGGTACATGATTTATTTACCTTTTTTCCCTTCTTATTTCCCCCAGAAGATTTTGGTGCGAAACTTTTTTAAAGCCATGTTTAACGTTTGTGCCAAACTGCATGCGGGGCAAGAGCCATCGTCAGGCGTTTCGCTTTTTGCTCTTGCTCCTTTTTCTTCATCAGAAAGAAACAAATAAATCAAATCAAATAAAAAAAATCAAGCTAATCAGGAAGCATATTACACGTAGGCATAGTCTTTTTGCCAACTGCCGCCGCGGTGGCAGAGTGGTTACGGCGCTCGGCTGCTGGCCCAAAAGACGCGGGTTTGATCCAGGCCGCGGCGGTCGAATTTCGATGGAGGCGAAATACTAGAGGCCCGTGTACTTTGCGATGTCGGTGCACGTTAAAGAACCGCAGGTGGTCGAAATTTGCAGAGCCCTTCACTACGGCGTCTCTCATAGCCCGAATTGCTTTCGAACGTTAAACCACCATAAACCAAACCATCTTGGTTTGGTGACACAATGGGTACGAGTTTTACCATTGCCTGATGCTCGGCTTCTCGGATGTGCCAATGCCCTTTTTGGCCAAAGCTGCTCTGGCGCCATAAAAATGTCCTCCTCTAATGAGCTCGAGAGCGCAAGGACAAAAGAACGATTCGGGCTGCTTCATTCAGACAACTTCCTCTCGTCGTGCAGTGCTACAGCTGGTTCCAACGGCCCGCTCTGTTGCTTTTGTTTGCAAGCTTCATAGCCAGGTGCCCCCCCCCCCCCCCCCCCGCCATGACCTTCGGTGAAATCACTCATGTATATCCGCACCTGCAGGAGAGTTTTCAAAACCGGCTTTGTCACATTTAGTCCTCTTCTTCACAGGATATCAAGACAATGAATAAAAAAAAAGTAAGAGAGCGGCCATAATGCAGCTTACGAGAAGTAGAGAATGCTTTCGAAATTTGCCAGGCAGCTTCAGCAGGTGCTTTCGATTTGATGAACATGTATGAGCGAGATTTTTACAGACAAGAATTTTAATAACTTTGCGGTCCCAAATTCACAAGCAGTCTGCTACAGTCACTCTGTAAATAACATATCAATCTGAGGATTGCGTTAGCATGCCTTTGCATTATACTTCACAAAAGAATGGTCGATACCAAACGACTCCCTTAAAAATTGTATTTCCGATACCGAAACAGATACCGGTACAGATACTCAATATACAGTATCGTCGATACTTAAAACACCTGTACAGATACTCAATACAGTATCGTCAATGCTTATAACATTGATATCAACAGTATTAGTGAAGTGTGTGATAAAATATGCTAGATTAAGAAATCTTCGTGATTTCTGAGGAGGTCGCGGGTTAAGCGTTTCGAAACGTTTCAGCTTCTTCGCGGCCATAACGAGTGACATAAGCCCCAGATGTTCTACTATTGTCTGGTGCAGCCTGAGCAGCAGTAGAAGGGGAGGATGGATTAGTAGTAGGGACTGAATGTTCCGTCTCGGAAGTTTCCCCTGACACTCTGCTTACTCTTGGCGGCTCTACAGCTTGCAGTTTTCCTGGAAGCTCAGAGATTTCACACGAGGGGTCGTAGTTCTCCTCTAGTTTTGACCTATACAGGATCAATGCACGCCGCGGTTCCACTCCAGTTCCAGTCCCGGGTCTGTCTTGACGACGTAGGAGCGCGGCCGAGAAGCCCGGCTTTAAAAAGTTGCTCTGACCCGGATATCTTTGACCCTCGCCCGATTTCCGGCTTCCAACTGCGTCAGCTCTCTAGCCGCGTGATGGCTGTCCCAGTTGCGCCGCTGCTTTTCTATAACTGTTTCGTCTCTTCTGACAAAGACAGGTTTCTTGGTTTTGAAGGTTTCAACCGTAATGTTGAGCGCAAACGTCTCTTTAGGAGTAGTTCGGCATGAGTTTTGCCCACGGGACCTGGAGTGTTCCTGTATGCCATCAGCGCCAAGTATGGATCTGCTGGCTTTTCTAACAATCTTCTGATGGTTTTAACTGTGCGCTCCGCTGTGCCGTTAGATCGTGGACTCCTGGTGCTTAGCGTAACGTGTGTGAATCCGTACGGGGTTCAACATTCTTAGAATTCTTGTGACGAAAATTGGCTCCTGTTATCGGTCACAAATGTTTCAAGTATGCCATGCCCTGCAAAAAAGATTTTCAGCTGTATATAACAGCGGTAAAATTGGACAACTCTGAGAAAACAACCTCCGGAAAGCTCGAAAAGAATTCCACAGCCGCGAGATAATGCCTCTGGTTGAAATAAAACAGGTCCGCTCCTAGTTTCCGCCATAGAAAAGAAGGAGACTTCGACAGAATTATTGGTTCTGCAATTTTTACCCTCAGTTTGGTGCACTCTAAGCGGTTATTGACCTCCAAAATTAACTCTGATCTATGCTCTATCCACCAGTCAGATTTGCGAGCTCGAGCGCAACATCTTACGATCCCTTGATGGCCTTCATGCAACGCTCTCAGAACTTCAGCTCTTATCCCCTGAGGGATGACTAGGCGCTGGTCATACGAAAGCACCCCGTCATATTCTGTAAGGTGTGCTCGGTGTGACCAAAGACGCCTCAACCAACTGTTGACATTTTCGAAACACGGCCAACCATGCCTGCACTAGAGCAGTAGCTGCTGGCAAGTAGCATCACCTTGTTGCGCCAACCGCACCTTATCTAGATGGGATGACGACGTAACTTCACTGACGTAGCCTTGAACGGAACTTAAAACCTCATCAGTTTACAACTGGACCCACACCTGACTGGCTTCTTTAAAAGCTGCCCGAGAAAAAGCATCAGCAGTGATGATCTGTTTTGCAGGGACATAGACAATGGTGAAGGAAAACCTCATAAGCCTCATACGAAACGTTTGGATTCTCAGCAGTAACACGTCTTTTGGCGATATTCCTAAGAGAGCAAAGAGGGGCCGGCGATCAGTTTAAAACTCGAATTCAAGCCCTCTTAAGTAACATTCCAGGCGTTCGCCCACCCAAGTAACAGTGAACGCTTCTTTTTCAATTTGCGCGTAGCTCTGCTCAGTTGGCGTCAAGGCACGGGAGGTAAAAGCAACAGGCCGTTTCTGTTCATCTGCCTGCACTTGAAACAGCACTGCTCCAATGCCAAACGACGATGCGTAAGCCGATAAGACTGCGGGAAGCGACGGATCGAACTTTGCAACACACTTTGCTGACGACACTAGCTGTTTCAAAGCAGCAACGCTTTCTCCTGCGGTGGGCCCCAATGCCACTCTTTGCCCTTCACCAGCAGTTCACGGAGCGGCTCAGATAGTTCAGCTAGGTTTGGAACACACCTTCCCAAATAATTGAGCCTGCTGAGAAACCTGCTCACGTCCGGTACCGCTGGCGGCGCATTCATTTTTTTTTTTTGAGTGCTTGTACTTTCTCGGGGTCCGGTTTGATGCTGGTCGAATCAACAACGTATCCTAAAAACTCTACCTTGAAAACGCCAAAAGAGCATTTAGCCCGATTGAGTGTGACACCGGGTGTAGCAAGCTTCCTTAGGACTGCATGCAGGCTTTCATCGTGTTCTCTCTTTAATGAACCAAACAAAAATCAATAGGTCATCTATGAGGTTTACAACTCCGGGCAGACCATCCAAAATTTCGCCCAAGCGCTTCTGAAAATAATCTGGGGCAGAAGTTATCCCAAATGGTAACCGGCAGAAACAGTAGCGACCAAAAGGCGTGAATATGATGCTCCTGCAAGAATGCCCAACACATCACCAACTTTCGGCAACACGAAATCTCCCGCAACAAACTCTGGTTTAGCTGGGTTAAATATACGCACATGCGTACTGTGCCTAACGGCTTGAGCACTTGTACGATGCCCGCCACACCATTTGGTTGGCTCAGCAACTTGTCTAATTACTCCTTCTCGTTCTATTTTGAGTGGTTCGGCTTTCATGGCTTCTCTTAACGGAATTGGAACACGACGAGGTGTGCCTACGGCGAAAGGTGAAGCACCCGCCTTCATCAGAATGGTGTATTCACCTGGCATTGCGCCAAGAGAAGAGAAAAATTGGGGTACATGGTTTCGAATAATTTATCCGACATGACATCGACAAACTTCACCACATCAACGGCCTCAATGGCTAATAGCCCCAAGAGAACAGTATGTACAGGTTCTGCCTCATACAGAATCTGTTGTGTGTCTTGCTGTTGCCAGACAACTTCTGCCTCGAAAGTCCCCTTCAAGGGGAGGCGCTGACCTCCTGACCCCGTTAATACTGTGCATGACGGCTGTAACCGCGAAGGCACTCCGGGAAATTCGAGCGGAACGACCGAGACTTCCGCTCCGGAACCGACCTTAGCAAAAATCGGCTCTCCGTTTATAGTTACTTGAACAAACTTAGCCTTTGAAGCACTAAGCATTCCAGCAAAGTAGCTTTCTGGCTCTGACTGTAGAGCGGAAACGCCTACGTCATGGTTGGAGGGGTTGCTCAGGCAGACCACACGAAGTGTTCTTTGGATCTAAAGCTGTTACACCGCACGGTTCAAGCAGGGCACTTGAACGATGGTACGAGCGTCCACAAAACCGGCATCGCTGCAAGTCCTCCCGACTCTTCTGAACCGGGCATCGCGTAGGTTGGCGAACGTCTCTGTTGCGGTAAGTCGAGGCCCCGTCATCGTCTTTCGAGCTACAGCCCAAACTTCGGACTTCGCCTCGGTGTAGCGTAGTCCTCGGTGTTGTCGCTGAACAGTCTCCTTGAGGCGAACCTTTGCAAGCGCTGTGTCCAAGGTGAGACTGGAATCCATCTGGAGGGACTGACAGTGCGGCATCTGCTAGCCAGACGACGAATCTGTCCCGTACCAGATGAGTCCGGAGGGTGCCAAAATCGCAGCGGTCAGCCAGTACATGTAGAGCGGATACGCACTGGTCGACTGTCTCCCCGGGCTCCTGTTGCCTGCTGTGGAAACAGGCGCTTTCGTACACAGCGTTCTTTGTTGCCACGAAGTGAACAGAAAACTTTCTGTAGACAGTCTCGTAATTTTTCGATTCTTCTTTCGAGAGACCAGAAGTTTAAAAAATTTCTCTGGCGTCCTGCCTACGCTGTACAGCAGCATCCGGACTTTCACTTCTTCTGGCCTTTGGTTCAGACCTGTGGCGTATCGGTAGTCGTCGAACTCCTGAATCCATTCTGGCGACTCTGAATATCCGGTAAAAGTTGAAGTTTCCCGGAGGAGAGCGTGGCAGCCGCACTGCCGGGTGTTCACGTGGGGGTGTCCATTGCGCAATCAGCTGTCAGCCGAGTGCCGCGGCACCGCCCCTACGAACTTGACCCCACTTCTGACACCGTGTTGCGTCAAGGGAATGGCGCGACTCAGGAGCAGACACAGACAAGCCAGTTGACGGATGAGGGGCAAAGAACCGCCGTCCTTATTTCCCGCTTGCATATGCACCGGCATGCGGTGATCCTCTTCCAACGTGCGCCGCCTTGTCACCGTTACGCATCACCGTGGGTGCAAAAGTCAGAATGACAACACAGCCATCACGTCTGCCTCTGCACTGACCGCCGATCCGGACGCTGGCTCTTGCACTTGTGGTACGTGATGCATGCATTACGTTATTTTCTCTCGTTGAACTAATTTCCTCTCGCTGAAGTCTTGAAAACACGAAGGATGATCATAGCTAAACCGTAATAAAAACTTAAAAGGAGGACGCCGACCAATAGAAAAAACAACAAACAACAAAATGACGTTTCGGCTCCCGTACGGGAGCCTTGTTCACAATGAGAAGGATTAAGAAGTGAATCAGGATTAAATACGTTTGAAAAAAGGGCGCACGGAGCGTGCGTATACAGGATTTAGATTTCCAGTGTTGCGTTTGAGGTGCGATTAGTCGTTTGAATGAATAATGATTCGAGGTGAAGGCAACGGAACAGATTTTTTTCAGTTGCCAGCACGTGTGCCCTACCCCAGTCAATATCGTGGCCAGTTGATACGGAGTGTTCGGCGATAGCATTAGAGTACACTTTTTTTGTTTTTAACATCATTACAATATTCTTTTAGGCGTCTTTTAAAATCACCAGTCTCGCCGATGTAGACGCTGTCACAATCCGAACACGGGATGCTGTAAACAACGCCAGGGTACTTTTCTTTGGAGAGAACGTCTTTGACGTTAACCAGCGCATGCTGTAGTTTCCTTGTGGGGACATGGCCAACGTGAACTTGGAATGTGCGCAGAATGCGCGCCAAGGCTTCGCTTATTCCGGGTGTGTAGGGAACAGCGGAACGTTTCAGAGGGGACAACCCGGGAGTCTCCCGTGTCGGGCAAGATAACTGCTTTTCAATGGATGCCACAAAAGCAGCTGGGTACTCGCTGTGCGTTAGTTCTTGCCGTACAGTACCAAAGTCGACTGCCCGATCTTCAGGAAAACTGCATATGCATTCTGCGGGTTTGAACAACGTTGTGGCAACAGATTTTTTTTGACTAGCCGGGTGCACAGATTTGAAGTTAAGGTATCTTCCTGTGTGGGTGGGTTTCCTGTAAACGCTGAATGATAGCTTTCCACTGTTTCGTTTTACCAATACGTCCAGGAAGGGCAACGCGCCATTCATTTCTTCTTCGACGGTGAAATCAATCGCTTCTTCAATGGAATTTAAATGGGACGAAAAGGTCAGCGAAACATCTTTCCGAATGAGGCAGAAGCAGTCACCTACATATCTAAGGAAAATTCTTGGCGGTGATGGAAAAGTTTCAAGGGCACGGCGCTCAACAAATTCCATAGTCAGATTCGCGACATTCACTGAGATAGAGGCGCCCATTGGTGTGCCCTGAAGTTGTCGGTAAAAAGAGCCTTGGAAGACGAAATAAGTGTTGCCCAGGCAGAACTGTAAGAGCCTGCGGAGATCTGGAATGTCAATGGGGGTCCTTTGTGGTAAACAATTGTCAGCTTCAAGGGCAGCAAAACACAGTTGTACGGCGAGGTCAATGGGAACGCATGTGAAAAGCGACTTGACGTCAAACGAAACCATGTGCTCGTCATCGTCCGGTTATACGTCGCTTACCTTCTTGATGAAGTCAGTCGAGTTGCGTACGTGCGTTGAGTCGAGACCGACAAGTGGCCTGAGGATCCGGTGAAGGTAGCTGGATAAACTGTGAAGAGGAGAACGACTGTAGTCTACGATGAGACGAATCGGCATACCAGGTTTGTGCACCTTTGGAAGCCCGTAGAGAGCGGGGGCGGAACCATTCGTCCACAACAGTTTGAAGTAAAGTGCTTTGTGGGAAGGTGGAACGAATTTGAGCACGTCAGGAAGAAGTTTTTGTAAAGCGCGCTTCATCACCTTTGCGGTCGGGTCCTTGTCGAGACGGGAGTAGATGGTGTCATCTTGCAGTAGGCTTTGCATTCTGCTGATGTAGTCATTGCGGTCCAGAAGAACTGTCGTGTTTCCTTTGTCTGCTGGAAGTATAACCAGATCCATGTTACTGCGAAGGCTCCTGACAGCTTCACGCTGTTCAGTGGTCAGTGGGGACGTCTGATGCTGCGGGTGGTACTTGGAGAGGACGCTGACAACACGAGTCCTTGCTTCATCTCGGCGCGAAGGTTCAACCTGGTTAACCGCGTTTTCCACGGAACACACAAGTTTTTTGGCATCCAGGGTAGGTCCAGCTTTAGGCCCAGGTTAAAAACGGAAAGCTCGGCGCTGTTGGGTTTATAAGAAAAAAGGTTATGGACAACCATTAAAGGCGCAGCTTTCTTTGTAGTTGAAGGGAGCGGAAGGAGATGACGTAACTTGTTATTGTGTGCAAGGTCAGCGGACCGAGACAGCATGGTTGCTTTATGATTGGCATGCAGCTGAATGCTAGGAAATTCCTTCGGGTAGCGGAATTCCATGCGGCGGCGGGCGAAAAAGGCTTCATTTTTCAGTGCTCTAAGCTTTTCTTTGCATTCAAGTATCCTGGCTTGGAGGAGCGAACGTTCAGCTTTCGCAATAACGCTTAGCCCGAAACGTAATTTTGTTGTTTTTTGTTTTTTCTTTTGGTCGGCGTCCTCCTTTTAAGTTTTTATTATGACTGTCCCCGAACAGACGAGTTTTCGTCCAACTCTCGACTTCATAGCTAAACCGTGTCTAACCATGTTTAACAGGGCTTTCGCTCCGTATATACTGGGTGAGGTGAATCACAGTCACTTCTTCTCTCATTCCTACCTTCCTCAATTTCCTCACTGCCATGCTGACGTGTCCCTCGAAAAGTGCGACCGTGTTTCCTTTCCCCAGAAAAATTGGCAGTGGCTTAGCACGGATATGCCAGGATGTACGTAGTGAAAGCTAAGATATAGCTTGTTTAGCCATGGTTAATCTTGATTACAAGTCCAGGTTAGTCTGGTTGCCTGGCTAGTTATTGTCAAGTGGTTTGTCATGCAGTTGGTCACGTGAGCAGTCACGTGGTTGGCCACGTGGTGCGGTGCGACCACGGTGGGAATGTGAGCAAAGTGTTATTGCGAGCAAGGCGAAACTGGGAGTTCGTGGCCAAAGTAGCTTTCGCTAAGAAAACTAATTTTTCTGTGATTTTGGTTTATTGGATACAGCGCGCTTTCTGAAAGGGCTTAACTGAATTCGGCCGCACAGAGTTCACCAGTATCCTTACGCTCCACTGCGGGCGTAGCTGGTGTCATTAAAACTTTAACACTCAATATGAAGAAATGGTGACGTTCAAACGATAACTTCTATAAGCAGCGTAACAAAATCTTTTTTCAAGCTAGCGTTCTTCAAGCAAACTGGTCTCCGAGCACTTTACTTCACACGAATAAACTTAAAACTGGTCTGTATGCTCTCCCTTTGTTGCTGCACTATTTACCGGTTGCCTCTACCATTGTCCTGTGCTAGATGGTGCAAGCTCCGTGCGCTTAAAAAAACCGAACAGTTACTTCCTCAGCACTACGTTTAACAGACGTTTCCTGCTGCACATTCTTCCCTAAAGATTAGAAGGAAAACAACAAATACAAGGGCGAAAGGTCTTTATTACGCAAAGCATATCTTGCTAAACTCTGTTTCTTGGACTTTTTTTTTATACGCAACAGCATTTCCCAAAACCGTTGGTCCGTAAGAGCTTCGCGATGCGGACCTGCTTTAGCGAAGCAAGTGAAAAAATGCTCTGCATACAAGTACAGATGAACACGTTCCCATGCTGTGCTTTATGAAGGTGGCTTTTAACGTGAAAGCGCTAAAGCTCCATTTCACCGGAGAAACTGCCGTAGTTGTCGTTGACGTGTCGAAAAATCGGTATTGGTCAATAAACTGGTGACGTAGCACCAGCATGACCTCGCACGGGTAATTCATATACTGCACAACGATCGCACAGAACAACAATGTTGACGTCGCTACTGAATTTATCATTGACCCGCAGAGTCGTCACGGCATTCCGCCACCATTACGTAGTGCCTCTGAACAAATAAAAGCCACTTCGTTTAAAAGAAAACTGGTCGAGAAGGGAGTTGAACCGCTGCTCCCAGAGACGTGAGCCGGGCGCGCTACACCTCGCAAATTGAATAACTCTGTTATTTCCCTCAGCGCAGCGTTCGCCTTGTCGTTTTGAGCAGCCGCCTCACATGTGGGAGGTGCAGGGTACGATCCCCAGTGTCGCCGGGTACCCACCAGTGATACAATGGGTACAAGCATTCCCCTGCCTGCTGCTCGGCTTCTTTTTGGTGGATTGCTTTGGAAATGGGTGTTTATCACCACCTTATGCATTGGCGCTATTTGGCCGAAGCTGCTCTTGCGCCATAAAAACTCATCATCATAAACATTGTTTCCTTTATTACCTTTACAGGCGTGGAATACTGTGCAGTACAAGTACGGTGGTCACTTACGCAACTGCAGTACTCTTAGCTGACAATGAGAAATCCCCCTTCTTCAGTTGTGTTACATTTCAAAACAGCAATACAATTTAATCACTGCAGTCTCCGTCCTCCCTCACATCATAGACTTCTTAACGTTTGTACGACTTGGCTGAAGAGAGGCCTTGTAATAAATAAAAATAAATACAAGGAATAGTAAAACAAACAATAAAATAAGATAAAAAGAGTGCCCATGTCAGCGAAGTAATAGCAAAGAGGACCACAGGCCGCTGAACGGACCCACTGACGCTATCGCCTCATACTCTTAAGGCGGAGAATAAATGTCGCCCGGATTTTTATCAACGCGTAAGAGTGAAGCACAGCCATGTACACTCGAGAATTCTCGAGGTATAGTTGAGAAACTATAGTTTAACTCAAGCATCTTGATAAATACGTCTTGCTGAAGCTTTGCTTCTCCCGATGAGCGGAATGCGTCAGCATATGCGACGCTGCCTGTGCTGCTGACACCACTGACCCGGGTGCGGAATGTGTGCAACCTTTACTGTGGTCGCAAAGTAGACAACAAACGTTGTGAGAGCTTATGAGCAAGAAGGCGAAAGTTGTGTTGGAAACCACCGAAGCTTGAAATAGCCGCATACCCAGCAATTCTGGACAAAAGCATTTGTGAGCTGGAAACCATTTGTCAACGGATTTTTTATATAATGTAAAATTTCACAATAACAATCAAAATATCCGCAGATAACCCGACGGCAGTCTTGTATTTTTTTTCTATTCACATTTTTGTTATCGTCAAATCGTTCCCCATTGGTTTTCTAAGGCAGTCTTAACTGTTCAATGCGCGATTGCTCGAAACACTTTAAAAGAAAGGTTTTACTTTATATAAGAAGAATCTACCATTATCTTCAATATTTCAATAATAGTGTCTTAGAATTTTTCAGTTCTCAAACTTTTCGCCAAAGAAAGCTGAACTTGTGAAGGGGTTTCGTTGACACCATTACGGAGAGCCTGTCTCCTGGTCCCTTCTGTCGTCTGATGTGCATAAGCGCAACACATATTTCATTAATCTGGCAAACAACCGATACAGGAAGGAAGATGACTCACTGGGCCAACGGCACCGACGGCGTCTCTTGCTATTTCTTCCTTTCTTTCAGTGCGCAACCGGCCGAGCGACCGCCACCGGCCAAGAGTCTGGCTCGCAGCAGTATCAAAGTGTGCTACACACTTCTTTTTTTTTAACATCGAGTATCGTTAATGTACTGGATACAATAGAAATGTAGTTTGGGTACCGATTCTCCTATACTTTGATTTTCGACAAAGTATACCTGATATCGATACACAAAGTGTATCGAATGATAGTATCGAAGATGCATGTGTCTTCGATGCTGCCGATGCCTGTTAGAAAGGCATTACATTCTCTCAATTTTCTAACTGTTCTCAGCTGGCCTAGTACGACGGGTTTGCAAAGCCTAACAAGTAGTAAACTATGCTTTCTAGCACGTTCCAGGCCTCTGCACTCAGATATGTTTGCATTTTGTGTAGAATACCAGAGCGGCATACCGACACTAATGCACAGCCAAGAAATATTTTGTCATGCAATGCTTGGAAAACCCGTCATAGAGCCGCGAAGGTGATATCGTTAACTTCTCATGCGTTTACAGGAAAACACATCTGCGTTCGGTACATTGCTTTGCGCATACAGACAAGTGCTGCTGTGACCCAGAATATCTCTCGACAAGCTGTTAATACAAAAAGGGAAAGTTCAAATTCCTCAGAGATATCGAGATTTGAGAGTCACTGCGTCCTTTCTTTCCCTCACAAGCCATATTTCGTATTAATATTTTGACTCAGCCGTTCTTCGTGTCGTATGTCGTAACCAAAAATCAGATATAACTAACACGACCGGATATAATGAAGTGGTTTGACATGTAACCAGAAGTTGCCGAAATGGAGATGCAGTCAAAACAAGCAGCAGCAACTAACGCAATGCTCTCTCATTTCTCCACTGAAGCAGACTTCAGTGCCCTCGAAATGTTTATTAGGCTGGTTTGTTGTCTCTTCATTTCTTTTTTGTTCTTTGTTCTCTTTTACAAAACAACATCTCACTGAAGCAAATACAACTTTAATTCCAAACCTCCACAGACTACATCTCATAAACTGAACATTATACATCGACAAATGTCCCTGGCGCCAAGCCTGCCCTACGCTCTTTCACATTTCGTGGGGATGCGGGGCCAAACTAAACACTCTACAGACGGAAAACACGTTTTTTGAGCGGTGCGAGGCGCTGCTGAGCAGTGATAACATGGAGGATCAACGGGCCCTCATAAACAGGTCCGCAGGACAGCGCAAGCCATTGGAGCCCTGGAATGAGGGCCCCACCCATAAGCTCGCACAACTAACCTTCCTTTTAATAAAGTTTCCTCCTCCTCCTTCTCCTCATATATGCCCCTAAATGGCATAAATGGGCACCGTGTAGTTCTCCACCTTTTAGTCTCTTGTGCTAAGTAGTAGTCTCTTGCGTTAATTCGCGAACCTGCTCAGTCTACGCCGGCGTTGCTCTATGTCCCACTCGAACTGCCGGAAAAGCTCCAGTAAATAAAATTCTTTCTAAATAAAGCGCTCGAATGAAATTCGAAGGAAAATATCCGATTGGACGCTCTTCGTTCAGCTTCACTTTAAGCGTGAGTTTCAGCGTTATTATCGGCGTCAACTTCACCGCCATTTCGGTTATCATGTTCTAATCAGACTTCCGAGAATGGTACATAAAGTCACGTCATTCTTGATACGCTCGTGAAACATGGGTCAGTGCGGACTCGACTGACATGTACGGCAAAGATTTTGGTACTGTTTAGTTGTCTTCGGTCTATTTTAGGCGATATTTTTTACTATATTTTGTGAAGGTTCCCTTCCGTACTACGTTTTCCACGGAGCCCATGATTGGCATTTTCCGAAAAAACATCCACCAGAAGTCTGCGTTCATCTGGTCTGCTCCACTTCTTGGCGTATTCCGCGGTCGCAGTTTTGCTGGTTTTTGCATGTATACCGTCATGCATGCTTACAGTCATGCAAGCGCATGTATACCGTCCACCGAGATACATGCGTTTTCCTGTGCTTACCAAGCCGCGCATTGGCGTGGTGAAGTCATTGTCCCTTCACATTCTGCACCTGCGTCCGTAATTGCAGGTCGGCAATGGCTGCGCATGCCTTGTAGTCGGCTGCCCTCTTCGATAGCTTCTGCTTAATGGGCCGGAAAACCCACACTCAGGAAGGCGAGGGGAGTACAAAATAACATCATTTGATATACTGCTCTGATCGAGTGACTGAACTTCAAGCATAAAAGCAGAACTTCCACCAGCGATAACTCATCCAGATTAAGAATTATATTTTTCCTGTTTGCGCGGCCTCTGTTCGGCAAGCAGGAAAGATAGAAGCAAGCTGAAAAGATTCCAGTCCTGTCCCGACGGCTTGCCTTTCAACTCACCGTCTCGCCGTGGGAAGCACCGCAATTGGTAATGTTCTGGTAATATTAGCGCCTTACGTCTTCTCCCTGATCAAGACCGGAAAAAGCTCGGAAACGGTTCATTATTATATCGAATACCTGCGGGCGGAAAGGTAAAAGAAGTTAAGAATGGTGCTGCACTGTGGGAATAATTTGCACCTCATGCCGGACCGTCGACGTCTCTGCATGCTCGGCGCCTGCCTTGCCGATCTGGCGGCTAAACCTTGACACGGGAACCCTCCTGACACGAGTTCTTCCTTTCTATGCAAGCCATGGCTAGCCGCTAGCGGAGAGAGCCGGCATCACCACAAAAGGCAGCAGCACATATAAGCATAAGTAGCTATAGTTAAGCTAGCTTTAATATAGTTACAGGAAGAGAAGCGAGACTTCGCACAAGATGCAGAAAAATGCTCAGACCAGATGCTCACGCCCTGTCTAAAGTCCCGCGTCCCTTCCTTCAACATGTGTCAACAACTGGACCCTCCTGATTGTCAAAGCAGAACGCTCATGTCTCTCATGTCTGAGTCTACGTGTGGAGTCTTAAGCCCCGACTCGATGGACACGTTAAGCGCACCGGCGGAGCGCCTACGCGCACGGGCATACGCTGGATCTTGTCTGCGCATGCGCAAAGCGCGAGCAGAGCGCACATATTTGTTCTTGTCAGACGCTTGCCGCGCGCGTCGGAAGCGGGGTTTAGTTCACAACAATAGGAGAACCGCGGGGCTCCGGGGGACTTTCTTTTCATGACTTGAAGCTCTTTCAGGTTCTCCACACTTTTCTTCGCGGTTTAAGTTGTCTTTCAGTGCCCCCCCAAATCCCTTTCTTCACGCTTGAAATTCTTTTGGTCGGCTCGAGAAGGGGAACGAGTCAGCACCAGGAGCATAGAGGTGGATGCGTTTTTTCGACGCCCGTTGCGGCGCGGCGCCCAGCGCGCAGGCGCTCCGCACATACGCGAGCATGTGTCCATGGAGTTGCCGCTTTAGGGCCTGCTGTGATAAGAGTCACCTCACGTGGCTGGTGGTGTCAGTTATCAGTCGAGCGAGGAAGCATGCTTTTGCAGCCAACCAGCCCCAACCATAGGAGTGCCAGCTCCTCAGTTTCATTGAACGCATGCGGCAGGAGTGTCCCAAAAAAAAGGGCAGGTTAATGCTTTTCTAGGTATTTGTTTTGAAGCGCCAGAAACTTCTTTTTTTTTTTAACGTTCTCTTAGGAGCAATCCAGTTTGGAGGTACTCATTTCTCTTGAAGACTGTGAATTCATCGCGTACTTATCTTTCCTCGAGATTAAACATTTATATGTTCTGGGCGGTCTGTACTTGGAGCTCATCCGCGACATTAATCCGAAAGCTTTGGGATGAGTGAAAACTTCAGATTAGAAAAGAAATGGACTACTTTTATCTTTAAAGATATAATAGATACTACTATGAGACAGTTTCGGAATTATGCGTTCCTAATATTGGCATTATGTAGGCAGGAAAGACGAGTCTCGTTGCTGTCGCCCATTAAAAATACAAATCTAAACTATTCCCATGCATAGCACCTGCCGTTTGAATTTTTTGTGAATGTTTCATATTAAATGTAGGAAACGACGTCACCTAAAATGAATTTCTACGGGCGTTCGATGCATTGTCACCTGCACTAATTCCTTGCTGTTTAACCTATCAAGCATTAATTACACAAATGTTGTCACTGGGAACCTTTCGGAGATTGTGCTAGAAGTTATTTCTTTGCTTTAGACGAACTTAGAGCTCTTCATATAACATGTGGGGTGTCTTTTTACTTTTGATAGCACACTCACAAAGAACACCTCTCATACCGGCGACCATGTTGGCATGTTCAGCGACATTCCAGTGCAGGCACGCTTTGTTAGTCATAACATCGTTTCTTTATCTGCGTTAATTGCGTCTTGAACATCTTGGACAAAAATATACATTGTTCCGCAATCTCTACAATATTCATCTGACAAACATGGTCAGATCACCAGATTTCCTTCTTTTTTTTTCTATGGCAATCTCCAGTGGAGCCCTGGAAAGGGGGCCCATTCATCGAGGATATATATACAACCAATAAACTTTTCTCTCTTTCTCTGCTCTTACGGCGTCACATCTGCCGATTATTGTAATCCTTGGCAAGAGTTTTCGGCCATATTCCTTTAAAACATAACCGCTAATGTTTTTCGTTGGAAATGTGAATAACTGACTGCCTGGAAAAATACGTATAGCTTTGACTGAAAAAAATTGAATGCAAAGGGTGAGTGGCGCCCTAATTTAGTTAATGCACTTGTTAGAAAACGGCAATATTTTCAAACAACAGCTGCTTTCTATCCTTGAAGTTTTTGTCGAACGAGGAGTCATACACTTGAATGCATTCGTTGCTCTTCTCCACATACCTGTTTACCTGCTGCTGGCTCTTCCACATGCCGCTGCGGTAAATTTGATTTTAAATTTGTGCCTTGCATCTGCAAAGACACATGGAGGCTAACGAAAACTCTTGAACTTTTGAGGGCAGCACAGTGCGCTATGGATAGGAAAATCATAGTGGTATGGTCAAAAGACAGGGAGAGAGAGAGAGAGCAGGTTTGGTCAGGGAACAAGCAGGACTTAATGATGCCGTATTCGATATCAGGAAGAAATGGGCATGTGTAGGGGATGTGATTCGAGGCGAACACATCCGAGTTTTCCTTAAGGCAACGGAGTGTATTCCAAGAGAAAGCAAACGTAGTAGGTGGCTGTCAGAAAGTCTGGAGAGCCAATGAGATTATGAAGTTTGAGGTGATAAGGTGGTCGTAACTGGCAGAGGGCCACTTTAATCAGAGACGTATGAGGGAGATCTTACTCCTCGAGTGGTACTTGTCGGTATGGTATGCAAAGAGCACAATCAAAATTTCATTTTATTGACATCCTGCAGCAGCTTAAATACTTCCGCTGACTGTCAAAGTCATACATTTTCAAGGGAAAGACGTATCTTCTGATAATCAAGGATTCACACTCTGTGGGGCAAAAGCTTCATTATGGTTACCGTATGCTACAGCCCACTTGGGATCGATAACATAGAAAGGCACGTGTTTTATACTTTCTTTCCGACCATTGGTTTTCTTCTGTACAGTTGTCAGGAATTTGACACTGCTCCTAGTTGGCGCCGATATGCCTTGCGGTCTATGTCCCTTCTGTCTGAGAAGTCTCGTTTCATGGCATAACTGATTGCACAGATAACTTAGTATATTTTTCAGCAGGATATAAGATCTAGGCATGATATAAGATCCTACACAAATCAAAGAAATGGGCGTCTCTATGCTTCGGTTCATGTTTGTTCCAAAACTATTAAAAATTTAAGCTATGGGTGTATATGGATAAGTACATTTTGGAAACAGAAACAAGTTTTGGAAGAATATTTACAACTCCAAGCAGTTTTGTTCTGCAGCTACAAATAGGATAGAGACTAGGGCGCTAAAGTACATTACGTGTGGAGAATGCAATTGCATTAGATCAGCGAGTTTTATTACCGACCACAATACTTATTGAAGGCTGGGAGGGGGTGGTGTCTGATAAATAGCACATCATGTGACCTGATCATGTCATAACAGTATAGACAAATCAGAGATTTTTAGAACAGACCCCGAACGCCGCCTCCACCAATCAGGAAATCGTATCACTCTCCACAAGACCGCTTTTTACACGAGATTAGACTTTTGTTTGGGCCAATGTAGGTGGAGAGAGGAGATGGGGGAAAGAAGGGTGATGGGGGAGAGGTGGTGGCTTTAGCAGGTGGCACGTCACGCGACCTGATGATTCCACAACAGTTTCTACCAATCAGCGAATTTTATGAGAGACCACAACGCCAGGTTTTTTTTCTATAATGAGGCTGCTAATTCTGTCTCGTTAAAGCAAGAAAGCTGCCCATCTAAGCTTTGCGGCCGCATTTCTGGCGTTTGCGAGCGCGGCTGTAAAAAGAGACGTGACATCTGTTATGTCAAATGCGCTACAGGAGTTGTGTGCAGCTTACCTCTTCCTTGCGGGTCTTCTTATGTAAGCCAAACTAGCCGTTGCATTAATGACCGGCTACGGGAGCATGAGAACATTTTTGAAAATAACGAAAGAACGTCAAATCTTGTTCAGCATGTTTCTACTTGTGTGAGCAAGTGCCGGGCTAGATTTGAGAACACTAAGATACTAGGCAGGAGCGCTAATGTAAAAGCTTGGCTTGTGCTGGAGGCCTTTCATTTTAAAAGGTTATCTGATCGCTGCGCGAGTGATGGTTCTCTGCAAATTTGTACCGCTGAATGTGCTAATCTTAATTTTTTTGCCGTAATCGAAATGCGGTTGTATGAGGTTTGTGCCTCCACTGTCTTTGCGCATGCTCGTATTTTTTTTCTTCATATTCCGTGTGTCAGACCATATTGATCAGTTGGTAGTGGCGCTCGTGAGTCATCGTATGTGTTTCTTTTCGGTCCTTGTCAAAGTTCTGCGCCCACTTCACTTTTATCATGCAAAGCCAATTTGCCCAAAAACATGCTCTTCTGTCCAATATTTACAGCTTCTCAAAACCATGACCCCATATCTGGTTGTATAATGCTATAAGCCAATGAGTCTACACGTCTGCATTTGTCCCGTTGTATAAGGCTATAAGTATAGTGGTATAACGCAGCGCAGCACAGTTAACGAGGTCCTGAGATGAATCCTTCACGTTTTTCGTATATTTTTTTACCGAAAAAAAAGCAGTTTGTTGTCGTGCAGCACATGACCGCAAAATCAGTGATCTGTACCGCTGCCCCAAACTACTGATAACGAATAATGCAGTGCCGAAGAAATAGCATTCATTTCTAAAATTAAGAATACTCTAGCGGACATTCTCGTTGCTGCGTTTTCGCCGATAGGTATTTATTTATTATTTAGCGAATACGGCCGGCCTGGCAGTATTGGCAGAAAAAAATGTTTTGTAAGCTAAAAGCATTATTTCTTGCGTGAATTGCGCCAGCGTTCTCAAATACGGCTGTTGTCTTAGGGCCTCTATATTTCTGTATACGATATGTGCTCGTTCCATCAAAGATCGGAGGTTATGTGAACTCCTAAGTATTTAAAAGCTTTGAAAACAAAGAGAGGTCCATTGGCTATGCAGTTTACAAATATTAAAGGAATATTTTTACGTGTCACGGTCATTGCTGCGGTATTATTAGAATTCGCATTTATTTGCCACGTGGAGCATCATTTTTTATTGCAGACACAGAATCGCTTAAAAGGAGATGAACTTCAGGGCTGGAATATTCTTGGTAAATTATACAGTCGTCTCCGAATGGTCATCAGAAAAGACGCCATCAGAAAGGACACAGTTAAGTTGCCGAGCTGTTGCTCAGGGACCGTTCGTGCGCGCACCCCGAAGCCGGCAGCTTGGCCCCCTTGGTTTGTGTGTGTTAGCTGTTTGTCGCAGCTCCTCAAGGAGCCGCCATCCCGGCGCCTCCGAAATGGGCTTGTTTTCAGACAAACGCGGCAGATGGCAGCAACAGCGGTTATCCGGCAGTGAGGGGGCCCGTCCTTGAAAGGTCGCGCTCGGGCCGCAAGACGCTGCCGAAGCGCGGATCCCTGGGGTTTCGCGAGGGGGTCGCATGTGAATTTATGGGCCGGACGCCTCGGAGCAGGCAGCACAAGGGAGGAGCGCGACCAGGGCAGTGTGCGCGGTTCGAGCTAGGTGTTCGGTTTCCCTCAGTTCCACTGGCGTTATTAGTGATTTTGTGTCTGTGTGCTCTAACTAAACGGAAATGCGCAACCTCTTCGTGGAATTCGCGCGGTGCCCGCGAGTCAACAACGTGAGCACCGGCGTGCTATTGGCTCCTTCAGTTTGAACGAAATTCTCCTGATTGGCTCTGAGAAGCGCATTTCCTATTGGTTACAAAAACGGTCCCCAGAATGCTGGGCGAAGGATTTAAGGGCGAGTTTATGGCGTGAACGGAAAGATCGGAGGGCAGGTCGCTTGTGAGTGCCCGTGCAATAAAGAGATAGTGTCCCGCAGAAGTTGTCCAGTTTGTCCCGCAACGTGTCGCCAGACCACCGAACCATCAGAAGACTTCAAGGTCAACACCATCAATCTGTCGATCACCAACATCGCGATCGATCATACATCACCACGCTCATCTTTCGAAATTAACTGACACCCTCAACAACTCCAGTTTGACGTGTGTGCGAAAGATGTGCTTCGATCCATGACAGTAGGCCTTCTTGTTATAGTAGAGGTTTAACTTGTGCAATAATTTGTGATGAGACACAGTGCCGAACGCCGTCTCGAAATCAAGACAAACAATGTAAACTTGATCCTGCCTATCTAGTGATAGCGCTAAATTGTGAATAGTTGAATTGTGAATAGTGAATAGCACAAATGATAAAAAAGAGCAGACAAAAAACTAACTTTAAGCTCTGCTGCAAGTTTTTCTTTATAGGCAATCAGGAAAGACCATGACCCCCCCCCCTCCCCCGCACCTTTTTTAGTGATTTGTTGATTTGTTGGCCTTTGCTAACTTTTATTTCCTTTTCTCATCATCTTTTTAAATCGCCATGCTATGGATTATTGCTTGAAATGCGTATTTTGTTACGTGTCTTTTTTATATCGGTATGCTTCTTTTTCTTTATTTTATTTTGCTTATTACTGCTCCATAGTGTATTTTATTTTATTTTGCACTGGACTGTTTCGCTAGCCCCACGGCTATTTTCTAAATATTTTTTCTTATGTACTGCCTCATACGTTCTCAAGTAAAGGGTGCTTTCTCTTGATTTAATGTGAGCTAGTGTAATAAAATCACCAGGATGCGCGCCACGTGAAAAAAAAAATACTTCGCTGGCTTTGGACGCAAAGTGTACCATGTACATTTTACGCCCTTATGATTATCGTCATGCGCTTAAAACAGTGAGGGCAAGCACCGATGAACGTGAGGCAAGTGCAAGCAGTTCCGCTCGAAACGACTACCTTACTATGGCGTGACAGTATTCCTGTTACGCCATGTCAGGCTCACACAGCACACGCTTGATGGTGGCATTACAATCGCGTCAGGCTGTAGGAAAAATATCTGTGCATCTGTGCTCCCGCTCGTTGAAGTTCACAGATGCTTTGTTGCTCTATTCTGGATTTATCATCCCATTGAAGTAGTTTCCTAGGCGTCCAGCTGGATGATTAAATGGCATAAATACTAGCTGAATTAGAATAAATACGGTGCTACCAACTGGCACTAATGTTTTTTATTGCGTGTCCTTTAATTGTCTCAAAGAAAGATAGCATCTGCGGCTGCTTAATTTATAGTTTATGCGGTACTTTTGGTAGGACCATCGCGAAACTGACGTTTTTAGTTATTACTTCATCCCAAGTTTTCAGCAGTGCTTTTTAAAAATGAACCGCTGGACTTATTTAATTTAACCCGATTTGCTTCTTCCCTTCTTATCCTCACCTGCCACTTAGAAGAAACTGGCATGGACGCCAAGAAGCCCTACTTCAATGTGGTCGACGGCATCCAGAGATGTCCCAACCTCGTCGAACAAGTGTTCAGGAAGAACCTCCATTTCAAAGCCCAAGAAGGTGACGTGGTGCAGTGCACCTACGTCGGGTGTGGCACGAAGTGGCTTCACTACATCATCACGCTGATCCTCAGGCGAGGCGAGCCCTTAGCCAATGTGCAGGAGTTTGGCCGCTGTATACGCTCGATCGACCACCACAGCGACCTCGACCAGTGGGTGCCACAGGTGCTGCCTATGCGCCTGTTCATTACGCGAATGCCCCTCAGCCGCGACATGATGAACGCTGATGCGAAATACGTCTGCGTCGCCCGAAACCCCTGGGACGTGTGCGTCTCGTACTTCCACAGGGCCAGAGACTTGAGTGCCTACCGCTTTCAGGACGGCACCTTTCAAGAGTTCTTCGACGCTTTCCTCCAGGAGAGCTTCGGACTGACAGGGTACATAGAGGCCGTGAGCGCTGCATACGCCCTGAAAGACGAATCCAACGTGTTCTTTGTGACTTACGAGGATCTGATCAGGAACACTGGAGCCGTCGTCGTCAAGCTCGCGGCGTTCTTGGGGGAACATTACGGCCGACAGTTGCAACAAGATAAGTCACTTGTCCGCAAGATTGTAGAGCACTCTAGTGCTCAGAGCATGAGGGATATGCTGGCTGTGAAAGCGGTGCAGAAGCCAAGGACGGAGGCCGTCAACGTCAGATCAGGATACCAGGCCGTCAGAAGCGCCAAGGTAGGCGAGTGGAGCAATTTTTTCACGGCGGAGCAGCTTCGGTGCATGGAGGCGAAGATACAAGCAGCTTCGGATGCAGCATGCTTCATGCACCTCTGGGACGACATCAGGGCCGAGACTATCGCCGCCGCTCAGCAGTCGTGAAAGACAAGCAGCTCTCGTGTCCCGGGTTTTCGGTATGAGAATAAAAATGATCGAATAACAGAAAATAAAAGAGCTTGTGCGTCATTACCTGTTTTTTCAGTGCTGTTCCTTCAGTAGTATATTGTTTATTTCATAGTGTTAGGTGCAAGAAAGACGGTTTGTAGAAAACGTCTTGATAACTCGCTCAAAGCTTGTGTGAAGCATATCTTCCTACTCTGTAAATATACAAGGCGGGTCTTATTGAGGCTACAGACGCACTATTTTTAACCAAGACCAAAAAGGTGATCGTGCTACAAGAGGTGCGAATTTGGACCCCTTTATACCTTTGGAGGGTGGAATCGGTTAGCTTCGGTTTTTGCAGCTGCAGCACATTCATTGTTAATTCTTTAAAGAGCTGCTGTAACACCACTTGTTGCATTCATGATTCTGTGATGCTAAGCCCATACTACTAGGGTATTTTTATTGCATACATAATGATGCTAGCTCCATTAGGAGACTATAGCAGCTGGGGAATCAGTGCGTTGGTTTGTTCAGGCCAAGCAACAATTTTCCGATCTACACGCTATTTTACTTTAACTGGCACCGCGTAGCATTTCTGCAGCAGGTAGGCCATGCTACAAGTTCCTTACTGGATTCCACAGCGTTACCTGTTTAGACGCGGAGGTGTCGAAGCTCTTTCACGATGCAGTTTGATGTTCATCTGCCGCTGGGCACCACAATAACGACGCCATTTTTAGGAATGCATAGGGCACTGCGTAGTGGCCCTGCAAGCAAGATCTTTCGCGCGATAAATCTAGAAAGGCATTCATCTTCTTCGCAGTGGCTGCAGAGTTATCGCCGGTAATGGTGGTATAAAGACAGAGCCTGATAAAGTTTGCAGTAATGACGCACACATATTTGAAGAGCGAGATTATGAGGTTGTGGTGTAGGCGTTGCAGTACGAAATGACGCGTCTTGTTAATTTTTTCCCAAACTATAAGACGAAACACGGAGTTGGTCAAGAGAGCCCACAGAGTCTTATCTTGGCGTCCGCAGGAAAGATAGACGCCAAGCATTCAAGTCTGCTTCAGACTTGAGGGAGCCCCTCCGCTGCTATAGCTCCGCCTGGACTACATGCTGAGAGCGACCCTTGTCCGCCCTAAGGAGAACGCGTGTGCTTAGACACGGCCGGACTGAATGCAGCGGCGCTCGCGTCGTTGCATTCACTCCGGCCGTGGCAGAGAACAAGGTGCCGATGCTTTTAAGGCGAAAGCCTTTAAACGCTCATACTCGCGGTGACGATGTCCGTACGGCTCATCTTGGCGCAGTGCCAGCTTTTACCTTTTCCCTCACCGGTGCGCATTCTCCTCGCACTCCCAGCAGCAGGCGGCGCATGCGCATGTGCGCATAGCAACAGTGACGGCAGTAGCGCCGCTAGCCCCAGTGGCAGCTGTGGTGCGCGGCGCACGCACAGTTGTGTATAGTAGCAGCATAGCAACAGGCAGCCGAGGTGATGCCGTAATCAGGAAGGCTTTCGCCATGCACACTTTAGGCCCACAATGTGTGCCCACCGTTTTTTCCTCTCCTGACCAGTCTTAGTTCCTCAAAACGTGATCGAAAACAGGGGTCAAAGCTCGTTCATAAGGCTAATGGTATTGCGAAGACGGACATAGCTCTTCGTTTTGTTGCTCTTATGCAACTGCTTCTGCCAAGCTTTATACCGCTGTGCTGTATTTCATCTTCGGAACGTTGTCGTGAGGCAGCAATCTTGGTTCTGTCAGAACGATGGCCACGTTAAGAAAAGGTAAGCACCAACGTTTACCAGGCTTAAGGTGCGGTTGGCTGTTATAAACACAGGACACCGAGAGATCAGAAGCGAGGATAAATACAAGAGGCGAGTATACCAGAATCAAGTACCTCTTCTGTATGCGCGGCCAATGATAAATGAAGGCTTAGGAGAAGGTGAATGGAAAGCGTGGCGGTCAACCGGGAGAAGAAATCGATTTGCTACTGGGCACTGGCGAAGGCAAAAAAAGGTGCTGAGAGGAAAATTGAGTCAAGTAATAATGGGCGGTAAAGCCATAAGCCTATCCTGCACGTGGACGCTCTCAAGAAACGGAGGAGGGCAAAGCAAGCCTTCAACTCCGACGGTCGGTGCGGCCATTGTACAAGTGTTCATCGCCGACAGTGCGCTTGGGCCAAGAAGCTCCAGCGCACGGCAGAGTGACTAGCTTTCTGCAGGACTGCACTAACGACTGCACCTATCGTTTATATCTAATTAAAGAAGATATGGCTAATCTGAGCACTGTTAAAGTTTGCGCTAAGCGTCTTATAAACCTAAGTGTAAGCCAAATTGCCAATAAATACTTTTGAAGTTTGGCGAAATTGCGGCTCGCGTTAGCCAGACGCATAGAAGCCATGTGACGAAGGAAACGTACACTTGTACAAAAACAACAACTTTCAAGCGAAAACGTGCTTCAAAAATTTTTCTGGGATTTTGCAAATGTGCTAATAGCGTAAATACACAAGCTCAGTTCGATGTCGAATTCATGGTCATGGCCCTTTTTTAACAAAATACGGTTGGCATTAAGTCTTTATTTTTTAGTTCAAAACAGCATAATGTAACACTTTATTTATATGAAATTACAAAGCACTAATGGTCCTCAAGGGAAATTTGAAAGAATATCCGATACTTTTTTAATTGCAGTCAAAGTTAAATTTCCTTTCGAATTTTTGGACTTAAAGAATTATTTCAAAGCGTAATATAAAATTATCTCACCGTTCAAGTACAATCAGAAAGTTCTCGCTCAGTTTGCGCCCTCCCGGTAGATGACGTTCCAGGTCACACTCGCGGTATTACAGGACGTGTTACATCCGCCGCTATGGACGACTGTGGCGCTGGAAAACAACACTCTCAATGTTCGCTTGCACCAAATGAACATAAATACCTACGAAAGCAGCTGATTGGACAGCGATCGCCGTAGCTCAGTTGGAAGAGCACCGTACGCGGTATTCGGAGGGCGTGGGTTTGGATCTCATCAGCGGCATGCTCGTTTTTTTCTGCTGCTTTATACGTACTTTTGTTTAGGCAACAGATTAATCGAAGTATTATTCTCTCATTTATAAGCACTACAAATCTAAAAAAATAG
This sequence comes from Amblyomma americanum, assembly GCF_052857255.1. NCBI lineage: Eukaryota > Metazoa > Arthropoda > Arachnida > Ixodida > Ixodidae > Amblyomma > Amblyomma americanum. Next base: position 122,765,117 of record NC_135500.1, read on the forward strand.
AAAACATTCCCCTGTGCACCTTGGTTTCGGTGACTCTTGCTTGATTCATGTTTTTCAAATTTCCGCTGCCCTTATTTCCTTGCCTGTATATATATATATATATATATATATATATATATATATATATATATATATATATAGCAGACAAGGCAGAGGAAATAAGGGAACCCCGTTATTTCCTTGCCTGTATGTATGCCAAACGAACCCCTTTGTCACACTTTTGTCAATATGTTTGTCAGACGAACCCCTTGTTTAATATATATATATATATATATATATATATATATATATATATATATATATATATATATATATATATATATATATATATATATATATATATATATATATTTATATATATATATATATATATATATATATATATAGCCTGCATAGCTTCTAGTTGCTGAGGGGCTGTATATTGGGGGCTATGACACAGTATCCGGATATATGCGCGTCTGTATATTAATAATATACAGCATAAGTTCTTGTAGTTCGGTGTGCTTTCTTTTTAACGAAAAGTGGTACATCGCTACCCTTTATTACTGCGAAATAATATGACGATGGAATGGTGTCACAGTATTGCAAGTCTTCTTGCAACAAAGCTGTCGTAGGCGCTAAAATCGGAGGATAGTGCGATAACAATGTATCCTCTGCAAGACTTATCTTATTCACGATGCAGTGTGACACAAGTCTCCAAGTTTTTTCTGCTTGAAAATTGTGCTTGCAATTTTCAAAAATACAAAAGCCCACTAACATCCTTGCACTTTAACATTTCGAACACGTGGAGACAGTGGTAAAGCCTGAGAAAAACCTTTCGCATTCATTATTCCAGACCATTTAAGCTGCGCTCAGAATAGGAGGTTTCTGTGTGAAGCATGTGTAAATGGATTGACCGCGACGTCACGGCCATTGGACAACGCCATTGGCTGGAGGGCCTCCTTCCAAGGGCATTTGCCACTACGTTCTTGACCTGTATCTTACATAGCTTTCTTCCTTTCTTCCGCCGCTTTAATATAAATACATGTGGGAAGAGTTTGCATTACATACGTGTATCCACATTGTACAACGGAGACATTATGAGCTATCGCTCTACGCTGGACGGCTGCGCAGCAGTCAAAGGAGAAAGTTCAAGCGTTCAATTAACGACGGGAAGGCAGACTACCTGCGACAGCAGCCAGAGCCGGGGAGTCTCAAGACTGCCAAGACACGCGCCTGCTCTAATCGCAGGAAGAAGGGCAGACGGCTGTTCCCCTACCCTATTTATCACCTTACCCTTCCTCTAATGCTTCCCCAAAGGGCAGCAGTGAGGTAACTAAAGTATAAGAAGAGAACTTTGGCCTTATTCTGTTTGTGCTTTCCTGACGTCGATTTCGCTCCCCAAAACCTACGGGTACCAATAGAAGCATCGCCCTCCAGGAGCCCGCTTCTTTGTGAGCTGCGGGCACATCTGCCGTACCGGGGCGACGGGGCCATCTGCGCATGTGCCGAGGCGGCGCGCAATCCGCGGCAAGCGCTAGCGATGATGGAATCCGCTTTCAAGATCTCTTATGGCACGCAAAGTATGCTTGTCTCCCCGAAAGCTGGAAGTACAAACCAAAAAACCAAGACAGAAAGAGAGGGAAAGGAATCTGACCTCGAGAGTGCACTTTCTACCGGTAGAGGACTTCCGCATGACCTCATGCGCGCCGTATTGCATCCCGCGGTATGGCATCCGCATTTAGGTCGTAGTCGGGGCCGACAAGCGGAAGAGTAGAGATCGCGTAAATTTCTGCTGTCTTGCTGTCATTCAACACGTAGGCCGTGAAGATTGCTGTGCAAGCGCGTTTCTCCTCGTATTATGTTCCTTAGTCATGACACGCCCCAATGTTTCTAGCCCAGCCCTCTGCCAGGCGAGCAGACTTCCTGAGAAGCACAAATGGATTAGAAAAACGGGGAGATCATTGTTTTGTCTTCCTTGTCTTCAAGTGCACGCCAATATGACTGATGTGCAGACGCTCGCGCGTCATACAATAGCTTCAGATTGTTATTTCTCTGAGTTATGAAGCACAGCAATAGCACGCCCTTTGCCAGGTGTGTACACTTACCAGTGAAAGAGGCTTGTTTTCTGATTTTGTTATTGCTGTTTACACTACCACTGCCGGAAGAAATCACGTGGATCTCTGGCACACACTGCCCTTGTAACTTAGGAAGGTCGATGGCAGCGTACTAACAGCCAAGGTTTTCAGCCTGATACCACTTGGAAACAACAGCTGCCACGCATTTGCAGCCCCAAAGCATATCAGACTGAGATGCATGATGAAAATATAAATTTACTGCCGTACGCATGAAATCTTGACGTCTATAGAAACAATTGAAAATAAAAGTCCGCTGGAGATGTCCATCTGGTGCGGAGTAACCGGTATATGAAGAACCATGAAAAAACGTTTACCGGAAGCGGCTTTAAGAGAAAAAATTTATATCTTCGTGTGGTGAGGCTAAGCAGGCCAGACAAATGTATAGAGGTATCCTGAGACATATGCGGTTTATTCCCCGGACGAATGTCAGCTGACTGCGTAGCGAGGGAACGGAGGAATATTTTTTTCCCGAATCTATATCTCGCAAACATTCCTTCATGACAGTACACAAAACACAATTGTGTCCATTGCGTAATAATGTTCATGATCAAATGACGATAGGTCGCAGCTTTGGCAATGTTCTGCAAACACGTGTGTGAATTTCTCTAGAAAAGAAAAGCTATTCCGGCAATGAAGCAACTTTAATGTCTTCCTAAAAGGTTCGTTGTTCCAGCCACTGAGGAACATTTCCACATGTTGAAAGCAACAATCATCTTAAACGCTCTATAGAACAGGTCAGCGATATCAATTTCACAGAACGTGAACTCTGATATATCTGATGGCCTAACTTCAGATACTAGCTCAGTGCTTGGTTTCTGTGACAACGATAGTCGAGTATTTGTAGTATGGTGGAGGCTGGTGCCGTTTCCATTAGGTGAGCTAGGTATCCGCAATGCCCCGTTACATCTTGCCGAAGGTCCAGCAAATCCACAAACTCTTTACCACGAGCACCCATGTCTTTGCCTTCCGAGAAGGGAACAAATGTTGGCTGTTGCATATCATGGGAAGCCAACTTTAAAAATAAAAAATAAAATTGGTTTTTGAGGAAAGGAAATGGCGCAATGATTGTCTGAGGTAGGTCGGTGACACCGGAACGCACTTCAAGGGAAGGGATAAAAGAGGGAGCGAAAGAAGAAAGAGGTACCATAGTGGAGGGCTCCGGAAATAATTTCGACCACCTGCGGATCTTTGGTACGTGCAAAGACATAGAACAGCATACGGGTGCAGTGAATGTGTCACATACGTCGGTTTTCACCCGAACCGCATTGCAAGTGAAAGGAAAAAAGAGGGAGTGAAAGAAGAAAAAGGCGACATAGTGGAGGGCTCCGGGGTAATTTCGAGCCCCTGGGGATCTGGAGAGCGTGCAAAGACATCGCACAGCATACGGGCGTGTTTAGCGTTTCGCCTTCCTCGAAACGCTGCCACCACGGACGGGTTCGAACCCGGGTACTCCGGCTTAGTAGGCTAGCGCCCTAAACACTGAGCCACCGCGACGGGTACTACGCTCCTACCTTCTCTATCTCTGTACAGTGCCATAGACATTACTATGTGCTCTAAAGATTTGTTGTCAACGTGGTCATTGTTTCCTTGTAGAATTGGCAGTGATCACGTCCCATATTTTATCAACTTTGCTCATGTCAGGACGATCAAAGGTAAGAGAGGGCCGTGTCTGACTGGAAGTAACTCAGGCTTCAGCTAAAATCATACCCTGGCGACATCTTCGATGGTATGAAAAAAAGTAACGTCGCTGCCACATCGTCTCGCTTGACTCGCCTGCATATTTCTCAGCAAGTGTCTGACATAAGGTTGAGAAACGTCTCCGCTTCAAGACACAGGGCAGAGTGGAAGCTTATGTGGAGCCAGGGCGATACAACTTATAGAAACATGTTGAATCGGCTAAATTCATCCGATAACGAGTATACATAAACGGGAAACAAAAAAAACACTTGGGCTTTTTTTCTGCTTCTCTGCGTTCTTACACGGCAGTTTCACGAACATGGTCAAATGTGAACCACCTCTTGGAAAAATGTCGCCATGCTAAATATTTTGACGGCCTGGCGTTACGTTTAAACATGTCTTGTTTGTAACAGACAAGAATTTGCCCATGCTCATACACAAGGAAGATAAAATTTCTCTTCCCAGCCTGTGTGAGTTTGTCTCCTTGTGTGGTGTCCAATCTGTACATAACGATTATATCAACCAGTTTCCCGTAATAGGGTGGAAACGTCACTTTTTTGCTCTAGCGGTTTGTCGGCCCTTGGCGCTTTTGGTTCAAAAAGAGGCAGTTGCCGGCTGCTCGTCGGCAATTGCGGAGATGATGCGGCTTGGGTACTGATGACGGGTCCAATCAAATATTCCGGATATTTCCGTACAAAAGGCCACGTGGTCTGTTAACCATCTCTTGTGAGGTCTGGTGATCAGAAACATTCCATTAGCCTGGTTGACAGCATGGACCGTGCCTATTTTATAACCCCAGAAAGATGACGCGGATCTCTCCTCGTGCCGGCCAGTATTGCCCACCTCGTGAGTCTCAGAGTTAATGGAGAGAGCTCGTCCTGGTGGGTGGATTTCAAACGTTACTTCTCTTTTGTATAAGTGTCTTCTGTTCGCGTCTCAGCGCCCAGTGCCTCATTTAAATTTATTAGGTCCCATCAGGAACAATAACAGAAAGGGCCTCACAACCCTTGGCATGTTCCTAAATGCGTTGGAAGCCTTTCACTATGCCCTACCAGAAGCCACTCTCAGCTACAACACACGAAGGAGACAGCACACATTATTCGCTTCGTTCAAAAATTTCTGTGCGATCTTAGGGTGCAAGTTTTCCAAGAAAAGACCTTCAGCAGAGGGAGGACCCTGTCTCGAGGAGTGCCCGAAAGGAATTGTGTTATGGCCTCTTTTAATCTTATGGCCGCATCGTTCTTTGTTTCTTTACACTATGCTGGGATAAGAAACATTAAAAAGGAGTTATGAATGATAAAATTAGCATTTTTCAATGTAACAAAATTGAGTAAAATCATGCGAGTCCGTAGATGATGGAGAGGGAACAATGTACTATTCAGTATCCTGAAGTTTCACTAAGTAGAAATGAACACAGTTAACTAGAGCTGAGAGAAAGGTAAAAAAAGACAGCTCCAAATAAAAGCAAAATTAAAGGCAGATTTCATAGTACAAGCTTCTTACAAAGATAAGCGTGTGCCCGCTGTGCTAGACGTGGTTCCAAAAAGCGAATTAATGCTTTAATGGATTAAAGCCCGGGCTTTCTGACAGTGACAAAATAAATCCAGTGTATTTTTCAAACTGGTATCGATTTCGGGTTTAGTGCCACACTGTTTATGGACTGTGGATTAAAAATTAGCGGGCCTATCAATCTGCACTGTGCGTACTGATGTGCTATTTAATTCATTTTTATTTAATTTATTTCGAATGCACCTGAACGGCTCCAGATGTGGGGTATTACTCGAACGAATATGGGGTGATACGCGAGGGGTGCTACATATGGGATACTTCGAAGTCATTTTGCACACTTATTTTTAAGAACTGCTACTTTATCTTGTATTTACTGTCATCTTTATTTAGGCAGTTTGGCAGCAGCGTACCATCGGGACCACATCACGTATCTTATCTGCCTTTTGCAGGTGAGGTATTTTTGTTAACTTCAGTGCCCGCGTATTATGTGGAATTTGTGCGCTGCGGCCAAACTATATTGACTGATGTGTTGAATGTGGTGTATTTAAAAAAAGTAAAACAGCTGTAAAATGGAAAAATACGACCGCGATACTGCAAAACCCAAACGAAGACCTGCGGCATGAGCTTAGAGCTGAATTCAGAGCTATAAAAGATAGCCTACAATGAATAACCGAACTTAAACATGAAGTTCATCAAGGAATGAAAGAGAACAACGAACTGAAAGCTGAAAATGACCAACTCACACGCAGGCTTGATGAGCTCGAGCAGGAACAGCGCTCCAACAACGTTGAGATCAAGGACATTCCATTGGATGGTGAACCGTTATCTATTGTGCAAAAAATTGGTGTCATTTTTGGAGAGGAAATTACTGAACAGGGCATTGACATATGCCATCGTGTACCCACTGCACGCCATGATGAATCGAACATTGTTGTTCGGCTTGTCCACAGAACAAAGAAGAACGCAATACTTCACAATGCCAAGAAAGTCAGATGGATGCAAAAAGAACTTGGGTTTCAAACCTCCTCTCCTGTGTATGTAAATGAGCATCTGACAAGGTTTGGTAAACAGTTGCTTGGTGCGGCGATTAAGAGGAAGAAAGAGGTGCGATGGAAGTTTGTCTGGACCTCTGGATGCAAGGTTTTCGCGCCAAAAGACGAGCGCTCTTCGGTCGTTAGGATCATTTGCATGGATGATCTCGAGAATATGGCAGCCGACGAAGAGTAGACAAATTGTCCTATATCTCTGCTTGGCACGCATCCAAGATGGACACAAATATAAACTGCGAATACCATAATCTTGACACTTTTAATTCATTCCTTGACAGCCCGCAAAATCGCCTGACAGTACTACATATCAATTCTCGCAGTATTCGCAATAAGCAAGATAAACTGCATGATCTGTTGTCATCCTTCGCATTTTCAATTGATGTTCTACTTTTCTCAGATACCTGGTTTTCAGTGGGTGAGTCGCCACCGCAATTTGAACAATACAAGTATAATGCCTTAGTTCGTTCGAAAAATAAGGGAGGTGGTGTGGCCGTGTACGTGCTGCAGTCACAAAAACATGACGTCATATCGCAGTTTTCAATGGTCGCAAAAATGATGTTGAATGCCTCACGGTGCGGTTAGATGCAGCTGTGATTGTACTAGTCTATAGGCCACCGGCAGGGAACAAGTTAGTTTTTTTTTTTTAACACATTGAAGCTCTTCTTCATTACCTCAGTAGTTCAAGGCTTCCCTTTGCAATCATAGGTGACGTGAATATCGACATGCTTTCTGAAAACCCACCGGCAAGGCAACTGAGCGAAGTGATAAATTCCTCTGCATGTGTGAACCTTATTACAAAAGCGAACAGACTCCCGGCAGAATCTGCCACGCTATTTGATATCTGTATCAGTAATATGCATCCCCCCGGCAGTATTTCTAGATTATTGTCAGCAGATATAAGCGATCACCTACCAATGTTTTGTTCTATTCCACTTGCGCACTTTAAGAACAAAGAAAGAGAAATGAAAGAGTCATGCATTAAACACGAACGTGCTCTGGAAATTTTTGGCTCTCTTATCAGAACAACTGACTGGCAACCCGTTCTAAGTGAAAAAGACCCGAACAAGACGTATGATGTGTTTTTCGATAAACTTATGTGTTGCTACGATCAGTCTTTTCCAATAAAGACGCTGAAGCGGCACAGTAAAAAAATAAGAAAACCATGGATTAGCAAAGCTATATTGAAGATAATAAATAGAAAGAACAAGATGTACCACGCCTTTGTTAAATGTCGTGACGCGCAGAGTTGACTGAATACAAGAAATATAGAAATATGGTGAACTCGCTGGTAAAACAAGCGACAACTCAGTATAATGAGCAGCTATTTTCAAAAATAAGAAGCAATCCCCGAAAAATATGGAATGAAGTTAGAAGCCTAACCAATCAACTGAAACCATGTGCAGACTAGCATATTACAACGCCGAATGGCGTCTTGTCCTACTGTGCAGCTACAATCGCCATGAATAACTACTTTGTTTCTTGCTCTGAATGTACCAACCTTAACACAAAACAAAAACATAACTCTGCTACTAATTGTGCTGACTTTGTAAATTCGATCATGTTAACTCCCGTGACACCTTCCGAAGTGAAACGAATAATTAATAGGTTAAAAAACAATACAGCTGCTGGCTATGATGGCATTTCATGTGGACCGCTAAAATTTGTCGCTTATTTATTATTGATTCCTCTGGTTCATATCATGTTCATATGTTCGAGATCGGTGGTTTCCAGACCGCTTAAAGATAGCACGCGTACATCAGATATTTAAGGGTGGGAACAGCTATGCTTTGACTAACTACCGACCAATTTCAGTCCTGCCGATCCTGTCCAAGCATTTTGAACATGCCATCAACGTCAGGATACAAAACGTTTTCGATAAATATCATGTAATCAGTAATATGCAGTACGGATTTCAAAAAACAAATATACAGAATCAGCCCTGCTTAACATAAAAAATGAGATAATAACAAACTTTGAACAAAGACAATATGCGATTGGAGAATTTCTAGATCTGCGTGAAGCACTTGATTCTGTGCGTCACGATGTCCTCCTAGTTAAACTGAACAGGTATGGGATCCGCGGGATACCACTAGAATTAATAAAAAAAAAACTATCTGTCAAACCGCTATCAATATGTGACTTTAATAAATATTCATCTCCAGTTCTGCCATGTAAAAAAATTGTTCCACAGGGATCTATTCTCGGGCCCTTGCTGTTCGTAACAAACGTGAATGATTTATGCTGTATTCTTAATACCCCATAACTAATCATGCATGCAGATGACACAAGCGTATTTTTCTATAGCCATTCACCCTCGGATATTGAACATGCTGTCAATAACTATTTGTTCCACCTGTCTACTTGGTTAAGCACAAATAAATTATGCTCGAACATTGAGAAAACGAAATACATATTGTTTGCACCGCTAACAAGCCTAGGAAATCTCCCCTAGAAATTTTGTTTGATATCATAGGAATAGCTCAAGTCAAGGCCCAAACATTTTTATGCGTGTGGTTTGAAGAGAGCTTATCGTGGAATACACATGTTAACAGCCTCACAGCTAACCTAAGTAAAACAATTGGCTGCCTCTTTAAGATTTGCCTACTCATCCCTCAATGGTTGCGAACTGTACTTTATTACTCACTCTTTTACTCCAAGCTGCCTACTGTGCTTTAGTCGGGGGTACCACCACAAGTCACAGTTACAAAAGATTAATTAGCCTGGAAAAAAAAAGTGTTAAGAATATTTGAGCAATATCACGGCCCACCGGAACTACTGCGGACAAGTCCGCTTTTCCTGAAATAAAAAATGTTAAAGGCCAATCAAATTTATTATTTAAAATTGCTTCCGTACATAAAAAAGCGAAGCTTAACCGTGTACAAAAATCGAATGCAACTCCAGCATACACACTCCGTAAAGAAACTTTGCGGCCGCCAAAAAAATAAGAACGAATTGTGGACGACAACATATTGAATGTCAAACAGCTAACCTTCTAAATAAAATACAAGAATTAACAGATCTGAGCGCTAGTGTCTCCAGAAACATGCTTGGTGCTCTGCTGCTGGAAAATAACTTAAAAGTCACATAATCTGCCATGTTTCTGTCCCTAATTCCTATTTCTATAGGAGTGCATTATCGTTTTGTATCTTGCTGTTGTTTTGTTATTATGATGTTGCTATTTTGTTATTGCTAAGCCTGCAACAACCATGTTCAGAATTTTTGTATATTTGCAATCCTTGTACCAATTATTTTGTGTCGGCATGTGCGAATTATTGTTTGTTGTATACTGTAATTTTTTCGGTACATGATTTATTTACCTTTTTTCCCTTCTTATTTCCCCCAGAAGATTTTGGTGCGAAATTTTTTAAAGCCATGTTTAACGTTTGTGCCAAACTGCATACGGGGCAAGAGCCATCGTCACGCGTTTCGCTTTTTGCTCTTGCTTCTCCATCTGCATCAGAAAAAACAAATAAATCAAATCAAATAAAAAAATCAAGCTAATCAGGAAGCATATTACACGTAGTCATAGTCTTTTTGCCAACTGCCGCCCCGGTGGCCGAGTGGTTACGGCGCTCGGCTGCTGGCCCAAAAGACGCGGGTTTGATCCAGGCCGCGGCGGTCGAATTTCGATGGAGGCGAAATACTAGAGGCCCGTGTACTTTGCGATGTCGGTGCACGTTAAAGAACCGCAGGTGGTCGAAATTTGCAGAGCCCTTCACTACGGCGTCTCTCATAGCCCGAATTGCTTTCGAACGTTAAACCACCATAAACCAAACCATCTTTCCGCCAACTACACACACCGAAGAGAAAATACCGTCAACTGTATTTAAATGCGGATAAGCTGGACAGTGCTTCGCAGCGGTGCTCTAGTGTTTTCTACACCTACGTGCATGCGGGAGGTGTGGAGCTCGAACCCTGGTGCCCACTGGTGACACAATGGGTACGAGTTTTACCATTGCCTGATGCTCGGCTTCTCGGATGTGCCAATGCCCTTTTTGGCCAAAGCTGCTCTGGCGCCATAAAAATGTCCTCCTCTAATGAGCTCGAGAGCGCAAGGACAAAAGAACGATTCGGGCTGCTTCATTGAGACAACTTCCTCTCGTCGTGCAGTGCTACAGCTGGTTCCAACGGCCCGCTCTGTTGCTTTTATTTGCAAGCTTCATAGCCAGGTGCCCCCCCCCCGCCATGACCTTCGGTGAAATCACTCAAGTATATCCGCACCTGCAGGAGAGTTTTCAAAACCGGCTTTGTCACATTTTGTCCTCGGCTTCACAGGATATCAAGACAATGAATAAAAAAAAGTAAGAGAGTGGCCATAATGCAGCTTACGAGAAGTATAGAATGCTTTCGAAATTTGCCAGGCAGCTTCAGCAGGTGCTTTCGATTTGATGAACCTGTATGAGCGAGATTTTTACAGACAAGAATTTTAATAACTTTGCGGTCCCAAATGCACAAGCAGTCTGCTACAGTCACCCTGTAAATAACATATCATTCTGAGGATTGCGTTAGCATGCCTTTGCATGATACTTCACAAAAGAATGGTCGATACCAAACTACTCCCTTAAAAAATGTATTTCCGATACCGAAACAGATACCGGTACAGATACTCAATATACAGTATCGTCGATACCTAAAACACCTGTACAGATACTCAATACAGTATCGTCGATGCTTATAACATTGATATCAACAGTATTAATGAAGTGTGTGATAAAATATTCTAGATTAAGAAATCTTCGTGATTTCTGAGGAGGTCGCGGGTTAAGCGTTTCCAAACGTTTCAGCTTCTTCGCAGCCATAACGAGTGACATAAGCCCCAGATGTTCTACTATTGTCTGGTGCAGCCTGAGCAGCAGTAGAAGGGGAGGATGGATTAGTAGTAGGGACTGAATGTTCCGTCTCGGAAGTTTCCCCTGACACTCTGCTTACTCTTGGCGGCTCTACAGCTTGCAGTGTTCCTGGAAGCTCAGAGATTTTACACGAGGGGTCGTAGTTCTCCGCTAGTTTTGACCTATACAGGATCAATGCACGCCGCGGTTCCATTCCAGTTCCAGTCCCGGGTCTGTCTTGACGACGTAGGAGCGCGGCCGAGAAGCCCGGCTTTAAAACGTTGCTCTGACCCGGCTATCTTTGACCCTCGCCCGATTTCCGGCTTCCAACTGCTTCAGCTCTCTAGCCGCGTGGTGGCTGTCCCAGTTGCGCCGCTGCTTTTCTATGACTGTTTCGTCTCTTCTAACAAAGATTTAGGTTTCTTGTTTTTGAAGGTTTCAACCGTAATGTTGAGCGCAAACGTCTGTTTTGGAGTAGTTCGGCACGAGTTTTGCCCACAAGACCTGGAGTGTTCCTGTATGCCATCAGCGCCAAGTATGGATCTGCTGGCTTTTCTAACAATCTTTTGATGGTTTTAACTGTGCGCTCCGCTGCGCCGTTAGATTGTGGACTCCTGGTGCTTAGCGTAACGTGTGTGAAGCCGTTCGGGGTTCAACATTCCTAGAATTCTTGTGACGAAAATTGCCTCCTGTTATCGGTCACAAATGTTTCAAGTATGCCATGCCCTGCAAAAAAGATTTTCAGCTGTATATAACAGCGGTAAAATTGGACAACTGTGAGAAAACAACCTCCGGAAAGCACGAAAAGAATTCCACAGCCGCGAGATAATGCCTCTGGTTGAAATAAAACAGGTCCGCTCCTAGTTTCCGCCATAGAAAAGAAGGAGACTTCGACAGAATTTATGGTTCTGCAATTTGTACTCTCAGTTTGGCGCACTCTAAGCGGTTATTGACCTCCAAAATCAACTCCGATCTATGCCCTATCCACCACTCAGATTTGCGAGCTCGAGCGCAACATCTTACGATCCCTTGATGGCCTTCATGCAACGCTCTCAGAACTTCAGCTCTTATCCCCTGAGGGATGACTAGGCGCTGGTCATACGAAAGCACCCCGTCATATTCTGTAAGGTGTGCTCGGTGTGACCAAAGACGCCTCAACCAACTGTTGACATTTTCGAAACACGGCCAACCATGCCTGCACTAGAGCAGTAGCTGCTGGCAAGTAGCATCACCTTGTTGCGCCAACCGCACCTTATCTAGATGGGATGACGACGTAACTTCACTGACGTAGCCTTGAACGGAACTTAAAACCTCATCAGTTTACAACTGGACCCACACCTGACTGGCTTCTTTAAAAGCTGCCCGAGAAAAAGCATCAGCAGTGATGATCTGTTTTGCAGGGACATAGACAATGGTGAAGGAAAACCTCATAAGCCTCATACGAAACGTTTGGATTCTTGGCAGTAACACGTCTGTTGGCGATATTCCTAAAAGATCAAAGAGGGGCCGGCGATCAGTTTCAAACTCGAATTCAAGCACTCTTAAGTAACATTCCAGGCGTTCGCCCACCCAAGTAACAGTGAACGCTTCTTTTTCAATTTGCGCGTAGCTCTGCTCAGTTGGCGTCAAGGCACGGGAGGTAAAAGCAACAGGCCGTTTCTGTTCATCTGCCTGCACTTGAAACAGCACTGCTTTAATGCCAAACGACGATGCGTAAGCCGATAAGACTGCGGGAAGCGACGGATCGAACTTTGCCACACACTTTGCTGACGACACTAGCTGTTTCAAAGCAGCAACGCTTTCTCCTGCGGTGGGCCCCAATGCCACTCTTTGCCCTTCACCAGCAGTTCACGGAGCGGCTCAGATAGTTCAGCTAGGTTTGGAACACACCTTCCCAAATAATTGAGCCTGCTGAGAAACCTGCTCACGTCCGGTACCGCTGGCGGCGCATTCATTTTTTTTTTGAGTGCTTGTACTTTCTCAGGGTCCGGTTTGATGCCGTTCGAATCAACAACGTATCCTAAAAACTCTACCTTGAAAACGCCAAAAGAGCATTTAGCCCGATTGGGTGTGACACCGGGTGTAGCAAGCTTCCTTAGGACTGCATGCAGGCTTTCATCGTGTTCTCTCTTTAATGAACCAAACAAAAATCAATAGGTCATCTATGAGGTTTACAACTCCGGGCAGACCATCCAAAATTTCGCCCAAGCGCTTCTGAAAATAATCTGGGGCAGAAGTTATCCCAAATGGTAACCGGCAGAAACAGTAGCGACCCAAAGGCGTGAATATGATGCTCCTGCAAGAATGCCCAACACATCACCAACTTTCGGCAACACGAAATCTCCCGCAACAAACTCTGGTTTATCTGGGTTAAATATACGCAGATGCGTACTGTGCCTAACGGCTTGAGCACTTGCACGATGCCCGCCACACCATTTGGTTGGCTCAGCAACTTTTCTAATTACTCCTTCTCGTTCTATTTTGAGTGGTTCGGCTTTCATGGCTTCTCTTAACGGAATTGGAACACGACGAGGTGCGCTTACGGCAAAAGGTGAAGCACCCGCCTTCTTCAGAATGGTGTATTCACCTGGCATTGCGCCAAGAGAAGAGAAAAATTGGGGTACATGGTTTCGAATACTTTATCCGACATGACATCGACAAACTTCACCACATCAACGGCCTCAATGGCTAGTAGCCCCAAGAGAACAGTATGTACAGGTTCTGCCTCATACAGAATCTGTTGTGTGTCTTGCTGTTGCCAGACAACTTCTGCCTCGAAAGTCCCCTTCAAGGGGAGGCGCTGACCTCCTGACCCCGTCAATACTGTGCATGACGGCTGTAACCGCGAAGGCACTCCGGGAAATTCGAGCGGAACGACCGAGACTTCCGCTCCGGAACCGACGTTAGGAAAAATCGGCTCTCCGTTTATAGTTACTTGAACAAACTTAGCCATTGAAGCACTAAGCATTCCTGCAAAGTAGCTTTCTGGCTCTGACTGTAGAGCGGAAACGCCTACGTCATGGTTGGAGGGGTTGCTCAGGCAGACCACACGAAGTGTTCTTTGGATCTAAAGCTGTTACACCGCACGGTTCAAGCAGGGCACTTGAACGATGGTACGAGCGTTCACAAAACCGGCATCGCTGCAAGTCCTCCCGACTCTTCTGCACCAGGGCATCGCGTAGGTTGGCGAACGTCTCTGTTGCGGTAAGTCGAGGCCCCGTCATCGTCTTTCGAGCTACAGCCCAAACTTCGGACTTCGCCTCGGTGTAGCGTAGTCCTCGGTGTTGTCGCTGAACAGTCTCCTTGAAGCGAACCTTTGCAAGCGTTGTGTCCAAGGTGAGACTGGAATCCATCTGGAGGGACTGACAGTGCGGCATCTGCTAGCCAGACGACGAATCTGTCCCGTACCAGATGAGTCCGGAGGGTGCCAAAATCGCAGCGGTCAGCCAGTACATGTAGAGCGGATACGCAGTGGTCGACTGTCTCCCCGGGCTCCTGTTGCCTGCTGTGGAAACAGGCGCTTTCGTACACAGCGTTCTTTGTTGCCACGAAGTGAACAGAAAACTTTCTGTAGACAGTCTCGTAATTTTTCGATTCTTCTTTCGAGAGACCAGAAGTTTAAAAAATTTCTCTGGCGAGCCTGCCTACGCTGTACAGCAGCATCCGGACTTTCACTTCTTCTGGCCTTTGGTTCAGACCTGTGGCGTATCGGTAGTCGTCGAACTCCTGAATCCATTCTGGCGACTCTGAATATCCGGTAAAAGTTGAAGTTTCCCGGAGGAGAGCGTGGCAGCCGCACTGCCGGGTGTTGACGTGGGGGTGTCCATTGCGCAATCAGCTGTCAGCCGAGTGCCGCGGCACCGCCCCTATGAACTTGACCCCACTTCTGACACCGTGTTGCGTCAAGGGAATGGCGCGACTCAGGAGCAGACACAGACAAGCCAGTTGACGGATGAGGGTCAAAGAACCGCCGTCCTCATTTCCCGCTTGCATATGCACCGGCATGCGGTGATCCTCTTCCAACGTGCGCCGCCTTGTCACCGTTACGCATCACCGTGGGCGCAAAAGTCAGAATGACAACACAGCCATCACGTCCGCCTCTGCACCGACCGCCGATCCGGACGCTGGCTCTTGCACTTTTGGTACGTGATGCATGCATTACGTGATTTTCTCTCGTTGAACTAATTTCCTCTCGCTGAAGTCTTGAAAACACGAAGGATAATCATAGCTAAACCGTAATAAAAACTTAAAAGGAGGACGCCGACCAAAAGAAAAAACAACAAACAACAAAATGACGTTTCGGCTCCCGTACGGGAGCCTTGTTCACAATGAGAAGGATTAAGAAGTGAATCAGGATTAAAAACGTTTGAAAAGAGGGCGCAGGGAGCGAGCGTATACAGGATTTAGATTTACAGTGTTGCGATTGAGGTGCGATTAGTCGTTTGAATGAATAATGATTCGAGGTGAAGGCAACGGTACAGATTTTTTTCAGTTGCCAGCACGTGTGCCCTACCCCAGTCAATATCGTGGCCAGTTGATACGGAGTGTTCGGCGATAGCATTAGAGTTCACTTTTTTTGTTTTCAACATCATTACAATGTTCTTTTAGGCGTCTTTTAAAATCACCAGTCTCGCCGATGTAGACGCTGTCACAATCGGAACAAGGGATGCTGTAAACAACGCCAGGGTACTTTTCTTTGGGGAGAACGTCTTTGACGTTAACCAGCGCATGCTGTAGTTTCCTTGTGGGGACATGGCCAACGTGAACTTGGAATTTGCGCAGAATGCGCGCCAAGGCTTCGCTTATTCCGGGTGTGTAGGGAACAGCCGCACGTTTCAGAGGGGACAACCCGGGAGTCTCCCGTGTCGGGCAAGATAACTGCTTTTCAATGGATGCCACAAAAGGAGCTGGGTACTCGCTGCGCGTTAGTTCTTGCCGTACAGTACCAAAGTCGACTGCCCGATCTTCAGGAAAACTGCATATGCATTCTGCGCATTTGAACAACGTTGTGGCAACAGATTTTTTTTTATTAGCCGGGTGCACAGATTTGAAGTTAAGGTATCTTCCTGTGTGGGTGTTTTTCCTGTAAACGCTGAATGATAGCTTTCCACTGTTTTGTTTTACCAATACGTCCAGGAAGGGCAACGCGCCATTCATTTCTTCTTCGACGGTGAAATCAATCGCTTCTTCAATGGAATTTAAATGGGACGAAAAGGTCAGCGAAACATCTTTCCGAATGAGGCAGAAGCAGTCACCTACATATTTAAGGAAAATTCTTGGCGGTGATGGAAAAGTTTCAAGGGCACGGCGCTCAACAAATTCCATAGTCAGATTCGCGACATTCACTGAGATAGAGGCGCCCATTGGTGTGCCCTGAAGTTGTCGGTAAAAAGAGCCTTGGAAGACGAAATAAGTGTTGCCCAGGCAGAACTGTAAGAGCCTGCGGAGATCTGGAATGTCAATAGGGGTGCTTTGTGGTAAACAATTGTCAGCTTCAAGGGCAGCAAAACACAGTTGTACGGCGAGGTCAATGGGAACGCATGTGAAAAGCGACTTGACGTCAAACGAAACCATGTGCTCGTCATCGTCCGGTTATACGTCGCTTACCTTCTTGATGAAGTCAGTCGAGTTGCGTACGTGCGTTGAGTCGAGACCGACAAGTGGCCTGAGGATCCGGTGAAGGTAGCTGGATAAACTGTGAAGAGGAGAACGACTGTAGTCTACGATGAGACGAATCGGCATACCAGGTTTGTGCACCTTTGGAAGCCCGTAGAGAGCGGGGGCGGAACCATTCGTCCACAACAGTTTGAAGTAAAGTGCTTTGTGGGCAGGAGGAACGAATTTGAGCACGTCAGGAAGAAGTTTTTGTAAAGCGCGCTTCATCACCTTTGCGGTCGGGTCCTTGTCGAGACGGGAGTAGGTGGCGTCATCTTGCAGTAGGCTTTGCATTCTGCTGATGTAGTCATTGCGGTCCAGAAGAACTGTCGTGTTTCCTTTGTCTGCTGGAAGTATAACCAGATCCATGTTACTGCGAAAGCTCCTGACAGCTTCACGCTGTTCAGTGGTCAGTGGGGACGTCTGATGCTGGGGGTGGTACTTGGAGAGGACGCTGACAACACGAGTCCTTGCTTCATCTCGGCGCGAAGGTTCAACCTGGTTAACCGTGTTTTCCACGGAACACACAAGTTTTTTGGCATCCAGGGTAGGTCCAGTTTTAGGCCCAGGTTTAAAACGGAAAGCTCGGCGCTGTTGGGTTTATAAGAAAAAAGGTTATGGACAACCATTAAAGGCGCAGCTTTCTCTGTAGTTGAAGGGAGCGGAAGAAGATGACGTAACTTGTTATTGTGTGCAAGGTCAGCGGACTGAGACAGCATGGTTGCTTTATGATTGGCATGCAGCTGAATGCTAGGAAATTCCTTCGGGTAGCGGAATTCCATGCGGCGGCGGGCGAAAAAGGCTTCATTTTTCAGTGCTCTAAGCT
The DNA here is from genome assembly GCF_052857255.1 of Amblyomma americanum. Classification (NCBI taxonomy): domain Eukaryota; kingdom Metazoa; phylum Arthropoda; class Arachnida; order Ixodida; family Ixodidae; genus Amblyomma; species Amblyomma americanum. The sequence goes on from NC_135500.1 coordinate 122,782,779, forward strand.
TTTCTTTGCATTCAAGTATCCTGGCTTGGAGGAGCGAACGTTCAGCTTTCGCAATAACGCAAAGCCCGAAACGTAATTTTGTTGTTTTTTTGTTTTTTCTTTTGGTCGGCGTCCTCCTTTTAAGTTTTTATTATGACTGTCCCCGAACAGACGAGTTTTCGTCCAACTCTCGACTTCATAGCTAAACCGTGTCTAACCATGCTTAACAGGGCTTTCGCTCCGTATATACTGGGTGAGGTGAATCACAGTCACTTCTTCTCTCATTCCTACCTTCCTCAATTTCCTCACTGCCATGCTGACGTGTCCCTCGAAAAGTGCGACCGTGTTTCCTTTCCCCAGAAAAATTGGCAGTGGCTTAGCTCGGATTGCCAGGATGTACGTAGTGAAAGCTAAGATATAGCTCGTTTAGCCTTGGTTAATCTTGATTACAAGTCCAGGTTAGTCTGGTTGCCTGGCTAATTATTGTCAAGTGGTTTGTCATGCAGTTGGTCACGTGAGCAGTCACGTGGTTGGCCACGTGGTGCGGTGCGACCACGGTGGGAATGTGAGCAAAGTGCTATTGCGAGCAAGGCGAAACTGGGAGTTCGTGGCCAAAGTAGCTTTCGCTAAGAAAACTAATTTTTCTTTGATTTTGGTTTATTGGATACAGCGCGCTTTCTGAAAGGGCTGAACTGAATTCGGCCGCACAGAGTTCACCAGTATCCTTACGCTCCACTGCGGGCGTAGCTGGTGTCATTAAAACTTTAACACTCAAAATGAGGAAAAGGGTGACGTTCAAACGATCACTTCTATAAGCAGCGTAACAAAATCTTTTTTCAAGCTAGCGTTCTTCAAGCAAACTGGTCTCCGAGCACTTTACTACACACGAATAAACATAAAACTGGTCTGTATGCTCTCCCTTTGTTGCTGCACTATTTACCGGTTGCCTCTACCATTGTCCTGTGCTAGATGGTGCAAGCTCCGTGCGCTTAAAAAATCCGAACAGTTACTTCCTCAGCACTACGCTTAACAGACGTTTCCTGTTGCACATTCTGCCCTAAAGAGTAGAAGGAAAACAACAAATACAAGGGCGAAAGGTTTTTATTACGCAAAGCATATCTTGCTAACCTCTGTTTCTTGGACTTTTTTTTTATACGCAACAGCATTTTCCAAAACCGTTGGTCCGTAAGAGCTTCGCGATGCGGACCTTCTTTAGCGAAGCAAGTGAAAAAATGCTCTGCATACAAGTACAGATGAACACGTTCCCATGCTGTGCTTTATGAAGGTGGCTTTTAACGTGAAAGCGCTAAAGCTCCATTTCACCGGAGAAACTGCCGTAGTTGTCGTTGACGTGTCGAAAAATCGGTATTGGTCAATAAGCTGGTGACGTAGCACCAGCATGACCACGCACGGGTAATTCATATACTGCACAACGATCGCACAGAACAACAATGTTGACGTCGCTACTGAATTTATCATTGACCCGCAGAGTCGTCACGGCATTCCGCCACCATTACGTAGTGCCTCTGAACAAATAAAAGCCACTTCGTTTAAAAGAAAACTGGTCGAGAAGGGAGTTGAACCGCTGCTCCCAGAGACGTGAGCCGGGCGCGCTACACCTCACAAATTGAATAACTCTGTTATTTCCCTCAGCGCAGCGTTCGCCTTGTCGTTTTGAGCAGACGCCTCACATGCGGGAGGTGCGGGGTACGATCCCCAGTGTCGCCGGGTACCCACCAGTGATACAATGGGTACAAGCATTCCCCTGCCTGCTGCTCGGCTTCTTTTGGGTGGATTGCTTGGGAAATGGGTGTTTATCACCACCTTATGCATTGGCGCTATTTGGCCGAAGCTGCTCTTGCGCCATAAAAACTCAGCATCATAAACATTGTTTCCTTTATTACCTTTACAGGCGTGGAATACTGTGCAGTACAAGTACGGTGGTCACTTACGCAACTGCAGTACTCTTAGCTGACAATGAGAATTCCACCTTCTTCAGTTGTGTTACATTTCAAAACAGCAATACAATTTAATCACTGCAGTCTCCGTCCTCCCTCACATCATAGACTTCTTAACGTTTGTACGACTTGGCTGAAGAGAGCCCTTGTAATAAATAAAAATAAATACAAGGAATAGTAAAACAAACAATAAAATAAGATAAAAAGAGTGCCCATGTCAGCGAAGTGATAGCAAAGAGGACCACAGGCCGCTGAAGGGACCCACTGACGCTATCGCCTCGTACTCTTAAGGCGGAGAATAAATGTCGCCCGGATTTTTATCAACGCGTAAGAGTGGAGCACAGCCATGTACACTCGAGAATTCTCGAGGTATAGTTGAGAAACTATAGTTTAACTCAAGCATCTTGATAAATACGGCTTGCTGAAGCTTTGCTTCTCCCGATGAGCGGAATGCGTCAGCATATGCGACGCTGCCTGTGCTGCTGACACCACTGACCCGGGTGCGGAATGTGCGCAGCCTTTACTTTGGTCGCAAAGTAGACAACAAACGTTGTGAGAGCTTATGAGCAAGAAGGCGAAAGTTGTGTTGGCAACCACCGAAGCTTGAAATAGCCGCATACCCAGCAATTCTGGACAAAAGCATTTGTGAGCTGGAAACCATTTATCAACGGATTTTTTTTATATAATGTAAAATTTCACAATAACAATCAAAATATCCGCAGATAACCCGTCGGCAGTCTTGTATTTTTTTTCTATTCACATTTTTGTTATCGTCAAATCGTTCCCCATTGGTTTTCTAAGGCAGTTTTAACTGTTCAATGCGCGATTGCTCGAAACACTTTAAAAGAAAGGTTTTGCTTTATATAAGAAGAATCTACCGTTATCTTCAATATTTCAATAATAGTGTCTTAGAATTTTTCAGTTCTCAAACTTTTCGCCAAAGAAAGCTGAACTTGTGAAGGGGTTTGGTTGACACCATTACGTAGAGCCTGTCTCCTGGTCCCTTCTGTCGTCTGATGTGCATAAGCGCAACACATATTTCATTAGTCTGGCAAACAACCGATACAGGAAGGAAGATGACTCACCGGGCCAACGGCACCGACGGCGTCTCTTGCTATTTCTTCCTTTCTTTCAGTGCGCAACCGGCCGAGCGACCGCCACCGGCCAAGAGTCTGGCTCGCAGCAGTATCAAAGTGTGCTACACACTTCTTTTTTTTTAACATCGAGTATCGTTAAAGTACTGGATACAATAGAAAGGTATTTTGGGTATCGATACTCCTATACTTTGATTTTCGACAAAGTATACCTGATATCGATACACAAAGTTTATCGAATGATAGTATCGAAGATACATGTGTCTTCGATGCTGCCGATGCCTGTTAGAAAGGCATTACATTCTCTCAATTTTCTAACTGTTCTCAGCTGGCCTAGTACGACGGGTTTGCAAAGCATAACAAGTAGTAAACTATGCTTTCTAGCACGTGCCAGGCCTCTGCACTCAGATATGTTTGCATTTTGTGTAGAATACAAGAGCGGCATACCGACACTAATGCACAGCCAAGAAATATTTTGTCATGCAATGCTTGGAAAACCCGTCATAGAGCCGCGAAGGTTTTATCGTTAACTTCTCATGCGTTTACAGGAAAACACATCTGTGTTCGGTACATTGCTTTGCACATACAGACAAGTGCTGCTGTGACCCAGAATATCTCTCGACAAGCTGTTAATACAAAAAGGGAAAGTTCAAATTCCTCAGAGATATCGAGATTTGAGAGTCACTGCGTCCTTTCTTTCCCTCACAAGCCATATTTCGTATTAATATTTTGACTAAGCCGTTCTTCGTGTCGTATGTCGTAACCAAAAATCAGATATAACTAACACGACCGGATATAATGAAGTGGTTTGACATGTAACCAGAAGTTGCCGAAATGGAGATGCAGTCAAAACAAGCAGCAGCAACTAACGCAATGCTCTCTCATTTCTCCACTAAAGCAGACTTCAGTGCCCTCGAAATGTTTATTAGGCTGGCTTGTTGTCTCTTCTTCATTTCTTTTTCGTTCTTTGTTCTCTTTTACAAAACAACATCTCACTGAAGCAAATACAACTTTAATTCCAAACCTCCACAGACTACATCTCATAAACTGAACATTATACATCGACAAATGTCCCTGGCGCCAAGCCTGCCCCACGCTCTTTCACATTTCGTGGGGATGCGGGGCCAAACTAAACACTCTACAGACGGAAAACACGTCTTTTGAGCGGTGCGAGGCGCTGCTGAGCAGTGATAACATGGAGGATCAACGGGCCCTCATAAACTTGTCCGCAGGACAGCGCAAGCCATTGGAGCCCTGGAATGAGGGCCCCACCCATAAGCTCGCACAACTAACCTTCCTTTTAATAAAGTTTCCTCCTCCTCCTTCTCCTCATATATGCCCATAAATGGCATAAATGGGCACCGTGTAGTTCTCCACCTTTTAGTCTCTTGTGCTAAGTAGTAGTCTCTTGCGTTAATTCGCGAAGCTGCTCAGTCTACGCCGGCGTTGCTCTATGTCCTTCACATTCTGCACCTGCGTCCGGAATTGCAGGTTGCAGCCTCCGCAGGTCGGCAATGGCTGCGCATGCCTTGTAGTCGGCTGCCCTCTTCGATAGCTTCTGCTTAATGGGCCAGAAAACGCACACTCAGGAAGGCGAGGGGAGTACAAAATAACATCATTTGATATACCGCTCTGATCGAGTGACTGAACTTCAAGCATAAAAGCAGAACTTCCACCAGCGATAACCCATCCAGATTAAGAATTATATTTTTCCTGTTTGCGCGGCCTCTGTTCGGCAAGCAGGAAAGATAGAAGCAAGCTGAAAAGATTCCAGTCCTGTCCCGACGGCTTGCCTTTCAACTCACCGTCTCGCCGTGGGAAGCCGTGGTTACAAAAAGGGTCCCCAGAATGCTGGGCGAAGGATTTAAGGGCGAGTTTATGGCGTGAACGGAAAGATCGGAGGGCAGGTCGCTTGTGAGTGCCCGTGCAATAAAGAGATAGTGTCCCGCAGAAGTTGTCCAGTTTGTTCCGCAACGTGTCGCCAGACCACCGAACCATCAGAAGACTTCAAGGTCAACACCATCAATCTGTCGATCACCAACATCGCGATCGATCATACATCACCACGCTCATCTTTCGAAATTAACTGACACCCTCAACAACCCCAGTTTGACGTCTGTGCGAAAGATGTGCTTCGATCCATGGCAGTAGGCCTTCTTGTTATAGTAGAGGTTTAACTTGTGCAATAATTTGTGATGAGACACAGTGCCGAACGCCGTCTCGAAATCAAGACAAACAATGTAAACTTGATCCTGCCTATCTAGTGATAGCGCTAAATTGTGAATAGTTGAATTGTGAATAGTGAATAGTTCATCGATCACAAATGATAAAAAAGAGCAGACAAAAAACTAACTTTAAGCTCTGCTGCAAGTTTTTCTTTATCGGCAATCAGGAAAGGCCATGACCCCCCCCCCCCCCCCTCCCCCGCACCTTTTTTAGTGATTTGTTGGCCTTTGCTAACTTTTATTTCCTTTTCTGATCATCTTTTTAAATCGCCATGCTATGGATTATTGCTTCAAATGCGTATTTTGTTACGTGTCTTTTTTATATCGGTATGCTTCTTTTTCTTTATTTTATTTTGCTTATTAAGGCTGCATAGTGTATTTTATTTTATTTTGCACTGGACTGTTTCGCTAGCCCCACGGCTATTTTCTAAATATTTTTTCTTATGTACTGCCTCATACGTTCTCAAGTAAAGGGTGCTTTCTCTTGATTTAATGTGAGCTGGCGTAATAAAATCACCAGGATGCGCGCCACGTGAAAAAAAAATACTTCGCTGGCTTTGGACACAAAGGGTACCATGTAGATTTTACGCCCTTATGATTATCGTCATGCGCTTAAAACAGTGAGGGCAAGAACCGATGAACGTGAGGCAAGTGCAAGCAGTTCCGCTCGAAACGACTACCTTACTATGGCGTGACAGTATTCCTGTTACGCCATGTCAGGCTCACACAGCACACGCTTGATGGTGGCATTACAATCGCGTCAGGCTGTAGGAAAAATATCTGTGCATTTACTAATCCACGTGGTGCTCCCGCTCGTTGAAGTTCACAGATACTTTGTTGCTCTATTCTGGATTTATCATCCCATTGAAGTAGTTTCCTAGGCGTCCAGCTGGATGATTACATGGCATAAATACTAGCTGAATTAGAATAAATACGGTGCTACCAACTGACACTAATGTTTTATATTGCATGTCCTTTAATTGTCTCAAAGAAAGATAGCATCTGCGGCTGCTTAATTTATAGTTGATGCGGTACTTTTGGTAGGACCATCGCGAAACTGACGTTTTTAGTTATTACTTCATCCCAAGTTTTCAGCAGTGCTTTTTAAAAATGAACCGCTGGACTTATTTAATTTAACCCGATTTGCTTCTTCCCTTCTTATCGTCACCTGCCACTTAGAAGAAACTGGCATGGACGCCAAGAAGCCCTACTTCAAAGTGGTCGACGGCATCCAGAGATGTCCCAACCTCGTCGAACAAGTGTTCAGGAAGAACCTCCATTTCAAAGCCCAAGAAGGTGACGTGGTGCAGTGCACCTACGTCGGATGCGGCACGAAGTGGCTTCACTACATCATCACGCTGATCCTCAGGCGAGGCGAGCCCTTAGCCAATGTGCAGGAGTTTGGCCGCTGTATACGCTCGATCGACCACCACAGCGACCTCGACCAGTGGGTGCCACAGGTGCTGCCTATGCGCCTGTTCATTACGCGAATGCCCCTCAGCCGCGACATGATGAACGCTGATGCTAAATACGTCTGCGTCGCCCGAAACCCCTGGGACGTGTGCGTTTCGTACTTCCACAGGGCCAGATACTTGAGTGCCTACCGCTTTCAGGACGGCACCTTTCAAGAGTTCTTCGACGCTTTCCTCCAGGAGAGCTTCGGACTGACAGGGTACATAGAGGCCGTGAGCGCTGCATACGCCCTGAAAGACGAATCCAACGTGTTCTTTGTGACTTACGAGGATCTGATCAGGAACACTGGAGCCGTCGTCGTCAAGCTCGCGGCGTTCTTGGGGGAACATTACGGCCGACAGCTGCAACAAGATAGGTCAGTTGTCCGCAAGATTGTAGAGCACTCTAGTGCTCAGAGCATGAGGGATATGCTGGCTGTGAAAGCGGTGCAGAAGCCAAGGACGGAGGCCGTCAACGTCAGATCAGGATACCAGGCCGTCAGAAGCGCCAAGGTAGGCGAGTGGAGCAATTTTTTCACGGCGGAGCAGCTTCGGGGCATGGAGGCGAAGATACAAGCAGCTTCGGATGCAGCATGCTTCATGCACCTCTGGGACGACATCAGGGCCGAGACGATCGCCGCCGCTCAGCAGTCGTGAAGGACAAGCAGCTCTCGTGTCCCGGGTTTTCGGTATGAGAATAAAAATTATCGAATAAAAGAAAATAAAAGAGCTTGTGCGTCATTACCTGTTTTTTCAGTGCTGTTCCTTCAGTAGTATATTGTTTATTTCATAGTGTTAGGTGCAAGAAAGACGGTTTGTAGAAAACGTCTTGATAACTCGCTCAAAGCTTGTGCGAAGCATATCTTCCTACTCTGTAAATATACAAGGCGGGTCTTATTGAGGCTACAGACGCACTATTTTTAACCAAGACCAAAAAGGTGATCGTGCTACAAGAGGTGCGAATTTGGACCCCTTTATACCTTTGAGGGTGGAATCGTTTAGCTTCGCTTTTTGCAGCTGCAGCACATTCATTGTTAATTTTTTAAAGAGCTGCTGTAACACCACTTGTTGCATTCATGATTCTGTGATGCTAAGCCCATACTACGAGGGTATTTTTATTGCATACATAATGCTGCTAGCTCCATTAGGAGACTATAGCAGCTGGGGAATCAGTACGTTGGTTTGTTCAGGCCAAGCAACAATTTTCCGATCTACACGCTATTTTACTTTAACTGGCACCGCGTAGCATTTCTGCAGCAGGTAGGCCATGCTACAAGTTCCTTACTGGATTCCACAGCGTTACCTGTTTAGACGAGGAAGTGTCGAAGCTCTTTCACGATGCAGTTTGATGTTCTTCTGCCGCTGGGCACCACAATAACGACGCCATTTTTAGGAATGCATAGGGCACTGCGTAGTGGCCCTGCAAGCAAAATCTTTCGCGCGACAAATCTAGGAAGGCATTCATCTTCTTCGCAGTGGCTGCAGAGTTATCGCCGTTAATGGTGGTATAAAGAGAGAGCCTGATAAAGTTTGCAGTAATGACGCACACATATTTGAAGAGCGAGATTATGAGGTTGTGGTGTAGGCGTTGCAGTACGAAATGACGCGTCTTGTTAATTTTTTCCCAAACTATAAGACGAAACACGGATTTGGTCCAGAGAGCCCACAGAGTCTTATCTTGGCGTCCGCAGGAAAGATAGACGCCAAGCATTCAATTCTGCTTCAGACTTGAGGGAGCCCCTCCGCTGCTATAGCTCCTCCTGGACTACATGCTGAGAGCGACCCTTGTCCGCCCTAAGGAGAACGCGTGTACTTAGACACGGCCGGACTGAATGCAGCGGCGCGCGCGTCGTTGCATTCACTCCGGCCGTGTCAGAGAACAAGGTGCCGATCCGTTTAAGGCGAAAGCCTTTAAACGCTCATACTCGCGGTGACGGTGTCCGTACGGCTCATCTTTGCGCAGTGCCAGCTTTTACCCTTTCCCTCACCGGCGCGCATCCTCCTAGCACTCCCAGCAGCAGGCGGCGCATGCGCATGTGCGCATAGCAACAGTGACGGCAGTAGCGCCGCTAGCCCCAGTGGCAGCTGTGGTGCGCGGCGCACGCACAGTTGTGTATAGTAGCAGCATAGCAACAGGCAGCCGAGGTGATGCCGTAATCAGGAACGCTTTCGCCATGCACACTTTAGGCCCACAATGTGTGCCCGCCGTTTTTTCCTCTCCTGACCAGTCTTAGTTCCTCAAAACGTGATCGAAAACAGGGGTCAAAGCTCGTTCATAAGGCTAATGGTATTGCGAAGACGGACATAGCTCTTCGTTTTGTTGCTCTTATGCAACTGCTTCTGCCAAGCTTTATACCGCTGTGCTGTATTTCATCTTCGGAACGTTGTCGTGAGGCAGCAATCTTGGTTCTGTCAGAACGATGGCCACGTTAAGAAAAGGTAAGCACCAACGTTTACCAGGCTTAAGGTGCGGTTGGCTGTTATAAACACAGGACACCGAGAGATCAGAAGCGAGGATAAATACAAGAGGCGAGTATACCAGAATCAAGTACCTCTTCTGTATGCGCGGCCAATGATAAATGAAGGCTTAGGAGAAGGTGAATGGAAAGCGTGGCGGTCAACCGGGAGAAGAAATCGATTTGCTACTGGGCACTGGCGAAGGCAAAAAAGGGTGCTGAGAGGAAAATTGAATCAAGTAATAATGGGCGGTAAAGCCATAAGCCTATCCTGCACGTGGACGCTCTCAAGAAACGGAGGAGGGTAAAGCAAGCCTTCAACTCCGACGGTCGGTGCGGCCATTGTACAAGTGTTCATCGCCGACAGTGCGCTTGGGCCAAGAAGCTACAGCGCACGGCAAAGTGACTGCCCTTCAGCATTGTATGCTCAACATGCACAGAGAATATGTGCTTTGGTCTCGTGGAACCTGCAGATATGGTACGCTTGGCTATCAGTCATACCTACAGCAAGACAGTAGTGGTTCAGGAATGCGTGATCAAGGCACAGTCGACGGAGGAAATTTCGCGTCGCGGTAGGCCGGGTAGAAATTGGAGCTTCAGGTCAGAGTCCAAGGACTGTTGACGTGAGTTTCAAAACAGGCCGGATTTTCACGAGGCTAGTGTGATCTCCCGCGCAAGCGTTCGAAGCCCACCCGCTGCCTTCACTCCTGTAAATGGGACCGACACAGAATCTTCGGCATTGTGGGCAGTTGATGAAGCCTCGTTCGCAAAGTGATTGTCTTTGATGCAGCTGTATCATCCTAGCCACTTGTAGGATATATCATCTCCTGTATCGATGGCAGAGAAGTGTAGCTCTATATTTTCCTTACATGCTCTTCATGCGATCCATGGCTAAGAGATGATTATAAGCCCTGCAGGGGCACTTTTGTGTAAGTGAAAATGTAGCACTGTTGGCGATTTCTTGATTGCTGTACTGCATGGTGGCACGAAGAGCAGCAAGTATTGCGCCCATCGATGAGCTCCGGTGGGATAGATGTCTACTCTGATTACCGTCGTCCTTACAGGGATGACCGCGCAGCATCCCTAAGTACTGACTGAATACCCTGAGCAGTCTGTGTAGGCGTGTAGCCAGAGTGCGTGATTATCACGCAAATATTCAAGCATGGCACGTTTCATGTCGTCGTCGGCAAATCGGTCTTCGTCCTGGTGCCGGGTGTGGAAAGAAGATCGCGAGGTTGATGCATGGTTCATAATGGAGAGGACGGTCTAAAGGCAGATGTAAATTGGAATGGCAGAGTGACGCTATGGGTGTGAATGTTTTTTGCAAACGATGTACGTTACCAGGTAATATGAAGGCTGGCAGGATAGTGACAGGGTGACCGAGTAAGGTGAATAATATTCGCTCTCATAGTGTCAAGCTCATGTAAATATTGACCAGATGTGTTCCCGGGATAAACGCACAGTTGTGAAACGAATTCTCAAGAGGGAAAAGTAACTCGCCGCTTATACGTAAGTGGTCAACGATGTCCGAGATTAAATGGACAGGAAAGACCCCACGGTGCATTATAGGTATATTATTTGGGTGAGTATGGTTTACATGTTTCCTATAGACCTTAAAACCAGGAAAAAGAATTCACCATCGTTTTCACTTAACAGCCCTAACAGATATGTAGGGTGGGGGGGGGGGGGAGGAATTGAAACCAAACTTCTAGTTAGGAACTACAGCCATCCCCAACCGTACGTTTTCCTTACAAACGTACAAAAAGTTAATACTAAACAGATTACAGCAATGATGCGGGCACACAATATTTGTTTTATTTATACTTTGGAAGGCCTGAATAATAGAGTTCAGAACAAAAAATTGCTCAAGCTACCACTAATCAGCATTGGCTACCTGCCTTGATAGGGAAATAAATTCAATTTCACTCTCGCTTTGTCGTGAAGGTGCCAGAATGGACCGAAATGTCTATGAAGGCTTAGATTTTTATAATTGCAAGTACATGAAGAGCTCAAGCATGTGTGCTTGCTTTCTGCTCTGAATGAAAAATTGGCAGACGAACGCGATAGTCGGTAATGCCAAATATGAGCCACACACTACACCTGCCAGTGATGGCAGATGACGTCTTGCGCTACTAACAACCGTCTGGAATCTTCACGTGGTGTCCACCTTCTGGTTGTCCATTCCTCCGCTCTCGCCATGACAGGTGGAGTTTCGTTCTGCTACTACCTGGCAACACGCGAGCTGTCACACGCTGTAACGCGCGTTACGCCGACTGCTTCGACTATGACGCGGAACGCAGGAACGGCGGCATCTTGTCACTGTTCCTACCTTTTCATTTGCCGCGATCATTCCTATTAAAAGGGCATACAAATATGAAGGCTGTGCCTGCCATAACACAATCCCGAGTCGAAACTACAAATAAGCTGTTGTGCAGAATAATTGCGTAGACGCCATTCTTGCTTAGGTGAGGTTTTTCATTTCTTTTCGCTCGTTTAATTTGTATCAGTGCGAAAGTCGTACTCCAGACGCGCCAACATCGAGCAAGAATGTTGTCTTGTCCTGTACTCCGAACTAACTCGAGCTTTTCGAGTTACTCGCGTTTTATTTAAAGGGTTACCCGGGGTAAGCGCGGGTTAGATAGGAGGATCACCGCCGAAGCTGCAGTCAATGGAGGGAAACTCGGGTAAGTTCGGAGAAGCGTCTGCCAGCTGTAGCTGTTATAGAAACAGCCACCTGCCAGTTCCGTGGCGCATCGCTCAACCTCTGTGTCACTGCGCTGGTAGTGGTATGAGGACTCGCCGCGATGTATGAATGTTAAGTAGAGAATTGCGAATTCTGCATGTATGGGAATTCACCCACTAAAGCCATTACGTCATACCCTTAAGTCGGAGCTGAAGTGTTCCCTCCAATTGAACATGAAGACATGATTTCGCACGTCTACTTGGTTTAACTACGTTAAACCCCAACCACTTTTTCTATACGCTACACTCAAAGCAACACTGTACACTATGGTCTATAAATATCTGGTTAGCCAAGTGGTTAGCCAGTCCAACGAGTGGTTCCCGTGACATCTGGCTGGTTATGAACCTAGCGACAGAGTAGCTTTGTTATTTAGAGAAACAATCGACAAGATAGTTACCACACTGTAATGCGAGACCAGCGAATGCTGTTAAGGAATTTATGTATTGCGATATATGAGGTAGACAATGTGAGAGCGACCTCTTATCAAATAATTCTAAACTGCTAAAGTGCGCTTATTAGTTTTCCCCACAAAACATGTGTTTCTACTATCTCTTGTCTCCAGCCCACCGATAGAGGCACCTGGAGCCCCCGATGACCCTCCTCCTCGGGCAGCGCGATTCGTTGCAGGTGCTGCAGATGGACCGTGCTAGTACATTCCTCCGTTCTCACCATACTCTCCCGCCTACGTCCACGATAATCCTCCTTTTCCTCATTGTGGGTAAATACCCTCAGGGGAGCTCCCGTGGCAACCACCCTCCGTTTGCGCCTTACGATGTTGTCTTACCTTCCTGCTTCCACAGTCCAGGCAGGGAGTTAAGGGTGCGTTGTGCATGCCGCAGAGGGAACTACAAAGCGCACCCTTCAGTTCGCGGCTTCACAGTTATATTGCTCAGTAATAAGGCTTTGTTGTAATTTGCATGCTCTGAAAACTTTTGTGAGCAGCTGTACATAGGGTGATCATCTGTACACAGCGAAAACTACAAGTGGACATGTAATCCGGGGTGAGCGCGCGCTTCACCATAATACAACAGAGGTAGCGCAAGGCACAAGCAGATATGGGGCGTCAGCCGATCTGCTACACCACCACCGACGCTCAACGGCTAACGGGTCATAAACTGCTGCACTTTTAAGGCGTGCTTGCGAGCCTGCGCTGCATCTACTCGCTGTGCTGCTTTATTAATTTGTAATTTTCATTGTCAAATATACGATGGTTATGAAGTTGCAGTCTGTTACGTGAGCATTACCGAGTCGGTTAAAATCTTTAGAGCCCTAACGTTTCGCCTCCATCGAAATGCGGCCGCCGCGGTCGAATTCGAACCCGGGTACTCCGGCTCAGTAGCCGAGTGTCCAACCACTGAGCCACGGCGGCAGGTGGAAGACGCGGTTTTGCGCCGCGTGTCTCTCCTCCCAGTCATCCTTCTCAGCCCGTGGGCAGGCTCGTTCACTTTCCTTCATGAATTTCTTTATTCCCTGTTATTAATTCCTTTGTTCTTTTCGCATAGACAAGGCTGAGGAAAGGATAAAAAGTTAGTGTTATTTCATTTGGTTTTGTGGAGTTTAACGTCGCAAAGCGACTCAGGCTATGAGCGATACTTCAATAGAGGACTTCAGATAATTTAGACCACCTGGTGTAATTTAACGGGCACAGGCATCGCACAGTAGATGGGGAGTATTATTTGGCTTCCGGGTCAAATTAGAAAAAAAGAAAAACAAAGTTTCAGCGTTCGTGCTGCTAAGAGACGAGGGATGTGCTGTAACTGCTGTATCTATCACAGAATGCTCCGCCCGATAAGGAAATAAATTAGAGCTTGCACCACCACATGATACTACTTTAAGCCCAGTATCATCACATTCTGAACGCACCAGTGGTTGCTTCGTCTCCGGCACCTATTACATAAGAAAAATTTATTGGTGCCTTTTTTCAACACGACAGCTTTAAAGGCCTCATGTAGCAGAAACCGGTGTCGTGTTCGGCGTGGTTGGTCGTGAGCGAAAAATCCACGAAAAATCCCCAAATAACCTAGATGGCAGGTGGGCCACCTAGGTCACGTGACCTTTTGATGTTGCAGAGTTTTCCCGCCGTGGCAGGTGGCAGAAGAGCAACCTCGGTCTCTCAAGCGCCCCGTTGGGAGCACCTGCCATCGCAGGGCAGCGCTGTACCTCTGCATGACTGCGTCAGCAGTGATAGGAGGACTCTCAGCGATCTACTAATGTAAAGTGCAGGATAATCAATTCCACATATATGGGCTTTAAGCCCTTAACGCTTTAACATGACACCCTTAAGGCGGAGATTAAGTTGCCCCTGCAGTTTTTAATATTTCCGGAAATCTTTTCCCGGAGTATGTTCGGCTCAAAAAAAAAATATCTTTCGTCATGTGGCCACCCTTTGAACTTTGTGAACGGTGCAAGAATAGATCTGATGAAAAACGTGAGAGGACACTTAAGTTACGCCTTAAGGATATGACGCGATAGCGTTAAAGGGTTAATGGGTTAACAGGCAATTCTCTACTTTTCATTCATAGATCACTATGAGTCTTGATAGCGATCCTTGCGCGGTGGTGCAACGGTTGAAGAGAAGCTCAAAACGCTTTTTTGAAAATTTTTCCAGATTCAAGGACTCGAATGTTTGAAGCATGTAGGTTAAGGATATTGAGCTGCTTTTTTGCGCGAACATTCAAACTGATCACATTCTGGAAACTTATATGGCTATTAATAACGGCCGGATACAAATTGTAAACACCGGCCTATCTAGAATGGGTAAAAAGTTCAGTATTAGAACTTATTTAGTCACTTTACTAGTTAACAAGATTCGCATTTTTTGTTCTTTTCATACGTCCGCCAATACAAAAATTACTATGCCGTGAAAACCTTTTTACCTCAGAAATCCTAGTTTAAAAGTTAGTGGACGGCTTCCCTGAAACGCCTGTTATATCGCCAGAAATCACTGCTCAATGAAAGAAAATAATAAGTGGAGGACTGTTTTGAAAACTGAAGACCACATGTGTATGGTATATTAGCGCTGTACTCCATTGTGTTGTTCTGTGAATGCAGAAATCGCCTCTTATATAATGTTACACTGCTCTGTAGTCTCGACATTCACGTGGCGATTGCCCAGAAACCAAAAAAAAGAAACAGCGTATTCAGTTGTAAATGTGCCGCGTAAAAGCCGGCTAGTGTTGTATAAAACGTCTAATGAAGAGATTTTTCAAGCTAATTGTAAAATGAGGACATACCTTAGCATGGTGCTATGTCTCTCCAAACCGAATTGCAATTTGAACTTTCTTTTTTCATTTCTATTTTGGACACAGCAGCACTTGTCTGCGCATGTGGTGCCTCGGTGATTATGGCGCTCGGCTGCTGACTCGAAAGACGCTGTGGTGGTGGTGGTCGTGAAAACATTTATTGACAAGCAATGCAGAGGGGGGCGAAGCCCCTAACATGGCACGAGGCAGCCCTTAGGGGGTTGCCCTTACAGGGCAAAGGACAGCCCTTGGAGGGCTATCCGCCTCAGGACGTCGGTAATTATCCGGCGCTGTTCAGCAGCAGCGGGGCTGGTCAGGAGTGCCTCCCAGTCTGACTCCGCCGTGGTTGGGGGTGGAGGGTGTGGGAAGGTAGAACATGTGAGGAGGACGTGAAGGAAGTGTTCCGGTTTCCCGTAGAGCTGGGGTTTGATCCCAGCCGTGGCGGTCTGATTTCGATGGAGGCTAAATTCTAGAGGCCCCTGTGCTATAGCTGTGCGATGTCAGTGCACGTTAACGATTCCCAGGTGGTCGAAATTATTCAGGTGCCTTCCAATACGCCACCTCTTTCTTCATTTCTTCTTTTACTCTTCTTTTATCGTCAGAATGCTGCTCTGGTAATCTACACAAAACTCAAACATATCAGAGTTAGTGGTTAGAGCGCTCGGCTACTGATCCGGAGTTCCCGAGTTCGAACCCGACCGCGGCGGCTGCGTTTTTATGGAGGAAAAACACTAAGGCGGCCGTGTGCTGTGGGATGTCAGTGCACGTTAAATATTCCTAGGTGGTCGGAATTATTCCAAAGCCCTCCACTACGGCACCTCTTTCTTTTTTCTTCTTTCACTCCCTCCTTTATCCTTCCCTTAAGGCGCGGTTGAGGTGTCCAACGATATATGAGACAGATATTGCGCCATTTCATTTCCTCAAAAACCAATTATTATTATTATTATTATTATTATTAATATTACAGAGTGCAGAGGCCTGGCACGGGCTAGAAAACCTAGCGGACCACTAGTTCTGCTTTGCAAACCTGTCGTACTAGGCAAGCTGAGAAAAGTTAGAAAATTATGAGCATGTAATGTCTTTCTAACAGGTTTAGGCAGCATCGAAGACACATGTATCTTCGATACTATCTTTCGGTACATTGTTGTTCCTGTATCACGTATTCTTTGTAAAAAATGAAAGTATCGGAGTATCGGTATCTGAAATAAATTTTTATTGTGGCGAGTATTTTATTGATACTGGATACTAAATAAAGAAGTCGCAGATTTTGATGTTGCTGCGAGTCAGACGGCGAGGCAGGCGGCGCTCGCTAAGTCGGTTGCGCACTGATAAAAAGGGAAAAAATAGCAAGAGACGCCGTCGGTGCCGTTGGCCCAGTGAGTCATCTTCCTTCCTGTATCGGTTGTTTGCCAGACAAATGAAATATATTTTGCGGTTATGCAAACCAGCCAACAGAAGGGACCAGGCAACAGGCTCGCCTTAATGGTAGAAACAACACCCCTTCTCAAGTTCAGCTTTCCCGGGCAAAAATTTTGAAAATTATAAACTTGTAAGATACTGTTATTGAAACATTGAAGGTAATGGTTCAATCTTTTTATATGTAGTAAAACCTTTCTTTTAATGTGTTTCCAGCAATCGCATCGAACAGTGAAGACCGCTTTAGCAAACTAATGGGGTCAGGGAACAATTTGACAATAGGAAAAACATGAAAAGAAAAATAAATACAAGACTGCCGTCGGGTGATCTGCGGATATGTTGATTGTTATAGTGAAATTTTACGTTATATTAAAAATTGCGTTCATAAATGGTTTCCAGCTCACAAATGATTTTGTCCAGAATTGCTGGGTATGCGGCTATTTCAAGTTTTGGTCTTTGGACTTCACAACTTTGGACTTCTTGCTCAAGAGCTCACACAAAACTTGTTGTTTACTTTGCGACCACAGTAAAGGTCGCGCACATTCCACACGCTCGTCAGGGGGGTCATCAGCACAGGTCGCGTCGCATATGCTGACGCATTCCGCTCATTGGGAGAAGTAAAAGCTTCAACAAGCCGTAGTTCTCAAGATGCGTGAGTGAAACTATAGTTTCTCAACTATACGTCGAGAATCCTCGAGTGTACATGGCTGTGCTTCACTCTTACGCGTTGATAAAAAACCAGGGGACATTTAAGCTCCGCCTTAAGAATATGAGGCGATAGCTTCAGTGGGTCCCTTCAGCGGCCTGCGGTCCTCTTTGCATATCACTTCGCTGACACGCGTACTCTCTTATTTTATTTTGTTTTGTTTCATTTGAATAATAAGGACCCTTAAACATCTATGATGTGAGGGAGGAAAGATACTGCGGTGAAGAAATTGTATTGCTGTTTCGAAAGCGACTGAAAAAGGTGGAATTTTGCACTGCCAGAAAAAGTACGGCAGTTTTGTAAAAAAAAGCTTCCTGACCAGCACTGCATTGTATTACACGCCTTTGAAGGAAATAAAAAAAGTGATTCAGTTGTCGAGGTGTAGCGCGCCCGGCTCATGACTCAAGAAGCAGCGGTTAGAGTCCCTGCTCGATCAGTTTTCTTTTAAGCAAAGTGGCTTTTCTTTGTTCAGAAGCACTACGTAATGGTGGTGGAATGCCTAGACGATTCTACAGGCCAGGTGTAAATCCTGCAGTGGCGTCAACATTGTTGCACTCTGTGATTGTTGTGGAGTGTGTTAATTAACCGTGCGATGTCATGTTTCTGTGACGTAAGGACCTTTTCGACCAATGCCGATTTTCTCCACGTGCCAACGGCGACTATGGCGGTTTCTGCGCTGAACAACAACCTTAACGCTTTTG
Organism: Amblyomma americanum; assembly: GCF_052857255.1. Lineage (NCBI taxonomy): Eukaryota > Metazoa > Arthropoda > Arachnida > Ixodida > Ixodidae > Amblyomma > Amblyomma americanum. The sequence continues at coordinate 122,800,750 of NC_135500.1, forward strand.
AGTTAAAAGTCGCTTTCATAAAACAAAACATGGGAAACGTGCTCGTCTGCTCTTGTATACAGTCTTTTCTTCATTTGCATCGCTTAAAGCACGACCGTATCGCGAAGCCCTTACAGACCAATGGTTTAAGGAAATGCTGTTGCGTATAAAAAATTCTAAGCAACAGAGATTAGCAAGGTATGCTGTGCGTAATAAAAACTTTAGCCCTTGTATTTTTTGTTGCTTTCCTTCCAGCCTTTAAAGAAGAATCTTCATCTTCAAACGTGTCCTAAACGTAGTATTGATGAAGAAATAACAGTTCGGCTTTCCCAATCGCATGGACCTTGCATCATTTAGCACATTGCAAAGGCAGAGGGAACCGGTAAATACTCCAGCAACAAACGAAGAGCATGAGGAACATTTTCAAGTTTATTCGTATGTATACAGCCAAGTGCTCAGAAACCGGTTCGCTTGAAGAACGCTAGCTTCACCAAAAAAAAAATTGCTAGGCTGCTTATAGAAGTGATTGTTTGAACATCACCATGTCTTCATTCCAATGGTAAAGTTTTAACGGCACCAGCTGCGCCCACATTGGAGCCTAAGGAGATTGAAGAACTCTGCGGCCGGATTCGGTTAAGCCCTTTCATAGAGTGCGCTGTATCAATACACCAAAATGCCAGAACATTTCCTGTTTTTTTTTTTGGAAAGGAAACGGCGCAGTAACTGCCATACTTCTTGGTGGACACCTCAGCCTAGCCGGGAGTGAATGGAGGAAGGTAAGAATGAAAGAAGAAAAAGTGGCTGTGGCTCAATTCACCTGTGCCAGGATATACAGAGCGAAAGCTCTGTTAAATATGGTTACACACGGTTTAGCGACAGTTCATCTTTATTTTATCAAGACTTCAGCGAGAGTAAATTGCTTTAGCGAGAGCAAATCACGTGATGCCTCCCGTGCCACAAGTGCAAGAGCGAGCGCCCAGAGCGGCGGTCGACGCAGCGGCGGATATGATTGCCAAGCGCGCATTTCCTGTGTGCTGTGCGATGTCAGTGCACGTTAAATATCCCCAGGTGGTCGAAATTATTCCGTAGCCCTCCACTACTGTACCTCTTCCTTCCTTTCATCTCTTAGGCCCGGATTCTAAAACGCTCCTTACCCTACTAAGGGCGCCTCACGCGCCGTAAGGCGACCTTATGTCCATTCTGAAACGTCCCTTACTGAGGAGCCCTAAGTTAGGGCCTCCTTGGTTCTTCCCCGCGCTAAGGGAGCCGGCATGCTACCTTCATGCTTCCTAACCCCGCTCCTCTACCTGAAAGCATGCTTTGCAGCACGGTTTTGCACACGATACGCTCGGCTGTGAGAGTAGTGCCGTACGCAGTACGCGGGCCGGATTCAGCTGACGGCTGGTATCGTCCCGCGGATCGCATTCTATTTTTGCTCATATTGTGAGAAGCGGAGCTGGAAGAATGACGACCATGCGATACGTATCAGGAGACGATAGCTTCGAAAGCTACGCAAGGTTTCTGCGACGCGCACACGACCTTCTCTACGGCAGTGTTTACAAGCCTCCCACGTTGACTTCAGTCCGGCATCTGACCGACAGGCAAAAGCCACTGGAGTATTACAGTGAAAGGGAGCTTCTAGCCCGGTATAGTTTTACAAAGCAAGCAGTTATCGCGATACTGGCAGACCTGCAAATGGATACAAACACTGACAACACAGGAGCGCCGCTACCTGCCCTGTTGAAGGTACTCATCGCGTTGCGTTTCTCTGGAATGGGTGCCATGCAAACTGTTGTCCGTGACCTTGTGTGTGTGTCTCAACCCTCTGTCTGCCGAAGCATCTGGGATGTGACACAGCTGATCTGCCTGCGTATTTATCCGAAGTACGTCCGGCTGCCAAACGCCGCAGAAACGACGTCAGTCATGGCCAGGTTTCATGCGATCGGAAGATTCCCCGGGGTTAGTGGCTGCATCGATTGCACTCATGTTCCAATAAAAATCCCCGGTGGAGATAATGCCGAAGTGTTCATTAACCGAAAAGGGGTCTTCTCTGTAAATGTTCAGGTGAGTGGCCCTTTTTTTAGAAACTTGCGAAATTGACAAGAGGGCAATTCGCGTTTTTTGCCAACGTGCAAAAAAGTTCAGAAGAGCATCTGTAGGCTTATGGCTGTTGCTGTACAGTTTCGGCTGCGAAATTTCTCATTACCTGCGTACATGCACCACATCTGTGGCACTACATCTGTATATATTTCGACCACATACTTATCCACAGTGCATGTGCATTTCAATGGGTACCAAATCGTGCCTCAGAAAGAAGCCCATCAACAGCAGCAAATGCCACAAATGCAGAGAAAAAAGTTGCAAGGTAAATTGCTGTTAACTTGTGGCATTACATTTGTAAATATTTCGACCATATACTTATACAGAGTGCATGTGCATTTCAATGGGTACCAAATCGTGCCTCAGAAAGCTTCGTCAAGCCCATCAAGCAGCGGCAAATGCCGCAAATGCAGAGAAAAAAGTTGTAGGGAAAATTGCTGTCAACTTGTGGCATTACATTTGTAAATATTTCGACCACATACTTATACAGAGGGCATGTGCATTTCAATGGGTACCAAATCGTGCCTCAGAAAGCTTTGTCAAGCCTGTCAAGCAGCGGGAAATGCCACCAATGCAGAGAAGGCCGAGCCGGTTCAGTGCTCTAGACAAGTATGTGGATGACTGTACATGGAATCTGTGCACATAAAGTATGCGTCAATCAACATGCCACTGTCTGCAATCATTTTTTTTTTGCTTTTACAGGTGGTCTCGCGGCCCGAACTCCAATTTTTCGACGTGGTGGCAAGCTGGCCAGGCTCTGCCCATGACAGTCGAATTTTTTATAACAGCAGAGTGTCAGTCATGTACGAGCAGCAGGCAGTGAATGGCATTCTCCTTGGCGACCAAGGATACGCTTGTTCGCCCTTCTTGATGACTGCTTTGAGGAACCCTGGAACAACTTCAGAGAAAAGGTAAGGAATAATTGGCTTTGGGGGAAAGGAAATGGCGCAGTGTCTGTCTCATATATCGTTGGACACCTGAACCGCGCCGTAAGGGAAGGGATAAAGGCGGGAGTGAAAGAAGAAAGGAAGAAGAGGTGCCGTAGTGGAGGGCTCCGGAATAATTTCGACCACCTGGGGATCTTTAACGTGCACTGACATCGCACAGCACACGGGCGCCTTAGCGTTTTTCCTCCATGAAAACGCAGCCGCCGCGGTCGGGTTCGAACCCGGGAACTCCGACTCAGAAAAGGTAAGGAAGAATTGACTTTTCTGAAGTGATGTGAAACACTTGCAAGGTCATATTTTGTCATGTTCTTTGCAGGTGCAACAGGAGTCATATCAGAACAAGAAATTATATTGAGCGGGCTTGTGGGGTCTGGAAGAGACGTTTTGCTTCCCTGAGGACAAAACTGGAAACTCTGACGGAGGGGTCAGCTGCAATAATAACAGCATTGCAGCACTGCATAACGTTGCTTGCACATTGCGAGATCCTATCCCTAATGACGTTGCGCCAGAGCCTGAAGATGCACGTGCGGATTTGCATCAACGTGATTCACTTTTGGGCACCCAGCATCGAAGGCACCTCATCCAGCGTTGCTTCACTAGTGAAGATGACAGGTGCATGGACACTGTGTAGAAGTAAACTGCGAGCAATGCTGCATATCGCAACGAATAATCTCTGAAAAGACAACGTGAAGGAAATGCCTGGTGTGTGCGCGCAATCCGCTCGGTATTCGCTGTGATCTGTGCGCTGTGCTCCGGTCGTCCTTGTGCCTGCCTAGACTTCGGGCTACGTAACAATGTTACACTCTAATAAATGCGAGTATGTCAGACAGTGTTGCTTCTATAAGACAGATAAAAATGGCTATGAAAAGGACTTTATTCAGGTTCAGCATTGCCTCTTGGTGCAAGTAGTTGCAGCTTTATGAGCATTTCTCGCTTCAAGTTCTGGACCTGCTCTTTGGCTTTCTAAACTCGAACCTTCACGCCGGGCAAAGGACGTGCTATTGCGTGCGTTTCATGACTCAGAGAAATAACAGGATGTGAAATGGCGGTATGATGCACGTGCGCTTGCACATCAGTCATATTGGCGTGCACATAGTGGCAAGGAAGACGAAAAAAAACCTCATCATTTGTCTAATCCATTTCTCTTCCACCGGCGCTCTGTTTGCTTGGCGGAGGGCTTGGCTAGAAACATTGGGACGTGTCATGACTAAGCGACACAATACGAGGAGATATGCGCTTGCACAGCGATTTTAGCGGCCTACTTGTATGGCAGGATGACCGCAGAAATTTACGCGATCTTTTCTCTTCCGCTTGTCGGCCCCGACTACGACCTAAAGGCGGATGCCATGCCGCTGGCTGCAACATAGCACGCATGAGTTCATGTGCAAGTCCTCTTCCGACAGAAAGTGAAATTTCGCGGTCAGATTCCTTTTCCTCTTTTTCTGTTTTTTGTTTTTGGTTTGTACTTCCAGCCTTCGGGGAAAGACGCATGCTTCGCGGAGCATTGGAGAACTTTATAGTGGATATCATCATCGCTAGCGCTTACCGCGGATCACGCGCCGCCTCTGCACATGCGCAGATGGGCCTGGTACTGCAGTTGTGCCCTCACCGGACAGGGAACGTGGTTCGTGGAGGGCGATGTCTATATTGGTACCCGTAGGCGTTTGGAGCGAACTCAACGTCAATAAAAGTAAAACAGAACGAGGCCAAAGTGCTCTTCATATATTCTAGTTACTTTCCTGCTGCCCTCTTAGGGAAGATGAGAGATAGGGTAAGGTGACAAAGGGGGAGGGCTGTCATGGCACTTCCCGGTTCTGGCTGCTGTCGCAGGTAGTTTACATTTCCGTCGTTAATTGAACGCTTGAACTTTCTCTCTTGACTGCTGCGCAGCTGTTCAAAGTAAAATGATAGCTCATAGTGCATCTGTATGACGACGTGGATGCATGTATGTAATGCAAACTTTTCCCGCCATGTATCTATATTGAAGCGGCGGCAGAAGACAATGTCAGATACAAGTCAAGAACGTAGTGGCAAATGGCCTTGGAAGGAGGCCCTCCAGCCTTTGGTGTCGACGTATTTCCGTGAAGTCATGGTTAACCCATTTGCACATGCTAGCGTGACATCCAAGATAACTGGCAAGTGCAAGAACATTAACCACGTTCAAGGGTATTAACCATTATGTCATGACGTCGGTCGATGTCTCTAGCTGCGGGAGCTTCGTTCGCGGACATTTACCGCTTCGCCTTTGAGGCCTGTAGTCCGCCTGTAGTATGTTTACGTTGCATAATGAAAGAAACCTGCTATACCTGAGTGCCGCTCAAATGGTCTGGAATAATAAATGCAACAGCTTTTTCTCAACTTTGACCACTTTCTCCACCTCTTCGAAATGTCAAAACGCAAGGAACTTAGCGGGCTTTTGTATTTTTGACAAATGCAAAAACGATTCACATGCAGATAAAACTTTGAAACCTGTGTCACTCAGCCTTGTGAATAAGATTAGCCTTCTAGAGGACACATTTTTGTCGTACCATCTTCGAGCTTACAAAAAGGTTTGTCGCAGAAAGGCTTACAAGACTGCGACACCATTCCATCGTTAAACAAATTAATTCGCACTAATAAAGAGTGGAAATGTAGCAGTTTTTAATAAAAATAACCTCATGACTCACAACCTTTTCCTCGTATTTCTTTGCGAAACATGTTCATGCAGTCTCCCATATATTCGTTTCCAATATATATACATATATCAAACACAGATTATAAACGTCGACTGGATGTTGCTTTCTGCACTCACAAATGCCAATCCGAGCAAATTGAATTCAAGTAGTCTTTACATCCGACCAACAAACATATCATAATTGAATGTATTTGTCGCTCACCGTGTTCATATTACTGAGATATTTGCTGTCAACTCAAAACCATTCCTTAAACCCTCTGTCAGGAAAAGACTAATAGCATTACTGTAGGCGAGTATAAAATGGAGATAGGAAATGCACATCACCTATCAGATGTAATCTAATTTGTTCTATCGAATCCATTCAAAATCGCGCTGCCCCGTTCATTCATGCATCGTATTCTTATTTCGTTTGTGCCTTAAAAACCGCATCTGGTCTATCGCACTTATCCCTGTGTGATCGCACTTCCAGCCTATCTTTATTTCACAAAACCTTCAACAGCGCCTTATATACTTCCTCCCCCAGCACCCATATCACCAATAATGTTGCCCCTCCACGCTCACGCACTATCACTTTTGCCAATTCTTCTTTTCCCGCAGAGCTGCCCCTGCCGCAGTAGCTCAGTGGTTAGGGCGCTCGGCCACTGAACCGGAGTTCCCAGGTTCGAACCCGACCGCGGCGGCTGCCTTTCGTTGGAGGCGGAATGGTAGGGCGCCCGTGTGCTGTGCGATGCGTGCACGTTAAAGATTCCCAAGTGGTCGAAATTATTCCGGAGCTCTTCACTACGGCACCTCTTTCTTCCTTTCTTCTTTACCTCCCTCCTTTATCCCTTCGCTTACGGCGCGGCTTAGGTGTCCGCCGATGAGTGAGACAGATACTGTGCCATTTTCTTTCACCAACAACCAATTTTCATTTTTCCCGCACAGCTGCAGACTGGGCCGGTCTTGCAAGCAACATAACCATCATGACATGCTCACCCAAGCTCATTGAAAATGTAAAAAACACGTACCATCGTACATGGACTCCCGCGCACGCGGGTCTCAAGGGCAACGAAGCGGCCGACGCCGCTGCCTGCGCGCTCACTCTCCGGGCATCGCCCTCGCCTCTCCCCGATGCGGACTCCTGCCCTAATCGGGCTTTTACCTTCAAGAAAATCATCCAATATTACCAATTCGGCGATGCAATCTTTCCTAAGCCCTGCAAGAGCCTCACGAAAGGTGGAGGAATGCTTACACCTTCGCCTTTATACTAAATCACTGCGGTTCCCGGCAGTAGTTCTTGTAAACCAGCGCAACGGCTCGAAGCCAAACAGAAAGGGACAAAACACAGCGCTGGCTTCGAGCCGTTGAGCTGGTTTACAAGAACTATGTCTGACCAACTCGCCCACCAGTTCATGATTCCCGGCAGTAATCAAACATTTCGACCAGGCATGCATAGCGGAGCGCCCGCACTGTAAGGAACAGTCTTTGGACATTTACCACATGGTGTGGGCATGCCAATCAGCCCCGCATCTTACCCCTATCCCCAACGCCACCCGGAAGGACTTGGAGGCGGCTCTGCTCGGTTGCTCTGACCTGGCGAGGCAGGAGGCCCTGGTCGGGCGCGCCCAAGCAGCAGCTACCGCCAATGGGCTCCTATAATGAGCAGCCCACCTTGCGTTTGTAAAGAACGGCCCCTTAAGGACCACTCCACTCACTCCCTGTATATATTTTGAAAATTATATTTTTAGTCAGTCAGTCCAAGCAACATTGCCATCATGACCTGCTCATCCAAGTTCATTGAAAATGCAAAAAACATGTACCATCATAAGAATGTTTTCCTGATAGTTTCCACCCCTGTGTAATACCCCACTCCTTTAAGTGAAATAAAATGAAATGTGCTGACGTTTCTGTCCTTAATACCCAAGATTCTTCTTCAGACATGGTTTCGAATCATTGACGCACCCACAGGAGACGCAACGCTCGGACCATCCGACCTTATGTTGACTAGGTTTAATTATAATGTTTTCACACCTCACGCTGTAGGTCTTGATTCGTTCCAGACTTGAAGATAATAAAAGTCATTCTAACGATATTTCTGCTGTCTTTGTGCTCCCTCTGCAACAAGTGTTGCACGGAAATTTGTTTCACGTAATCACTCGAGTAGAGAACAATCAGCTTAGGCTGCAAATAAGGTCTGTCTGCGATCATAACTAGCTGTTCGCGAAGTTACAAAATGCGACTGAATGTAACTCGCGAAAAGCACGTCAAAGGCTTCTATGCCTCGAATGATAACTTTGCGCGTCGTTGTTCGGGTTTAACGTGCTGCCAGCGAACTTTAAAACACCATATTCCTGTGGTACCTATCGTCTCTGCCGCTCGCACTGCACCGGTGATGGTCGGTTTCTTTGTACTTGTCTTTTCTTTTTCTGTCGGACGAAGAAAGCGAGAACGATTTACTTTACGTTTTGCCGACATGTCCATTTCCTTGCGCTCAATGTGCCATTCCCTGTCGTTTCTTTTCTGATAGGGGCAGCCATAGAGGCCCCACATGTGTGTTTGATTCTTTGGGGCCCAATTTATCTTTAAGCTGGGTGCGAGATTAGCACCTGTCATGCCTTTACGTTTACGCCTGCTCAACAGGAATCTACTCTTGGCTTACCAACGCGAAACCTTATTCGTGGGCGAGCAGATGATCGTGATAATTTTCGTACACGTCATACTACTCAGTGTACTTCGATGCCGATCGTAGAAAAAAGGTCAAGAAACAGATAAAATCAATAGTAGGAGGAAGGGTGAAATGAGGGGGGGGGGGGGGGGGGGGGTTTGCCCGGAGAATTATATTTTAATAAACAACGCTAGGCAACAGTGAACCAAGGATGGACAGACAGAGGGATAGTGGAAGAGTCAGAATGAGAAACTCTGGCGACATGGTTGAATATCTAGCGCAAACAGTGTAATCTAGAAGAATGCGGTGAGAGGCTAGTTGGTACGACCTTCTCTCGTCCTTTTTGCGCAGTTATTCATTGTTCCCATAACGCAGTGTCCGTGACAAAATGCAGACATGCCCATACGGCTACCACGCGACAATATATCAAGGGGATGTTCAGATAAGAACGGCAATAAAAGTTTACGACCATCTTCTGTATTCAGTGAAACTTTTATATGTGGTGGGAAAACGGGTCGACACGAAGAACTCGTACTTGTAGTTCTGCTCGAAACGCTGCAGTTACTTTTTTCAGAAAAAAAATTGCACACCTGATGCAGTGGAAAACGTCGCCTTTGCTAATTCGCAGAATCGCTAGTTTGGATCCACGCTGAAAATAAAATTAAATTTCGTGGAAAGACTTTAAATGTATCCAAATTTATCTATTCGAAGCAGTGGGAAAATATCTCCTGGTGCTTCAAATATTTCAGCACCACAGCCGCAGTTAAACATTGTTCAAAAAGTAATCAATTCCAAAAACGTGAGTCTTTGAGACACTAATGCGACAAGAATGCGCAAGAAATTGAGGCTCACATTTATTCTCAATATTAATCTGTTCTTTTTGCTACCATTGCATAAAACTTGTACTTCAATGGTCAGGTTACTTTGTATATAGGGGTTCAAATAATCTGGAATTCCAGAAATTCGAAAGGAAAGGTAACTTTGATGGCCATTTAAAATAAAGCATGCGATTTTCTTTCAAATTTTTCTTTAGGAGCATTAGTCCCTTTTAATTCTGTATCAAAAAAGTGCTACATTATATTGTTTCCAACTACAAAAGTAAATGCTTAATGCCGACCGTATTTTGTTAAAAAGCGCCATGGTCATGAATTCGACATAGAAATGAGGTCGTGTATTTGCGCTATTAGCACATTCGCAAAATCCCTGACAAAAACCTGGAAGCACGTTTTCGCTTGCTATTTTTTTTTAAGTAAATCAAAAAGCCATAAGTGACGAAGAAAACGTACACTTATGTCTACATTTCCTTCGTCACATGGCTTTTATGCGTCTGGCTAACGGAAGTCAGAATTTCTCCACGCTTCAAAAGTATGTAGTTGCAATTTGGCTTAGAATCAGATTTATGAAACGCTAAGCGCAAACATTAACAGCGCTAGAATTAGTCACACCTCATTTGTTTAGATATAAACAAAAGGTGCATGCAATTATATAGTTGTGCTTTCTGGTTCTGGTACTCCAAAAAGCGCAAGAAAGCTTCCTAAGCCCTGAAATATGAAGAATCTCTGGGTATGTCGGCTTGCTAGTGCTGCGTCAGTTCTCGGTACCGGCAAGCGTTGTAGAAATGATGTAGCTTTCACCACCACAAAGAAAAGGCTGAATTTGTATCGAGCACGGAAACTTAACGGCAACTTGGGAGTCGAAGTAGATAGTCAAATCGCTTGGGAATTCTTTACTGGTATTAATATAACTTTCAGAACGGCCAACAAACTACAGCCCACAAGTAGACAAGATTTATTCCAGCAGGATTTATGCGTAAAGAAAGGCCGAGCTATAAGCAGAAAATATAGCTTTACGTTCTCGCTTTCTCCATTCCCCACTAGTTTGGTTTCCAAATGCTATCAAAGGTCTCCTTTTGGAAAAAAAATGTGTTTTTTTCTTTTCACATGCGTCTGCACCTCACAAAAACTGGGCGCAGATATTGGTCAATATTTATGACGAAATACCTGACGAAACGGCACGTGCGTGCCTCGCTCCTTCGAAATCAGACACAACATGTATCAACGCAACGAGTCTACCTTGACGGCAACCTGGGAGTCGACTTAGCAACAGCCTACCACGCTGGTGATTACAAACAATATCGAAGTATTCAGGAAAAACCTATGCTTGCATTATAACGCATAGAAGTTTCTTTATTCTAGCTGCTTTAGTTTGCAAGCTTTCAGTTATATTATTGTGTGTTTTCATATTGTGTTCTACTTTCTTCTCCTTTATTACTGGCAAACACTAACCAGTCATGCCACATATTAGCTATTTTTCCCTTGCGATGTTAGTATTTTCGTTATCTCGCGTTACCGAGTGCTTTTAAGACGAGAATAATCCCCGGTTCACTCCTGTATTCAGTTTTGCCTGTTCTTTCTTTTTCTTTTATACTGTACCACTCCCCTTTATATTGACCCCTGGCCCAGGAGGGTAACTGAAATAAATAAATATATTCTGAGGCAGGTTTCCCCATTGACCAGAATCCCACCTGCTGTAGGAGCCAACATTAGTTTCACGAGCTTCAACGCAAGGAATATAAAAAAAATCCGATGTTTCCGTCCAAAAGACCCAACAAAATTGCGTACAACGGTGATGTTTGTCTTGTACGAGTAAACAAGCGCTACACATATTGATGTCGACTGGAAATAAGGGTATAGAGAGTAAGCGGATTCGCAGGCGTACTCAAGGGAAAACTAAACGATAATTCAGGACCTTCGGCACAGCAAATTGAAAATTGATTTTTGAGGAAAAGAAGCGAAGCAGTAAATGTCTCACTTGTTTCCTGTGCACAACGGAACAACGCCGTAAGGGTAGGAATAAAGGAGGGACTGAAAGAAGAAAGGAAGAAAGAGGTGCCGCAGTAGAGGTCTCCGGAATAATTTCTACCACATGGGATCTTCTAGAGGCAGCCGAGCAAATTCGGGAAATATTGAGAACAGAAACGATCCCCGATGAGCACCGCAGCACGCTCAGGGCGGCACCTATACCATGAAATATGGACCCCATCCTCTACAAGGACTGCAGAGAGGCAAGGGCCGACCGCTTACAGAAAACACACGCATCTCAGGATACAACAGTGTACGTGGACGCTGCCACATAGGCCATGACCAGAGGACAAGACAGCAATAACGCAGTGGAAACTGTAGTGAATTCAGAATTACACGGGTTTATCAGCGCCGAATTGCAAAACTGCACGATACCCCAGGCTCAAAAGGCGGCCGTCACTCTAGCGGTAGCGGAGGGCTATCGGATTGGCCGGTAAATGACAATTCTTACTGACTCACAAGCAGCCGGCCGCAACTATCTTTGCGGCAGAGTCTGTCACAGAGGGCTCCGCATACTTCACTCTGTAGACTGCAAGAAACAACCGACAGAGGCAGAGACGATCAAACATAAGATCATCGCGGTACCGGGACACACGTGGGTGGCAGGACACCAACAGGCGGACAGGACAGCTCGAGGATATAATAACTACCGAGCAACCAACGTTAACGACCTTGAAGAGTCCCTGCGAGTAGCTCAGGAAAGCTCGGCCATGCTAAAAAACTACAAAAGCAGCAGGATACGGTGCCCACCACCGCACAAATCCTTAATTAAACAAAGAAGATATGTCACATGGAGACAACTACAAACGGGGTCATATCCAAACCTAAACACACTTATAAAATCCACCCCACACTTCACGAAAACAAGTGTCCGTGGTGCCATGAAAAACCTCTCCTACATCACATTACATGGGCATGTCAAAAAGTCGACGTCGTTCCAATGTTACGTAGTGGTGACGGCAGTCGAATGAGCGATGAAGACAGGCAACGGTCTTCTAAAAGAAAACTTTATTGGGCTGACTTGCGCCCAAAATGGACTGAATCACTCGGCGGCGGCGAAGCGACAAGCGTGCCCGGCGGTCGTCGAACAGAATGCCCGCCGCTGTCGGCCGTGCTCAATTTAAAGCTGATAGCGAACATTCGAGATGAAGCGTGCTAAGTTACTACAGAACATTCCGGAACAACGGAAGTTATGTTGTTCAAGTGACGGTATTCAACGCAGAATCGAAGTGCGCCGTCTTTCTTTCTCACTAAAACAACCGGTGCCGCCCATGGGCTGTTTGAAGGCTGGACGTCGTCATCGCTAAGCATTTCTTCCACTTGATCTCGGATGGCTTGTCGTTCTCGCGGCGACACATGGTAGGGGCTTTGGCGGAGACGTCGGGCGTGCTGGCCTGTTATAATGCGATGCTTGGCAATCGGCGTTTGTCGCACCTTCGGCGATGAAGAAAAACACACGCTGTAGCTTCGAAGCAGATTGCGGATCTGGTCTTGCCTGTTCCGGGGCAGGGCTGGGTTTATGTCGAAAGTGGACGAGTTCTCTTGGTCTGGCGAATCTTCTGCGGATGGGTCGGAGAGGGCGAAGGAGTCTCGTACGTCGGATATTTCGTCGAACAAAGTAATCGTCGTTCCTCTGTTAATGTGCCGGTATTCTTCGTTGAAGTCAGTCAGCAGTACTTCAACCTGGCCATTGCGGAAATGTGCGATGCCTCTTGAAATGCTGATTCCTCAGTCTAGAAGCAACTGCATGTTCCCCTAGATGATTGCTTCAGCGTTAATGGCTTTCGTGGCGCCTACGTTCACGATGACGCTTGAACGAGGTGGCACGCTCACTTCTTCCTCCAGGACGCTCAGGGCAACGTGATTTTCCAGAGTTTTCATCGAAGGGATGGCCTCATCCATCGAAAGCGTGATCAGCTTGGATCGCAGGTCGATTATCGCCTGATGTTCATTAAGGAAATCTATGCCCAAGATCACTTCGCGGGAGCATTGCGGTAGCACAACAAAGGGTGCAGGATAGGTATGTCCTTTGACAGTCAGTCGTGCTGTGCATCGCCCTGATGGTGTAATGAGGTGACCCCCTGCTGTGCAAATTTGAAGGCCGTCCCAAGCAGGAAGGACTTTCCTCAGCTGTGCAACGAATGTTCCATTCATCACCGAGTATTCGGCTCCTGTGTCGACAAGAGCGGTAACTCTCCTGCCGTCGATAGTCACTTCTAAGTCAGATGTCCTGGCTCTTGCATTGCAATTCGGCTTCGGCGTCGAGTCACGGCTTCGTCAAGTATGCGAATCGCGGGTGGGGCGTGTCGTCGAAGCTTTTCTGTGTGGCAGCGTCGTTTTGAATGCAGTTCGCGTCGTGGTCAGGGTTGTCATTTTGTGCGGCGCGGTGCAGCGAGTGTAGGGTCTTCATGTGGCGCACCGGGTGCAGCGTCTTCATCGGGAGTGTTCGGTGGAGGATCTTCGGCGTTTTGCTCGTGAGCAACCTCACCTCCAGAGGTTGCTGTCTTTAGTTTCTCCTACGGGGGCTGGGAGACCTTCCTTGTACCGCGGCTGCGTAGCTGCGGCGTGGCAACGCAAATCGCGAGGTTGACGGCGATGGTGAGCGCGAAAGGCGGTTCGGCTTGTACTCCTCTTGACGCAGCTACTCATCGATTTCCTGCGGACGTTGTCAGAAGCGTGTTCGTGCGGCGTTAACGGCAAATCCTCGAAGACCGATACGTCGGTACGGGCAGTGCCGAAGAATATGGCCAGCCTCACCGCAATGAAGCACAACAGCCGGTTGTCGGAAGTCCTCCAGGCGTCGCATTTCCTATGGCGTGAGCGTCGCTCATTGGCTGGGCGGGCGGGGGCAGGGAGGCGGCGTTCGGGAACTAGTTTATGTCGGAGAGGACGCAGGGATTGCCGTTGGGGCTGAGGAGTGCGTACTGCAGCGGCGTAGGTCATGGCCTGGTGTTCTGTGGCCGCCAAGTGCAAGTGTGGGTGCCAAGTGCCTGTTGCACTTGTTCCCGTACCACGTCCATGAGAGTCGCTTCTTACGGCTGTGGGGAGGATGGCAGTAATCAGCGTAGCTTCTCGTGGACGATTTCGGGGATAACTTCCCGCAAGTTGTAACTGGTGGTGGTCGTCGTGTCTGGACACATCGCACAGACAGAAGAAGGGCGGTTGTACTGCCGCGGCCGGACGTCGATGGTCTTCTCGATCGTACAGGGTTCTTGCATGAATTCGTCGACGGTTCTTGGCGGCTGGCGGACGAGGCTGCCAAAGAGTTGTTCCTATACGGCGCGCATTAAAAACATAACTTTCTCTTCCTCGGCCATCCCGCGGTCGGTGCGGCAAAAGATGCGCTTCATTTCTTCCGCGAAATCGCGGACGGGCTTATTCGGGAGCTGGATCCTGGACTCGAGGAGTCGTTCGGCTCTTTCTTTCCTCACGACACTGGGTATAATACCTTCAAGAGTTTCTTTTTGAATCGCTTCCATGTCGTTAGGGAAGACTCGTGGTTTTTATACCACATGCGTGCTGAACCCTCCAGCGCGAAAAAGACGTGCAGGAGTTTTGCCGTATCATTCCAAATGTTGAATGATGCCACGCGCTCATATTGGTCCAACCATTCTTCGGGGTCTTCGCCTAGGGATTCATTGAATGTTGGCGGCACTCGCGGCTGCTGCAGCATGATCGGAGTCGACATCTTTGGCGAAGTAGTGGTGTTTGTAGCGGCGTCCTTTCGCTGTCTGGTGTGGTCCGGCAGAGTCCCGAACTCAGGCTCCTCTCCCTGGAGACGTCGGCTGGCTCGCTGAGTTGCTGGCTCGTCTTCAGGTGCGAAGCGCTGAGGGCTGGCGTCACGACTTGAAGGAGGCGTCCGGAACATGGAATACCACCCCGCACCTCCACCAGATGTCACGTAGTGGTGACGGCAGTCGAAGGAGTAATGAAATTATTGTAATGCGCGCCGCTCTAGTGGCGTCCGGAGGAACAATTCGAAGCGGCGTCCTCCTTGGCATCGTTAGGGGCCAAGATCGTCTATATCGATACCAGCTGCACAAGCTACTCTGTCTTAGCACTCTGTCTCGCAAAGTCAGCGCTGCGCTGTGAACGGGATACTGTTGTGTCCGTCACAAGGGCGGCCGACAAATGCGCTGTGAACGCGGCGCATGACAACGTCGCGTGCCACAGTGTGCAGCAGTGCTTTATGCAGGGCACTGGCGTTGGAGACATCAAGAGGCCAGACCTCACGGCAACTATGCAAGGGACGTTCATTTTCACGGAAGGAAAGGCGAAAACCGGCTCCGTTGCTGAGTGGAGACCTCAATCTCGCTTCTATATACTTGGCTTCGTGTTCGACTGCAAAAGCCTGCTTTGGTTGCGTTCCGCACACTGGATAGGCAGCGTGCCCTCCCTACCATCCAGGGAGGTGGCATGCAGCGCTAATGCATTCTGGCCACATCTCGCTCTCCCATTACAGCCACATGTACCAAAACGCGAATAAGGCGTCCGCATATCTAGGGAGCCAGTTATGCGCCTTTCCTTTTCCTCAAAGCCATCGCCGTCTAGAACATTGTCAACGCCAACACTAATGAACACAGCGAACGCCGACATCTTTCGCTTTGTATATCCTGGATTAGCTGAGCTAATATAGTTTTTTTTTCTGGGTCAGATAATTGCTGTTTCACTCTTGTGTCAATAGGTATGCTATCCTGTTTTGCATCGCCCACGAGCAATTCCTGTTAGTTACTCAAATTCGCTTATGGTACCTCTTTAATTGGTTCTTCTTGCATACTTAGCGTCTTCTCTACTTCTGAATGTCATTGTATCCAGTAACCTTGGAATGTGTACACATGTAAATAATTTTTTTCTAACCGTGTAATTGTGCAAGTCTTCCGTTCAAGCAAGAACCACGATGTTGGCGAAGTGCGCTGAAGGAACTCCTTTATGCCGTCTAACAAAGTTACTGGCGAGCGTCATCAGAACGGGACCGCCGTCAGTAAGCTAGGACGAAGTGCTCTGACGGTGGCGGTGGTGGTGAAATGTTTTAAAGAAGTAAAGCCCGAAAAGAAAGAACATTACGGGGCAGCATTCTCCTACGGCGTTCGGCGCCGCGGTATATGAGCCCTTATCAAAGGGGCGTACCCCAGTAGCGCGTGTGTCGCTATCAGTCTGTTCGCCGCCACTACACTTCCCCGTTCTTATCTTGATTCGGGTGGAGGCAAATGAAACACAAACATCGTAGTTCATGGCACATAGGGGCCCGGAGGGCGCCAGTCACTTCAGGATAGCGCCGCTCTGTCGTGGCTGGCAGAACGAGTGAATCTTGCTGCACCTCCGTATTCACCGAATGAAGCTGCTCGGAATCATCATGCTGTTCAGGCGCAGAGCCCGAGTCTATGCTCGTAGCCTGAATCATGTGTTTCTGATGACGATTAAAAACAAACACGCCTTGATCGGTTTCCACTCGCAGTCTGTACGAAACTGCCCAGTTCGCGCTATCACGAAAGGAGGAAACCGCTTTTCACCGCGTGTGAAGTTTCGCACCATGAACACTATCACCAACAGTAAATGCGCGTGTGCGCTTCTTGCGACGCACTGTGTGGGCGAACTGCCTGGTCGAAACATACCACTGCAGCGACGGCTTGACTGCGTCCAGTCGGGAGCGCAGCCGTCTCTGTAGCAGAAGATTCGCCGGCGCCTCTTCTGTGGTTGTGCGTGGAGTGTTCCTGTAAGACAACAAAAACTCCCCCCAACGTAAGCTGCTTAGGTCTGCGGCGATACCTTTATGTAATCCTGCTTTCAGGTTTGGACAAACCGTTCAGCTTATCCATTACTGCTGGGATGGTAGGCTGATATCCTTACGTACTATTTGCCAATGCCTTTAAGATCGTTGAAAAAAACAACCGAAATGAATTGCGGCCTATTATCAGAGACCGCCACTTCAGGGTAACGAATCCTGCAGAAAATTTCGTGGAGACGGTTTACTGTGGTTTCTGCGGGTGTGTCACGCATCTGGCACACCTCAGGCCACTTGGAGTGAGCCTCGACCACAAACAAGAACATGGCACCCTTGCAAGGTCCTGCCAAATCGACCTGCAGATGCTCCCATTTCTCTGTTGACCGTGCCCACTGGTGCAAAGCAGCTGGGCAAGACATTGTGCGTTGAGTTAGGGGGATTTTACGAAAGCACATGAGTTACAATGTGCCGATCGGTTTTTGGGCACCACACGTAGCTGCGTGCTATTTCGTTCAAAAATGCCAGGATGCCCTGGTGCAATTCATCGAGCATTTGAGGCTATTATTTTTGAGTAAAAACAACACGCATTCCCAGAATGAGGCATTCTAGTTGTGCAGGAAGCTGACAGCGTCTGTGGAAGAATGGCCTAATTTCTGCACTCACGACGTGCTCAGGCCAACCGTTCATTACGTGTTGCATGACTTGCGTCAAAAGCGTATTTCGGAAAGTTTCACGTGCCGCCTCACTATAGTAAATTGGCTGGGACTGCATGCTCAGGAGATAAACTTGCTTATCCGAGCACTCTTCACTTTCGCTTGGCAAATGCAATCGACATAAGTAATCTGCATCAGCGTTTTGAGACGACGGTTTATACTACAAGGTACAATTTGAAGTAGACAGAATTACAGCCCAGTTTTGAGTGTTGCTGCAAGGGTTTTAGGTCCGTAACAAAAAACAAACGGACGCCCAAAAAGGTAGTTGTGGAAGCCTTTCAAGCCGACAATTTCAGCTAGTGCCTCTTTTTCCAACTGACTATAATTGACATCTGCTCAATATAATATGCGGGATGCGTACGCCACCGGATGGCACTCACCGTTCACCAGCACATGAGAGATTACAGCTCCTATACCGTATGCCGATGCGTCACACTACAATACAGTGGTGTACTGGGTTGTAGTGCGTAAGAACCGGCGGCTGTGACAGCAGCTTCCTGATGTCCGAGAAAGCGGCTTCGCACTCGTCATTCCAGGCACAGGTGGCATCGAGCCGTAGCAATCTGTTGAGAGGAAAACAACTCCTGCTAGGTTGGGAACAATCTTGCCGTAGTAGTTTATCAAGACAAGGCGAGAACGGAACTGCTCCTTATCCGTAGGACGCGGAGCCTTTGCAATAGCTTGTCCGCAGCCGGTTCAACTCCGTGCCTGCTATTGACATGCCCCAAATACAGTAGCTTGTGTTTGAAAAATTCGCATTTATCCTCCTTTATTCTGAACTCTACCTCTCTCTCACAATCTTTCAGTACCGCCTCCAAATTTCCCAGATCCTCTTTCGTTATACCGTTGACGTTTATGCCATCGATGT
This sequence comes from Amblyomma americanum, assembly GCF_052857255.1. Lineage (NCBI taxonomy): Eukaryota > Metazoa > Arthropoda > Arachnida > Ixodida > Ixodidae > Amblyomma > Amblyomma americanum. The sequence goes on from NC_135500.1 coordinate 122,819,258, forward strand.
AGAAACTCCGTCAAGACCCTTCGGGGCATTGTTCATGATCTTCTGAAATATGGCGGGTGCTGAGGCTATGCTGACAGGCAAACGGTTAAGCACATAAGAGCTTTTTTGTGTGTTCAAAGTCAGGTAGGATTTCGATTCATCGTCGATCTCGACTTGCTGAAAAGTCCCATTTAGATCAATTTTCGAGAACTGCTGACCTCCCGCAAACGCTGCAAAATGCTCATCCAGTTTTGGAAGCGGGTACGTCTCCAAATCTAAGATCGGCTTCGGCGTGAGTTCGTAATCGCAACAAATTCTAATTGACCCGTTCAAGTTCTAATTGACTACGGGGAAAAAATAGCGTCGCGTACTATCTACTGCCGACGCCAGAAACGATTCTCAACGTCTCTAGTTTTTGTAGTTCGGCCTCTACCCTTTCCACAAGAGCGAAAGGTACACTCCGTGCTTTCAGAAACGGGGAACTTGCCATTCTTGAGCAAGAGGCTTGCACGCTCTCCCTGTATGGTTCTTAGCTCATCCTTGAACAGGTCTACGTTTTTCGCAGCAGTGTTTCTAATGCTGCCTGAAGAGTGCCTGGCGTAGCGGACACCTTGCAACGGCCTTGAATGCCTGTCCAATCCAGCCCGATGTGCTGTAGCCAGTTCCGGCTTAGAAGTGGTGTCCCGTTTTGCGATAGAATGTACAGCGGCAGTAGCGCCTCTTGGTTGCTGTGGCAGACCAGCACATTTATTACGCCAAAAGGCGTTACAGTCTCCCCCGTGTACGTCTTCAGTTGCATCTTTATTCGCTGCATACGGATACCGGGAAAGTACACTTTAGTCTGATGATGCGACATGACCGATACTACTGCTCCAGTGTCAAGCTCCATTTGCACGGCAGTTGCTTCCCCATTAAAGTCTACCATTATCGGCGACTTTCGATACATGCCGACACTGTTCAGCTCCGTTAGGTCGGGCTGAGCGCTGCACTCAAGAGCGCGCATACACTGATTCCGTCTTTTCGATTCTGTTCTTGCTATGCACATCTTGAGTTTGTGCCCTTAGCGGGCGCATTCGAAGCAAGTAGCCCTTACTTGTGGACATGCGTGTGCGTCATGCTTGACAGAACAACAGCGATACCATTAATGGGGCTTTCACCGTCTACAAGCGTAATTATTTTCCTTTTCACCATATATTCAGTGAACTTGGTTACCGCTCTCTAATAAGCTTTGAGCTGTTGCTGCATGGTTCACTGTGGCTTCGGAGGCCAAAGCACGGTCTACTACCTTCTAAAATGTTAAGTGCTTGCCTTCTACGAACAACTGTCTCTGATTGTCGATTCCCCGCATGCCGCAAAGCTGTCGCAAAGCGCATCGTCGAGAAAAGAACCGAAATCACAGGTTTGAGCCAGTCTACGTATCTCCTTTACACACTGCGCTATCGTCGGCGTTTTGCACTGCACTGCTCGGCAGAACTTGCTCTCTAGGCATTCACGGATGGCTTCGGTGACAGATGTTTGCTCAAAACTAGCAACGGAGAAAGCCACAGCTACCGCCTCTTTCGCCGCATTGCAAATTGAAAATTTAATTTTGAGGGAAGGAAATGGCGCAGGAGTTGTTTCACATCTCGGTGTCCACGCGAACCACGATGTAAGGGAAACAACGAAGTAGGGAGTGAAAGAAGAGAGAGAAAGAGGTGCTGTAGTGGAGGGCTCCGGAATAATTTCGACTACTTGAGATTTCTAACGTGCATCGACGTCGCACAGCACAGGGGTGCCTTTGCGTTTTGCCTCCATCTAAACGCGGCCGCCGTGGTCAGATTCGCACCCTGAAACTTCGGCAAGTAGCCGAGCTCCATAACTTCTAGGCCACGTGCACGCTTTGAGAAAAGGAAGCAAGAGGGCGCGAAAGAGGTAATTTGTTGATTTGACTCGATAGTGTAGTGATGTCCGAGAGGTAGCCCGGTCGGCCAGCTCATGACTACTGGTTGTCTGGACACACAGAGACAGTAAAACTTTAAAATAAGCGTGTTTCGGTTACACAGCCCCTGGGTTCCAGCACAACATACTCCACTCAAGTGTTTATGCTGCGTAGGTTCTTAGCATCGGGACCCCGCTGGTCGCGATGGTGTGCGTTGCCAGATCCTCGGAGCGGAGCGGGGTCTCCCAGTCCTCCCAAGTTGTATGGTGCTCCAGGCCCGCGGGGGAGAGTACGACGGGCAAATAGAGAGGTTGTAGTTGTTTGATGTGAATAGTTCGACAAAAAGTGTGCAGGTGGGGTGCGGAAAGAGGGGTGGTAATGGTATAGGATGATTGGGGAAGGCAGTGTGCGTCTGGAGTTTCCGCCAGTGTCGCATGTCTACTGTCTAGGGAGGGATGAGGTGGGGGGAGTACGGCAGACGCGCGGCTCTTTAGTCCTGCCTCAGCTTGGTGGAAGAGTGCATACGCTCTTTTGTGAAGCCCTGACCTGAGTTCATTTCAGCTCGGTTAATAGAACCTCAAGCTAAAAATTTGCAGCGTTCTTTTCGGGAGTCCCCGAGTGCGCAGGCAACATATTAGCTCCACATGAGAAGGCTTGGGCGCAATGGCACAGCTCAGATGCAACAAGCAGCGACATTGACTCGGCTTCGTGCAAAATTAAGTGTCGCTGTTTTTTAGTCTTATTATGCACCTGGCTTCCGCACAGGCGATGGCAATGGCAATTTCAGCCTCCCCTGCAACTTCTAGGTAGAGGGGGGATATCTGTAGGGAGGAGTAGTGTGATGGGTGGAAAGGAAGAGAGGTCGACCATGGCGCCGAATGCTTGTCTCTCGTAATTGTGAACCGTAATATCAGTCGAGCGCCTTGTCTTGAGCTCGGAGCTGTGGAGGCATGTTCCTCGGAAGTTGCTTAATAAGCAGCTTCCAGTGGATGTACTGTGGGATGAAGAGGAGTGTTGGGTCATTGGCCGGTATCCGACGTTCTAAGGAGTCCAGGATATACCAGCCAGTAGATGTCAGATGTCTGTGTGAGGCGAATGTATTGTTCTTGTCGCAGGGCCTCCACGAGTTCCCCGATAGTGTTGTGGAGGACCATGACGAGTAGTCGGTTGTGGCTGCATTAAGGGGTAGTTTGAGTGCTACTTTGCACGCCTTGAATATTAAGGCGGCCACGAAATTAGTATCGTGTTTGGATAAGTGTTGACCAGAACAAGGCTGTCTTCAATCTGAGGAGTAAACGCGAGAAAGAAATATCCCATTAGTTTCTGTACTGACATCAGGGACTCTTTATTCATATCTACTATTTGAATGCTTCTCAAATTCGTCTCCGTTGTGCACGATCGCTGCCATCCTCAAGCTCTAGAAACATTGGACGTGGCGTCTACGTTTCATTCTCGAGGCAGCTGGAGAGAGAGAGAGTGAGAGGGGGTCTTTTTACAAGGAAAATCATAGAGACTGCCCTCCCTTTATATCATACATATCAGGACGCTCGGCAAAAGCCCCGATGACATGCCCAAATAGAAGTAGGCCTTCGAGACTTACTCTGGAGGCCTACTCCCATTTGAGCATTATCAAGAACGCTGTCGAGAATGCAGAAATATAAACTTGGATTGGGCCCAACTAAACTGTTACACATGATGTCCTGTGGTGCTGTTCTTTTTGCGTATATACTTGCTTTCCAAGGTTCCAGAGAGCTAGAGAAAGCCATTACGACAAACAGGTGAAGCTCGGCGTTAGTTGGAGCTGACACAATACAACCCACAATATGGTAACTGGAGCTCTAATGCGAGTCATTTTTTTTTAACTTCGCACTGCAATAGCTGCAAAAAGAAAACTTTCCGCAGTTGACGCCTTCGTTTCCATAGCATGTCTCTCGTACCAAAAAATCAGTGAGGTCAGCTTTTCAGTATGACGCCTTACGTTCTGACAAAAGAGAAAGACATTGTGTTGTTCACCGTCGATTACGCGGGTTTGACAGAGGCTTGTCTTTCGTGTCTTTCATGTCTTTCACCGGCTTTTCTCCGCATGAAATACAGAAAGAGTCCCCGTAGTTTCTTATCTCTCACTTTGGTCAACATAGATCTGCGTCACACATTTAAGCAGAGTTCAAGAAGCCAGCGCCTTGCTACCTCTCAATAAATAAAACACAACGCCTTCTGATGTCCTATGCATCCTAATCCATCGACGCACCACGCGCACCACGGACGACGTCGTGCTCCGGTACTGCCGGGCTGGGCCTGCCGACGGGCACCTGGTCTAGGCGAGGAGGTGGCATGAAGCAGCCGCAGCTGAAGCGCATCATAGGTGGCGCTCCCAACATGGGCGGAGGCGTACTGCGAAACCACCACTCATGGGCCGCGTTGGCGTGCCGCGGACAGAACCGTGGAGGCGGGGGACTGAGGTAAGCCGCGGGAGACGGGCCTCCATTCCAACAGTCACTGTGAAAGCCAAACCGCACGATCTTCGACTGCTGCTGGAAAACCCCACGCTGCTGCACCGGCAGTGAGGACGCCCGGGTGATGCCCTGCTGGAGAAGGAAGATATAAGAGTACGTGTAATGGGCTTACATGCGCACGAGAATATATCTAAAATCTGGAGGCTTCATATGTGTAGTCCAGCCGCACAGACGCATGCTAAAGTACTACATCTATTTCTGTTCGGCATCGAACTTCAAGCTGCGCCATCGCATTTCAGAAAGATTTCAGAGCCGATGAGAGATTTATAATGTTGTGTCGCCAAAAACACGAGGAACCCCGGGCAGGAGTACCATGGGATCACGTGACCTATAATCTGTTTGCTACAGACGTGGTGCATAATTCAACAAGTGCGACGTACCCTGGAAAGCCGACACACTGACGGCACGAATTTACGAAGCTAACTTCCTGCCTTTTTAAAGCAGACCACTCACTGGGACTCCATTTTCTCTTTTTTTCCAGGGTGACGCAGATCTCCACTGGGGGTGCCATGACAGGTAGTATTTACGATGCGATAAAGCTGCTCACTGTTTGTGATAAATTAAATAATATGCTGCGGATCGACATTTAAGGATACTCAACATCAAAGTGATTTTTCCTTTGTTCAGTGCTTTCAGTCAAAACGTAAGGCAAAAAACATCAATGCAGGCTCTATACCAAATTACCAATGGCCGCTGCCAAAAACCGTATGCTCGCACACCAAGAAAAACGGCTCCTGCCTAACAAGCGGTCCTGACTGAACGTACAGAGGTTGCCTCCTTTCTTGCCTCAACGATGCTCTGCAAGACCATCGAGCGTTTAATTGACTTTTAAAGCATGCGCTGCTTAATAAAAAGACTAACGCTGCGTTATATTTATTGGTACATACTGTCAATCCCATATGGGATTATAATAGGAAGGGCATAAGTAGAACAGTCTAATAAATAAGCACAATAAGGCAAGCAAGCATAACACAAAGGTAAACACTCAGCGTTGTGAGGGTAAGATGTTTAACAAAAACTCAAGAATAGAAGTAAAAGTGTATAAACTTTCAAATGGACGGAACAGACAACAGTAATCAAGGAACAGAGAAGAGATACTGGAAGCCAATGAATCAATATTTTAAAAATGAAAGGCAAAAATGAAAGGTAATACAACGGAAGAACATATAGCAATGCGCACACAATGAACACGATCTGTGCCTGACTGGAAGGCGGGTACATATGCAAAGGTGCGTAAAGCATTTATTCCGTACCCAGTTGGTGTTCCACGAAGGCTACAAAGTTATTTAATGATGAGCAGCTTGTGATGGTTGGGTCAAGGGTATTCCATTCGCGTATGGTTAGCGGGAAGAATGAGTGTTTAAAGCAGTCGGTCCGGAAAGTGTACTCGTTTAAAGTATGAGAGCGCTTATCGCGTGTGCCTGGTATCTGTAAAGGCTAAATATGTAGAAGTGTCAATATGCAGCTGATTATTGAGCAACTGGTGCATGAATCTAAGACGTGCTAGTTTGGCTCTCTTCTGCAAGGTAAGCATACCAGCTTTCTGGAGTAGGTCAGTTGGTGAGTCAGTTTGGCTATATTTATTAAAAATGAATCTGATTGCCTTCCTTTGTACTTGTTCTAGTTTACTTACATGTTGTTTAGTAGAGGGAAACTAGACAATATTAGAGTATTCAAGAATTGGCCTTACAAGGGTATTATAGGCTAATAGTTTTGTCTCTGATGGGGCTAGTTTGAGGCGCCTTCTCAAGAAGAAGAGTCTTTTTAGAGCCTTGGATGTAATGTGAGTTAAATGGGAGTTCCATCTAAGGTCATGGGATATGATTACATCGAGGTATTTGTGTTCTACGACTTGGGGGAGTGGGATAATATTAATGACATACTGAGATGCTGATTTTTGTATTTTCCTGGTTATTGATAACGCGGCGGATTTTTTTACGTTTAGGTTCATTTGCCAATCATTACACCATTTATTTACTGTTTCAAGGTCGTCGTTCAGAGCTACATTGTCTGCGGCTGAACTGATCTCGCGGTATATTATGCAATCGTCGGCAAAGAGCCTGATGTTAGAACAAATATTTGATGGTAAGTCATTAATATAGATGAGGATCAAGACAGGGGCTAATACGCAACATTGTAAGATTGTAACATTAACTAAATCTAGACTCCAGGAGTCACAAGGATTGACGAAGGAGAAACTGGTAAAGCTTCTAAAAACTCCGAGGTGAGTCGTCCTCCGCAGCTATGCTGTCATTGCTGTAATAAGGTTCTGATTTACAGTAAAGGAGCCACATTTTTATCTAAGAGTTGTTTTAGCAAAGCATCCTGCGTCTTTCAAGGATGCCGGTCTTACTTTCACCGGCTAGCGAATCAATGTCACTTAAACATCAACAGTCTGTACGGGGGGTTTTTCAAAGTTGAGATTGTATATCCGCTTCAAGGTTGCAATGATATAGCCAGAAACAAAGTCCTACGATGTTGCGTTTGCGTATTTATAGGATCTGCGGAAATTTGCAACAAGCAATCTCTACTTAATCATCCGCGTAAAGTTTGAAACGGAAGCTCTCGAAAGCTCTTGAGTAAATCATCTTAACATAAAACCATGCAGCAAAGAAAGGTTAGTATTCCGAGCAGTGCGCTGCACTCCGCTTTGTCTTCGGGGCATTGTCCGTAAAAGGCCCACAGCCCAAAGTCAAATTGTCGTGACCCATGTAATTAGCGTGTTACAATGACAAAGATTACAGTTGCACAAAAAACAGTGCTTTCCTAAGCTCAAAAAAGGTTTCATGTGCGATATTCCACCCATAGGTCTTTTAACATGCTAAGTGCGACGATGCTATAGTTGCAAGTCCCTCATGGTAGCGCCATTACCAAGAAACATGGACCTCGACCTCCAGCGAGGGTGAAGAAAAGCAAGGGCCGAATTGATCCTGGCAATATACGCTCCTCATGGCATGACCGTGTATGCAACGCGTCATCGAGAAGGGGAAACACCAAATTGCAGTGGCCAAGGTGGTCGATTCGTCATTGCGCGAAATAACCATCACGTCTATGCGAGACTGAACGGTAGCAGAGGCCGAAGAAGAACCCATTGATTTAGCTGTGGCAGCGGGCTATAGAAAAGGGTGGTCGCTAGCATTACTAACAGACTCTCAAGCAGCCTGCCGAAATTAGATGAATGGTAGGATAGGTCGTCACGCGCTCCTTATACTCCTGGCAACGAGCGACAGAATTAAAAACTACGAAGAAACCGATAAGATCATACACAAAATTGCGTGGGTACGGCGACACACGCGGGTGGCAGGGAGCCAAGAGGCTGACAGGATAGCTCTAGGGTACAATACTTTCCGAGAATCCGTTGAGAGGGCGGAACTCGTGCCAGCACCCAAGCAATATTCGGCCATACTACAAAACTACAGAGGCAGAAGAAACCGATACCCCCGCCACACAAATGTGTCAACAGGGAGGAAGCTGTCACATGGAGACAATTACAGATTCTTACCCAAACCTACGCATACCAAACAAAACGCACCCTATGATATACGCGGAAAAATGTCCCTGGTGCGACGAAAAACCCACTATTTACCACATCACATGGGCCTGTAAAAACATTGACGTTGTTCCCAAAATACAAAACCCGTATGCTGAGCAGTGGGAGATACTGCTGTTCCGCGACCGCTGTGAAGTCCAACAAGGTCTGGTACAGCGAGCTCAATGGGCGGCAGTGGCCAGCGGGACCCTGGACTGAGGGCAACAAACCATTGATTAAAATTGAATGAAGACGAAAGAGAACACAACTGGGGATACAACAACCAAGGAGAAAACATCTGAAGGTGCCCCGAAACCGCAGAGTAGAACAAAGTTTTCTCCTCCTCCTCGGTGATCGATTTTCTTGGCAATGGAAGGGCTACAGGGACGTAGCAATCGTAACTGGGTCATGCCGCCAAATATTTGGTGACTGGACAAGGCGCACGCCCTTTCCTTCAGCCCTTCTCCGTGGTAGCACTCAGCTTCCGGCT